>NC_139455.1:25361056-25961056 GCF_963924565.1 Ascidiella aspersa
ACGTTTGTTGTGTGTTAAAACGAATAATCGGAACAAAACTGCAAACTTACTGGCTTTATATACAACTCAATTACCTATTCTTGATTTTATTGACTGGCCACAGACAAATAACCACATATGCCAGTGTTTCAGCCTTTTTCGCGGCGGCTCAAAATATTAGGCCCAAGTCTAACAGCGAAGCTTTGGCGACCCAAGAAGCGAACATACTAAGCATACTACATTACACATAGTTTAAATTTATATAATATGATCCATGTCTTTACTTTCGCAGTTTTCTCAAGTAGTAAAGAAATCTTGCACAAAACCAATCTCAAAAAATCACACTATAGGGAAAGCAGATTAAGAAACAAATAATGAAAATAGTATACTGAAACTTTACTAATGCTAATTGGACTTAAGATACTTTAGAGAGGTGCCAAGTATAGCAGCAAGCCAAAATGTACTCTGAAACTTTACAGCACCGCTTTAAAAGGTGGTCATAGGCGCTAAAGTATCCAGTAGGTGAAATAATGACGACAGCTGACCGGATAAAAAGCATTTGCTTTGAAGTTGGTCATCGACAAACACAACCAATAGATCTCCGTCTTTTCACTGACCAGTTTATGCGGAGAACGCACAAAGCAGCTTCGTATTTTACCGCAAACTAATATTAGTACTTGAAGATGGACGTAAACTGCCAAAAAAATTAATTAATTTCGTGCTAAAGTAAAAAAAATTGAGCAAGTTTATTTCGCATTTAAACAGCTTTTTTCGCAACTTTACAAAGTGAAATATTGGATATAGAGCAACTCTATATTAACGCTTCAGTTGCATAATAAAAGTTACTTGCTCAATTTTTTAAAAAAAAAATCAAACAAATTTTAATATTAATTTGACTTGAAATAGCGTCCAAAACGCAATACGAAGCTTTATGATCACAAATCCTTCTGGCATTCAAGTTCGAACAAAACCTTATGCTCGTTTCTTGGTTGCAAGCTAAAGGCTGCACCAATGCGTTTGATTTTAGTTATTGAAATAATCTACCTACAGATATAATAACTTCCAAAAACTAGACAAATAAAACTCCCCGCGTAGTACAAACCCTTTTGACACACAGCTTTATATCTGTGACGAACTACAGCGATATTTTTAGTAGCAGTCTTAGTAGAGGAAGGTGCCAAACCCACAAGTCATTTGCGCTATTTCAACCGTGACCATTAGAAGGGTGATAATAACCAATCTCTATTTACGCCTATTTAGGAAGCAATGAAAGGTACAAATTAAGTTAAACCCTTATTACACATAAACATGCTATTTGGGGGTTAATGTTGCAAATGGTGGAAAACGCGATAATTATACTGTTGCGGCCAGGCATCGTTTCAACTGTAAATTACAATTTGTTTCGCCTATAGCTGCAAATATTGCCCCTGCCCGATTAGATAGTCGAAACGTTGGAAATAAAAGTTGAAAATGTAGTATTGAAAATCTTAAGCATATCAAACGTTATTAACAGCGTAAAAGCTAATATAAAACATTTTCTGGGTATTGATTGAATGTTGTTTGAACATAGACAATATTCACGTTTACAGTGTTCGACATTACCGAATAAAAGCCTTTCCCACTAAAAAGGTTCGGGGTTTTCAAACTAAATATCTGGCGAAAAAGCATCACCTAGTTAAAAAAACGATATTTTCTTATCAAACAAAACCGCAAAACGTCAAAACAACCTTATATTGTTTCTAATTTAAATACAACAAACGCCTTTCCAACCAAAATAAAAACACATAAACTCACTGAAAATAGTGTAATACACCGAACCTCTACAATTTTAACACACATTCTACACTACTTTAACAAAAAACAGTAATTTTCACTTCAAATTGACGGTTAAGGTCAACTGGCACTTTGCTACATTTGACGTGCGTTTTAAAATACACACCTTACCGCTATTCACTACGATTTGTAATCCATAAACACATGGCTGGCGTCTCTACAGGCTTAAGGCAACAAGGTAAGAAGACTGGAGACCATAAATAAATAATGGCGAAGCATATGACGACCAAGTGCCATTCAATTGTGGTTGAATTTCATTCGAAAAGTTAAAACTAAAATCGTAAAACAGCAGATACTGTAGGTAGGTGTAGATATTTTTGGTAACCAAAATTTTGTAAACCAAAAATGAGTAAAAGAATCTGCTTGAATCCGAATGGTGAAAACAAACCGTACTTATTGTTTAATTGTGTTGTGTTTTTTACACTTGTTTATTTCTGTGTTCTGGGCCTTCTGTAGTGACGTAGACCCAAGATAACGGCCAACATATAACTTCAACCTTTTTGTGACGACGCAAATACTTAAGCAAAATTATAACAGTCAAGTTTTGACGACCCAAAGATCTTCAATAACCTTTTTGTGGGTGAACAAAACGCAAGAAGACAGTAGAATAAATTACTCCGATATGACTTTAATAATCCTTGTTTTCGTATTATCTCCGCAATTTTCTTAAATTTTTGGAGAAATCTTGCGTTTCTCTCATGCGGTTTAGTTTATGTTTTGGCCTCACGTGACCTTAATCTTAGTTTGTCCTTTACTTTGTGTTTGTGCTTCAAGCAGTAATGAGCTAAAGCCTTTGTATTATTACTTGTTTGTATTTAAGTTAACTGTGTACCGCGAAACTTTTTGTAATTTTGGAAAATAGAGTGGTTTTATTACCAATAGGCTTACACGCAAGCTGTTTAGACTTAGCCAAAAAGTTTGGGAACCACTGATTTAAACTCTTTCAACGTGGAAGCTATATCTATATCACCACAACAATTAAGATCTTAGGTCACTCAAATCACAGCCTACATGTGTTATGACTGAAACAAACATATTTTTGCATTTGGAAAATAAGGAAAATTTACACAGGGGTAATGTTGCGTCTGCAGTTACTATATACCATCTTTGTCACATTATTCTAGTTATATTTTAAAGTTTAAGGTTATCTGGCTTTCATAAACTTATATTGATTTGAGCAATATGGTTACTTTTAAAACTAGGTGGCTACTCTGCGACGATAAAACGACACTAGGATGGCCAATCAGGCACAATAAACCTGCAAGCCTTTGCAATGCAATCTCCATTTTTATATTGTATTTTGCTAAGCACAACCTGCTACCACCACTGTTAGTCCGACACTTGCATTAAGCAAACACGCAATACTGTCAAAACAGCTTTCCGGCACACACACACATATCTCCCACACTCGACATATAGGTTCTGGCATGTACAAGTGCATAGGACTGTGGTTTGTTAAGAATATCGCTTCTTCTCTGCTTATCTCGCGCACTTGATAAACACCGGTTACGTCAGGATTCTATAAACGTACACATGTGCTTGTGCTCAGGGCAGCTCCTTATAAAGAAGAATTCCAATTGACAGTGTTGTAAACAAGTTATTTCGAAATAACTTAAGTCCAAGTCAAGTCTTTGCGAATACAAAAGCAGTGTTTCTAAATGTTTTTTCGCGGCGACCTAAATACTAAACGAAGCGTCAAAAGTTAAGGTTAGTTCCAACATATACTTGTAATTTCGCATTACATATTTAAACCCATAGCTGTTTTTCCAACTTTTCAACGGCCCAAAATTTATCAGTTGTTCGAAAAATTCACCTTTTTGAGTTCTTTCCTGAACTCTGTGTACACTTAAAGTTATTAAAACACAATGAAGACAACAACATTAAAATATTTCGATTTGAGTAACTTATTTATTGTTTTCGTATTGTTTCAGCAATCTTCTCAAGTTTGGAGATCCAATCTCAATAAATCTAACCATGTGCGAATTACGCGATCCATGAGTTGTGAAGCACTGTCGCCAAGGGAGTTATTTTTAACAATGGGGTACGCAGACGATCACCAAGCGAGATAAACATAAAAACTTTTGCTACCAGGTATAATATTATTAAAAAATCATCCTTTGGTAATTATTCAAGTTTTCCAACGTTTCAACGACCTTTGTGAGCCGCTTTCTTCAGAGGATTTTGAACAAAAATATTTACAGAGCAGCTTTTTTTAAATTTGATATCAAGACTACCATGTTATATACATAATAAGCACTAACATTAAGCATGTAAGTGTTAAAAGCATTCCATTGAAATACCACGTGCACCCCGCACGTACGCACGTTGGTTTACCAGGCCATAAACAAACTCAAGGTCATGCACACGTCGCTAAAGACACACTTTGTTAGTTTACAGGTTACTTAAACCAAACATTCCCAACCATGCTCTAAGCCCGTGTGTAGAATTCGACAAACAAGAAAGTTTCAGCTTTATGAATCGACGAGTTAGAGCTATATGCTTCGAATGCTAATTCCAGTCTGTTTGGACCTAATTTCCGTTTTTACCAACAAATCTACTTCGTCTAAAAGCGTTTTTAAGTTTCTTGTCAATATCAAAATGAGCTAAAACTTGCAGCCTAAACTGATCACAACAACTTTTCTTGGTAACTTTAGCCCCATTTCAAAACCTCTATCTGAGCTAAATACAACTCATAACACCGTTTTCTAAGACTTTGCACCATTTCGCACAAAAACTTCAACAGCGACCATTCTAACCTCACATTGGAGTTAATATTTAAGCGAGGTCTTGTTTGAATGACTTGGGACAACCAACAGCGTTCATTACACAAGGCTCGACAAAGGAGGCGCCTTGTATCAGCACATAGCTCATAATTTACGATTAAAGTCAATAAGACGCAACAGTTCAGCAAGGCAAAGCAAAGTTGTGCTTTGGTTTACACTGGTAAGTGTTTAGTGGTACAACATACGTTTTTCCCTGGTGATTTTACGTGAAGTAAATAATTTTACGACCGTGATTGCTTGTCTTTAGTGATTATACAGTTAATTTATTGCGCCTGGTTAAAATTGTCAAGACGTTTCTTTCTTTCGCCTTTACATTAGCGCCGAAAAAACTCTAGCGTTAAACAATATCCTTTAGGATCACTGTTAAAACTTCAAATAATGTAAAAAAATGGTCGTTAAGCAGTCTTCTAAGTTACCGCGTTTACAACTGCGCAGGAAATTGAAGGCAATTTTTACTGACAACAACCGTCTAACATTTGATGTACAACAATAGGGCATATCTTTATAGAATCCAAAACCATCGGCGGCAGGTTTTAGCCAGTCGATCACTGCTCCGCTGACGCCTACATTAACAAGTAAAACTCATAGTTAAAAACATGAGTAAAAACAGGATCAGACGTTTTGTTTAAAGGAAAATATATTTCGCCAAAGTGACATCATCAGTTCCTTAATTCTTATGAATCTTTTCTTAATTCAAATGAATTCATTCGAATTAAGGAACTGATGATGCCACTTTGGCGAAATATATTTTCCTTTAAACAAAACGTCTGATCCTGTTTTTACTCATGTTTTTAACTATGAGTTTTACATTTGATGTACAACTGTTCAGTTATTTTACGGGTAAAAGGTTGCTTAACTTTAATAATGCTAGTCGAACAACTACGAAATATAATAAGACCTACACCATGCACGGATCTGTAATGTAGCTTGATAATAATTGCAAAGCCAAAAATGTCGAGTAAATTGACATCAACTTGATTGAGACGTTTCGATACGAACTTCTGAAAGATGAGATATTAACTTGAGATGGCACAACTTCATATCGAAACGTCTTAATCAGCATAACTTCCATTTACTCGACCTCTTTGTAATCATTAAACCTACAATAAGACCTTGATCGAAAAAATAGCTATATTAACAAAATTGCTCCTAAGAAGTGCAACTAGCACAAAATAAAACGCTAATTGAATAAGAAAAACGTAAACAAGTATTACCAGAAGTTTACTAGCGTCATGTATAAAGCGTGGAGAACTTTCCGCGAATTAAACGTCCAATTGCTATTTTGACAATTTGTCGGCGAAATTCTCTGAACAATGGAGCCTTTAGAAAAGCTTTTAGTCGTAAAACTAACATAGACTTAGCAAAAAACTATCTTTTTTTAAGACACCGTGTTAATTATTTCCATTTTTTACTTAAGAAGCTCTCCTTCATATCTAAAAATTGTTATTTGTTAAAGTTTGTTATATATTTCACTAATTTACGAATATTGGTTATTTTTTCAATATTGGTGTTTTTTCTTCACTAAATACCTAATATCTAACAAACACAGCTGAATTAAATGTCTTTTTGGTCCCTCGCTGTGCCTGCCTTAATGTTAAGGATGCGGTTTTGCTTTTTTCGTTCGACAGTTGCTTAATTGTGCTTATCCTTGTTACTTACTGACTTGTAGCAAATAAACAACACTCTTAAAGTTCATTGAATAATATCAAAGGTTTCTCTTTTAAGATATTGTACACGTGGCAATGTAGCCAGATCTTATCACTGACAACAATTCTCGTGTTTGAACTAGAAGTCCTTTGAGCTGAATAAACACATTCTCGCCGTACCTAACTGCTTAGGCTAAGCAATGTAGATTCGCAGTACAATACATATATTAAAGAGGTCATTTTTTCTCAAGGTTTGCTGTCGTTGGATTATTGACGCCTTTTAGTAGTATATAAGTTACATTATAAACTACTTAGGCTAACACATTTAACCCAACGTGAAATTAGTTCATTTTAACATCGCTCTATAACATTAGCTTTGCATTAGCTAAGCCTAATATTCGTACGTGTTTTCCAGGCTCTTAGGCTAAGTGATAATACTGAAAGATTTTTTTAATCCATAAGCATTTAGCAAAATCGTGACCGGACGTAAAAGGTCAAGAGGGGACATTGTGATAAAAAAAGTAATAAAAAAGCTAAAAATCATCTAAATAATGGCCAAACTCCAAAAGAAAAACCTTTCTGGACGAATTTTGATCCAAGCAATCATATCGATTCACCATGTCAAAACGATACTTAATAAACAGCAGTTTTCCTAAAAATTAACGTTAAAGAAAATAAAATAGAAATGTAAAACGTTTAAATAATACTGCCTCTATTTGTATGGGCTTTGATATTCATTATGCGTCTATACACTTCCATATATTTCACGATTTAGATATATCACGTTTCCTAAACCAACCCAGTCCATGCGGTTATGGCCGACATTTTGTGAATGAACTTGCCCTCACCTTGTTGACGACATAATCGAGCAGGGTAGCCATGGCAACGGCGCATTGTGCGCTTTGATTGACAGGTGGCGACAATCTGATGGAATCCGGACTTCGGTGACCTGAGAGAGAGAGAGAGAAGGGTTTGATGCGCTGGTGACAAGGATATTTTGAAAACGTTGTCTTAAACGAAGGTGATCGAGCTAGAAACGATTAACCAGTGTTGTAAGGACTTATTCAAAATGACTTAAAATTGGTGCACTTAGGTCAAGATTTTGCACAAATAACTTGACTGGACTTACTCAGTCGAATATCTTGGTTGAAACGTTGAATATTTTTCGATAAAATCTAGGTATTTATCTTATTTCGTTTTTTATCAATTTTTCGTTGAGAAATTGCTCATAATCGGACGAGTTTTACCAACTGGGTTAAGCGGTATAAAACCTATTGCACAAACAAATGCGACGTAAAACAATGGGGTTTTCGATAACCCAAGAACCAAATATATAAATTTTGCCTTTCATTTTTAGTCTATTGGTGGTCAAGTCACTTTCTTTGGTGTTAAATTTAGTTCAGGAATCACTAGGCTAAATGGTGCGTCAAAAAACTACAGTTGGCCTCAACAACAAACATGAAAATTCAAACTTGGTCTGTGTGAATGACAAAAGGTGGAATGTCTCGAGGAGCCAGATAATCACATCTCTAGTGGCACTCACCAACAGACTACGACCTCCAAGTGATAAGGTAAGTGTCCGCTGTCTCTTGTGCTTATTTTTAAACGAAAAAAACCGTTGGTCGGTAATTACAAATAACGTTTCGCTAGAACAAGTTCTGTTGTTTTTGAAAAAACCTTCTTTCCTATGTTATAAGTTGTTATGTTCGGCCCAATTATTTTTATTACTTTTGTATAATATCATGTTACAATTATTATTATTATTATTATTATTATTATTGTATTATAACAAGATTGTTTTATTTGTGAATGAGGAAATTAGACAACTTAATGCTTTTACTTTGCATTTACTGTTTAAACCAAACCACATCTTTATTTGCAACAAGATTACAGTGTTTTTTCTAAGGTGTTTCGGGGGACCGAAACGGTATTTAAATGAAACACTTGCGGTCTACTTAGCGGTCACTCAAACCAAACCTTAAAAAAAAAACCTAAACAAGAATATCATTTAGCTTGATATACTTTGTGAAATGCTTCAGAACCAAAAGATAGATTTTACTATTTACGCGTCTTGTTTTAGCACAAAAAATGGTTGGACTGCAATTTAAGCGGTTCTAAAACGCATAAAACCTTGCTGGTATCTTACCTCGTTTAGTTGCAATCTTTGGCAACTTTGCGGATCCGGTTCTTGATCGGAGCTGACTTCCCACAACTGATGATGACGTCACTTCTGGGATCGAAGCATTCGATGACGTCACTGAAGTAAAACATTTAAAAAATGCGAAAATAGTGCAGGAATGTATGTTGTCGTACTAGTGAGGTGCTTTACCGAGGTTGAATGAACATAAAAGCTATGCAGCTGTGCTTTGCTCGACTTCGATTTTACAGGAGTTCTAATTTTACATTATGTTTATAATTTGCATTTATACATTTAAAAAGTAGTTTACTGAAACCACCATAACACGAAATGTCGGAAACTTTTGGAATTGGGAACAATTTTGCAGGTTTTTACCTATAATTTTAATGTTAAAAACAAAAAGTATCTAATCTATTCGTTATGAAGAATGAATATTTATAATGTGACTTTAATAAAATACTCCCAAAAGTCATTAACAAACGTTACAACTCTATTCCCGCTAATATTAATAATAACTAGATGGAAGTCGATAGCTACAGCGAACTAAAGCGATGACGTCACATTAATGATTTTTTGTCCCCCAATTAAAGACCTCTGGGGGTGCAGCCTCATAAACCTCGACATCGCACCTTCATACCACTCTACGCCATGTCTCAAAATTTAAAAGTTCTACCATGTCTACTTTTTCTATATGTCCCGAAAATAAATTTTCGGCCCATATAATAAACGGGTGTAACTGATGATGGCTGGCATGAGCATTTGCCGAAACGTTTGAATAATAAAGCATGTCGCTTTTTATGTCTATTTGGGCCGTTATTTTCACCATTAAGTGATAATAATAATATTATAATAATGGTACTGTATGGAGTTATGTTTACTTGTATGAAACGCCTTTCCCGCTTACCATGTGGTCGTTGCAACTTAGATCCCGACCGACTCGAGCTTGACGCAATACGTGACGTCACGGCGCCACCGGAACGTAACGACGATGACGTAGAGTGCCGCGGGCCCCCACTAGTGGTGGTGGTGGTGGTAGTTGAAGGAGGTGCATGTTTGTTGGGGTCGAACTTCGCTGTTCGGCCGGCTGAGGAAACAAATGAAGATGAATGCAACATTTGCAACACTATAAATAGAAGTCCTTGGTTGTGTTCTGGTTTGGTTTGTTGAAAAACCATCAAAAACTCAGCATTTTTTAAAGACAAACAATAAGTAAAAGTCGTAGGTAGGGTTCAAGCAAAACCACAAGGTAGGGGGTCTTGAGTTCTCACCAGAAGCGAGGTGATTTTGCCAGAAACGATCTACAAGTGTTGTAATGAATTATGTTAGTTTTGTTAAATTAGGGGGTCTTGAGTTCTCATGAAAAGCTAGATATTCTAGATTTTTGTTGCAATATAATCCTGTTTAAGTAAAATAATTTCGGTATTTCCGAAGGTGCCCAGAAAAATATTAATATGAATATGCCGTAATCGTTGGTTAACACAACTTCAGCATCACAGTATTTACCATAGCCACTGTTAAAAACGAATTCTATTTTTTTTTTGGTCTTAAAATGGGCTTTTTGTCATCCAAACTTTGTTTCTAAGTTGTTTTTCAATCTTTAAACGGCCACTTCAACATCCATAATACAACAGCAAGCAAATGAATTCCGTTAGCAAGGCTGCCAGACTATTTTATGAAAAAACTGGCATCCAAATACTTTCTAATAGGCAAATATATGACTTTTCAAGGACAAGACCGATTTGTTGGTAGTATCTTGATACAAATTAGTAACAAAACAAGCTGGTTTTCTAAAGCGAGAATCAGATGACATTTCGATACCATTTTTTTTTTAAGTGCGCGCAAATATTTGGAAGTTTCCTAACTAAGCGAAAAAAGCAAAACAACGTTCACTTAAGAGACCAGAGAATTACACAATGTTTATAATTAATTGGAAAATCTTTTCGAACCTGTGCGACCAATTTCACGCAAGCGCAAATCCAGGCTTACCAGTTTTAAGTACTTACTCTCATTTACGCTTTCGTAATGTTGAATAAGCTGGTAGGTGCGACCGTGATGCAAAGCACCCACGGATCTCGGCATGACGGAAATCAATACAATCAGCTTCGACAGAAAGTAATGCTTTTAAACTTAAAACAATGCAGTGATTCTTAACCTTTTTGACCTCGTAACACCTAGGCTATTACTTTTTTACTTTTGCTGGGTACCATTTGGTTAAAATTTGTTTAAGATTTACTTCCGTCAATTGATGCAGGGTTGCCACACACTTTTATGAAGAATGTAAGACTCTCCAAAGACGCTTTAAAGACAATTTATTGCTTTTCAATGACCTAAAATTATTACGCTGGACGTTTTTTGGTTAAAATCATTCGAAAGTAAACCGTATGAAGGCCATGTTCAAGAAAATTGAAAATAGTTTAATTTTTTTTTTTTAACACATAAGTTAAACGAAACATAAAATAAGTTCAAAGACCATTTAAAAACTTTTGACTTTACAAAACGCAAAACAATTCAAACTCATTTCAAACAAAAAAAAATTCCTCAACTTTTCCTAAAACGCTTAATTGCATTGCTTAAGAAAAACACTGTTCTAAGCCTAAGCTCTCCACTTTACAGTCTAAATAAGGGTAAAAGATTGAAAACTTTTTATAGTAACCCAGAATATTTCACGTTACCCCTGCGTTAATTTTGTCAAACTTTTCCTAAAACGCCTAAGTAGCATTGTTTGACAAAAAACACTGGTCTAATCAAAGCTCTGCACTTTACAACCCAAGTAAGGTTACAATATTGAAATACTTTATAGCAACCCTCAATATTTCACGTTACCAGCGATAATTCTTCAATGTTTGGTCTTAAATGCAATGTTAAAAAAATAGCCTCTGTCTGAGCTATACATTACAGTCCAAGTAAGAAGGTTGAAATTTCCTGGAGCGACAAGCCTTGGAAAAATAACCTCTCCGTTTCCACTTGGCCAAAGCAAACATTCGCCACGCCATCCCTACCCTAGCACAACTCCAAACAAAACAGGTATTGATACGTCATAATGGCGGCATTGAAACGTCATAATACGGAAAGCATTCTTTGGGGGTTATGCCATTGTGCGCACTTAAAATAAAGTCGATAGCAAGACAAATAGTTTTTTGTAGCGAAAATAAGCGCTTTTTTTAATAAAACGGTCAGAGTGAATAGCAGCGGCTAAGAAAGTCCATTTATCGTTTTTTTTGGTGAAATTCTAGTGTAAATTTTTTTAGACAATGGTCGTGTTCCAGTTTTATTGTTACGCTTTGTCCACGTAACAATTGAACTACGTGACGAATTGTGAGTTGCTAGTTGGCGAGTTTTACAAACGGCGTTTAGCGTTCTGCAAATATTAATCGGCAAATATTGGAATGCCACCCGCCCCTACAAATTAAACCCAGGCATGTTGAGAACAATTGAGCGTTTTTTCGGTTACAAAAAAAGGAATCAAATTTATAAAAAAAAATCTGTTGTCCTAACCTGCTTGACATATTACCGGTGTTGTAATGACTTAAGTCAATGACTTGACTTAAGTGCACTTAAGTCACTGTTTTTTTATGACTTGACTTGACTTTAAGTCTTTTGGGCAAAATGACTTGACTTGACTTAAGTCTTTTGGACAAATGACTTAGGTTAAAATAAATTGTTTTAATTAAGCAATTAATTATAAATTGCGTTATTTAGCCCAATCTTTGCACATAAAAGAATTTGCTTGTAATATGTTGCTTTTATGTTGGTTTTTACTTGAGTTGCTCATAATAATCGAAGAAGTTTGCCGGTTTTCATAATTTAAAGTTTTATTTTTTTGACAATGGCTGGACTTGAAGTTGACTTGCTCTAATTATGACTTGACTGGGACTTAAGTTTTGATAGTAATTAAACCTTAATACTTCACTTTTTCATATTTTGTTGCTTTTTTTCATATTTTGTTGGATCTGCAGTTAAAATGTCAAATTAAAAGTGACATCGGGAGTATGAAACGTTAAAGTTAAAACAAAAATACAATATAGGTATTCATCACGCAGATTCGTGTCGTAGCATCGTTACTACTACATTGAGTTGTAACTGGACTGTACAGTAGTCTCTTATTGCTTTTTATGTTAGAAATTTATTATGTAAAGCCTTTTCTGAGTTTTCTTTGTATTTGCAGTTTTAAACCAAACTAATGCTGCCGGTTTGTGCGTAACTGCAGTATTTTGTGTTTTTAAATATCGGTTGTTTTAGATTTTTACCTGTGTGGTTATTTTTGGTTTATTACTATTTGACCCTGGAATGAATGTGTAGCTTTAAACTCTAAATATACTCATCGACGCTAAACCGTATAGATAAATATGAACAAAACCTACCCACAATGCCTACTCTGGTTGTGACCATCCAATCGGGTCTTGCCACGTACGAGCAGCGCGGAAATCTTTTGGTTTCCATTTAAATACAATTTAGGTACTTACGATTACTAAATCACTTATTTAAGCTGAAAAATGCCAATCACTTATAGTACTTCTAACGTAAAAAACCCTAAATTATAGCACTGTATTTTTTAGACGCAAAATTCAACTGGTCTTGCATTGGCTAAGGCCCAAGCAATGATAAATTAATTATTCCGTCTTTCCGTGATCTTTAAAACTTCAGCGAAAAACAATTTTTGCACTTGTTCTAACGTTAAAAAAACTAAAATAAACTCAATCTCGTTTTTTTTCATCAGGCGAAGCTAAAAAATCAGCATATTTGCAAAACAGTGACAACAACCAAGCACACAACACAGTATGCAACCACGGCCATGGATGAAGAACTGACAAGAAGGTGATCTATTTCGATCGCTTACGCTTAGTGACAAGGGAATGACTTTAAACCCCTGGGAGTTCAGGTAAAGCAGACACCACAACGCACCTTCCAATGCTTCCTTATAAATATTCATGCTCAACTTTGTACCAGATGTGCACATATGGGAACAGTATGGAATCAGAATGCGCGGTAATATCGGTACTCGTCCGATAACAGGGTGGTATCGGTACTCGTACGATACCAAATTAATTTGTTCATTGCAACCTTTGACATATTTTGGCCTGTAACTCTATTAAATCTCACGAAACAACTCTCGAGGCATTATAAACGAACAAGCAGCAGAATTTAACAACCAGTTAAATATATTCTTGCGAGATTCACAAAACCAGATTTTGACAATTTTCACCGAAAAAAAAGCGAAAAAATCTCGGCCAACATCCAACATTTTGCAAAACTACTGAAAACCGACACTTAACGACAAAAACAAGACTAAACACACGAACTAAACAAACCTAGAGACAGACCTTGTTTCTTTGCGGCGTCTACAGGTTGGACGCCATTGGTCAGTATCCTACGCATGATTGCGCACAGACCGCCGCTGCTTTGATCGCTTGATGACGTCACCGGTTGTGACGTAGTGCGCTGGATGGGTGGCAGTGACGTCATAGTTTAATTGTTACAAACAATGTTTTTCTATGGCACTAATGTTAGCGGTTATTATCTTCGGTTACACCTATTAATATACTGTGGCTTAAACGTCTTCAAAATCGGAAAAATACACGAAATATTAATTGTTTTCTATGGCACTTTAAATGTTAAATCTTGGCTAGTTATAACGGATTATAATTGTGTTAGATATTGCCCATAACGGTTAAGTCTGTGTTTATATACCTTCTTCCCATAAATGGACAATAACATAAATACTTTTTGAATTTAATCAATAAGAGCCATGTCTTAATATTTCTCCGTTTTTTTTTTAATTTTTGAATAAATTTTGCTTAAAGTCAACGAATAAATCTTGTTTTAATTAATCAACAAATTCTAAAAGGAATTTCCGCGGAAATGTTTGAATAAAAATGCTTTTTAAGGAGCTATTCTGTAGTTTTGAGAAAAAACAACAACTAAGAAACATGCACTATAGCCAGAAAACAAGAGCTTTAAACGCAAAATGAAACAATGTCCTTCCCAATAGCAACCTAGCAGAATCTAGCCATATTGCCTTAACTAAACAAGCTATTATTACTCAACATAACTGTATTCTGGCTGTTCGTTAAATGACTGGCCTGCAGAGATCTTTTAACAGACTGTTGAAGCAAGATACAAACATTCCTTCTATGCATCTCATTAATCTTTTATATTGCATCGCGTCAACCCAAGTATGACATGGAATGAAGTTTATGTCGAGGGAAGAGCGGAAAATTAAACAAGTAGTTCGAAAAATTGCAGCCGGTCTATTACAGCTTTATCGAAAAAGTAGACTAGATTTTTCCACTTTAAATTCAGTAAAATAAGCGTCAAAATATTTCAGGTAAACAAGACTATTTTTTGAACCATTGATTTTGATAGTGTTTTTTATTCATAAAATGCGTTGCGAGGTTCAATATATTGTGTCGGGAGCTGGACATACTATTTTAGGTAAAAAAGGCGGAGAAATTTGGGGAATTATCTAAAAAACGAACAGAGAAGAAAATGTGAAAATATAGACTAGATTTTTATACTTTAAATTCAGAACAAAGCGTCTTTAAAAATTTCTTCAAAACACACTTAGGTCACCATCCTAAAAATCAGCATAGCATTGTTCGGGGGATTAAAAAACGAAATCAAAACCGCACATGGTTTAAATTCTACAAAAATATTAAACTGATCCCAGTTCACAGTTATGTATTCAACAATTCTTATTATGTAAGGGTCTTGGTACATAAAAATTGCTCGCAGTATAACCGAGCTTACCAAGTGCAAATCGATAATGGATAAAATGCGGTTGGAGCCGAGTTTAAATGCTTGTCCCGGTGCGACCCAATCACCTTCACACAACGCAATCAATATTTAGTGCGATGCTTGCTTATCGCTTACTGAACAGCACAATGCAATTCGCGATTATAAGGAATTAAATGACAATTTATAAAAAATATTTGGCGAGAACTTTGCTTGTTTGGTATAAATAGCTTTTGCGGTTATTCATACAAGTTTATGCAGACGAATGCAGCAGGTTGAACTCTAGGTATAAAATATATTCGTGGTATGACAATGCAAATTTTCTGGATAGATAACAATTAATACGAAACATTTTCTTACTGAACACAGTATGCAGTATACACAGATCTTAATTGTTGTATTGGCGTTGTACTTATTTTTATTAATCAGTCCAGTCTTTTTAAATATCTCTTTGTTCATTTACTAAATGCTACCTACTTCTGTGTGGGTTATTCTTACTACGGATTACTGCAACCTCCAACCCTTACTCTACATTTGTTTATAGAAATCCACTAAATTTAGCCGAGATATAAAAGTGCTACGCAAAAGTGTACGACTGAAAATAAATCGGTCAGTCTAGGAGTTTATCAAACCGAAGCTACTATCAGCAATTAAGTGAATAATCCGTAAGAATTAGGAGACTTGATACACTTCAAGCAAACGTAATTCGATTAATAATATTCTAATCAGATTATGCCAGAGGATGTTTTGATTCCACAGACAGATAATCCTGGAAAGATTGCGATAATTAAAAGCAAACCCCACTTGTCTGGCTTAATACTCAAAACAAAGCCAAGTTGGTCGGTAGAACAAAATTACTGAAGCGGCACAGGTCTATATTAGAATCCTAAAACTTTTTTCATAGTAACGAAACGAGTTGTAAAGGTTGAAATTGCCAGGAAGAAATATATATGGAAGAATAATTGTAATAATAATACTTGAGCCACCCGAACACACCCTTACCCAAATATTTTTCGCAATATAAACCCGAAAGTGTGGTAGAATTCTAGATGAGCGCCAAAAAATAAAATATAAAAAAATAATACCAGTACCAACTGGTAAACTAAAGCGTATCCTCGAAAGCAATCAAATTTGTCTAAAAAGGTTTGACTTAAAAAAAAATCTGCAAATTAAATCACAGGCTGCAACAAAAACTAAAAAGCGAAAAAAAATAAACCTCTTAAAAGCATTTGTTTTCACGGCGACTCAAATCTATTGAGCTATCCTTTCAAAAGTCTTCCAGTTTACACAACCTTGCCTTATTTAAGATAGCAACCCTGGTGTATTAACACCGAACATGCATTACGCGAGTTCCTTGCATATATATATACACCACATTCGATCAGCACGACCAAGAAAATCAATTCACACAGCGAGAAAAACGCTGCAATCCAAGCCTATCGCGTGCTGGAAAATTGCAATTATACCGCTTTAGTGACGTAATAATAGGGAGCGCGCGATATCGCTGTATGAGGTTGCACTTAACCAGGGTGAAGCGAGGTTGATTGGAGGAATTTATTTTTAGAAAGTCAATTTGCACGCGATGGTTAATTCTCAAATCTGAATTGGGAAAAAATCCATGTGCTTTGGCAATTATTGCTTGCTTTTCTTCCACATTTCACACATTTCTAAAGTGAAACATGCACACGCATATGAATGTTTACAACTGAGATCTAGCCCCTCGGAAGCTACTTTTTGACCAACGCTTGCGGCTTACGTATCAATAGTACACCAAAAAGCCAAGCAGAGCAGACTAGAAAAACAACTAGCCTGCAGAGAGGTTCGAACTCACGACCTCCGGTCAAGCCGGGACCGTCGCTCTACCAACTGAGCTACACAGGCTTAAAGTGAGCAAGTCGAGAAACAATCATTCGCCAAGACTTTCCACATTCTGTTATTACATTTCTAAAGTGTTATTAGTTTTATGACGGCTTTAGTTGTTTATACAAATGGCACCTAGCATGTAGTGCCTTGACATTCTAGCTATACCTTGCCGCAGTAAGAGCTCACCCTTTGTGGTTAATGTATGTCGGTGATGTTTTCATCACTTTATTTATAAACGATATAAAGAAGTTTGGCAGAGTGCACATTTATGGCGATAAATTTAATTTAAAATAAAAGTTAACAAAGTTCTTACCAGAATTCTTGGGGCTTTCTGCTTTTCGCTTGCTTGGGGTGAGCGGGGGTTCTGAAGGGGGTTTCCCGTTTGATGTGGGGGCCAGACTCTTGCGGGAAGTGGGGACTGAAAAGGAGAATAAAAACTAAAAAGGATTTTTCGTGATATACGACAAATATCGGTTGTTACGTGCAGAATTCTACACAAAACCATGTACAATATTATACATAATTTTGTCAGGGTGAAGCAACTGTTATTTTGTTAAATTAAGCATCTGGAAAAAGTACTGCTCAGAAATTTAAAAGTAACACTACTTTTAATTCGAAGTTTAGAACAAAATCAATAATTCTCTCAAAATCTTTATTTTTTTATTTAAAAACCAACTCTTGAAGTCCAGTAACGGTGGTAACATTTTACGACCTCAATATGGCCATTTCATTTCAAAGAAGGTTTGGAGCATAACGGTTGGAGTCTTAGTTAGACGTAGTAAACATATAGCAAAGTCCATACAGAAGCAGGAAGCATTTTGTGAACGTTTGGAATCACTTTTTATTCAAGAATATGCGTAACAACGTTCAAAATGCAATCTACTTCTGTATGGGCTTTGATATACTACTACGTAAAACAAAGGTTATGAATGAAATTTAGCGCCGAAGCGACATCGTGCGGTTGGCGGGAAATGCTTTAAAAGGGGAATCACCACAAATATTGAAAGGCGCAAACGCAAGATTAAAAAATCAGAAAGAATAAACATCTGCTATTAACACTGGTGTTTATTTTTTTGCATTTGTAACTTGAACGGGGAGTACATTTTTTAGGTTTTCACCGAATGAAAAGGTTTGTATAAATCAAAATGTCCAAAAAAATAAAGGCGGACTTCTTATATATATATATATATTACATTTTAACTAGACCAGCGGTTCTCAACCAGTGGACAATGGCTCACTGGTGGGCCTTGAGGTGGACCACAGAGCAATTTAAAAAAGCTAGATTAAATTTCATTTTTGTCAATATATTTAATTTTACAGGAATAAGTGCTTGGGGAGGAATTTATTGTTCAGCCGCAAGTATCTCACTAATGCACGGTTGAATAAATAATCCGTTTTGAAATATGTTCTGCTGTGGTTTGTTCTAAACCTATTTTACAGTTTTTTCTTTCATAAAAATATATTGGACCACAGAATTTTTTTGCAACGTAAATGGGCCACGAAAGAAAGAACCACTGAACTACACGGCCACGAAAGAAAGAACCTCTGAACTAGGGCAAAATGTTTATTTCTGTAAAATTTTATGTGATTTTATGTTTTATACCGTTTTTATAGGATTTGTCAGGGTATGTTTATTTTTGATATAAACAGCTTCTCGCCTTCTTTTTTGACCCGCATTTGAAGGCTTTCATTTCTTACCTGAAGATGCTGATGAAGTTCGTTGCTTGATACCGGAGGGTGGTAGGAGGGATTTGCGAGAAGCCACTGGAACGAAAACAAAAGTAATTTATGCTTATATTCTGCAACGAGCGGTTCCGGGGAGCCATTTCCAATACTTTTCTAATTAAAACTTTCAGGAATCTAGCTTTTGCTCATCGGTATGTTATTCGATGCAACTTTTGTTAAAAGGTTAGTGGTTTAATAAATCCAAAGACGTTTTCTTATTGTGTGAAGTTGATTGTGTTGTTCCAGTTCCTTTTATTGTCATAAGGGGGCAACTACTGAACTAGCAACCCATTTATATATTTAAGGGTGTGCCCTAAAAGTGTTTACAAAATGTTACCTACTTCGGTATGGGCTTTGATATTCATTCTACGTCCAACTACAACCTCCAATCATTATAGTAAAATTTATTCGAAACGTTTGCAAGAATATTTCGAAACGTGTAAAATATGCCATACCTACCTACTTCTAACTCTGCATGGGCTTTGATATTCATCCTACGCATACTACGATTAGTTTTAGTTCCAACCTACCTGTGGTTCCCTTCCTCGCCTGTGGTTTCCTCAGCAAGCTTGTGCTCTTGGGAGGTTTCATGGAAGTGTTGGATGTTGTGGAGGACACTTGGTTCTCATCCTGGGATCGATGATGAGGATCAGAGGTCTTCTGCGGGGAGCGAGCCTAAAAGAGGAAAATTGGATCAAGACGACGTAAAAAAAGTCACGATTCGTTACAATACAATTAATAGAGCCATTTCGTAACGAAACGTCTTAATCAAGATGATGTCGATCTTATCGACCTTATTGGCAACGCAGTTCAATATCAAGCTGCATTACAAATCCATTGTATTTAATAAAATCGACATTTCGTTATTAACTAACGTTTTGGCAATACCACATGACATCATCAGCGTAAAAAGTTCAAGTTGAGAACAACTTTAATTATTACATTAATGGTGGCATGAAATTGCCGAAACGTTAGTTAATAACGAAATGTCGATTTTATTAAATAATATGGCGTTATTGTTTTTATTTAAATTCTTTGAAAACCCGGGTATTATGTTCCAATGCTAATCAATCGATTTATGCAATGGAAAAAAGGATTTGATCCAAACTGTTGTAGCTGGCATGGATGTGGATGTGAAATAATTAATCAATAAATAGATCTCTCTAATGCAGCGCTGTTTTTTTTGCAGCTACAACATATTTTTTTACAAGTATAGCTTAAATTAAACAAATAGACGCTTATGTGAACTACTGGCTCGAAAAATAAAACAAGAAAATTGTATCTTAACGCAAGTAACGGAACATTATATCGCCAAAAGCGCCGCACACAACATCATAAATTCCTTTGGAGCATCAACTAAGGCTAAGGGTAGAGCTTGTACGTTAAAGGGAAATTATGCCAAACTCGTGGCTCTATGAATTATTCAGGCTGCTGCTGCTGCTGCTGTTTGGGCAGAAAGACGTAATTAAAACTGTGAACGTGACCCATTTTGAACATTTTGAGCTACGAAACTTTGAGTGAAGCACTTCAGACGACCTTGAGTTTACCAAATAAAAAAGGGGTGTTTGCCCTATTGCGTTAATTTGCATATAATTTTTAACCAAAGGAAATTAAATATTGACAGCAACGTTATCCACACAGTATTGGGATTCTATGCACATGTTGTACAATAATAGGTAAAATACGATATTACAATATTCGGTTTAGGTATTTAGGTATCAATATTCGGTTTAGATAAGTACAATAAACCGTAAACTTTAAAAAAAGAAATAGCAACGAACATTTTATATAAAACAGAAGTATTTAATGGAATTTTTAGAGCGCCTAAGAAACCAGCACAAGGTTTTTTCAAAGAGTTTGGAAAAACCTAGGGTTCCTCAATGATTTTTAATAAGCAAATTAACTCAAAGACTTCCAGAGATTTATAGACTTTGTGGCAACATTTTATAAGTGGGGCTTGTTCTAGTGATGCTAGCAAGTAGCAACAGTATAAGGTGTAACCCAACACCAGCGGACATCTGGGACAAGAATCAACTTACAAGAATGCCCGGTATGTCGGATTCTTATTGAGGGTAACCGCCTTCAACATGCGATTTTTTGTCAATTTTCAAATGGTTGGTTTAATGGTCGAAAATGACCTAAAATTTGATTAGATTTCAGGATTTTAGAACAAATTAATTTCTTTTTTGAAATCGCATTTTTTAACTAAATATTAAACATCATACAGAAGTAGGTAGCATTTTGTAAACGCTTCAATAAACCTTTTGTTCATTTTCAATGTTCTGATAGATAGCTCCTATCCGACCCATTTTACGCGGTATATATTGACGGAGATTTAAATCGCATTATTATCAGAATAACGTCAATAAAGAATCGATATTTGGAGCCAAAGGTAAAAACTTAAATAATAGGTTTTAACATCTAGTGAAAGCCGACATATAGTTGGCATTGTGCAATATTCCAATAAAACAAACGGTATTATCTACGTCATAATGAAAGGGGGTTGTAAATGCGACAAACGTTTTAATGCAAAATATTAGTGAAAAAAATATTGTGCTAACGTTTCATATAAACGCCCATCCAAGTTTAACATCTTTAATGGCAAGTAGATAAAGATATAACAAATAAATCCCAGAAGAATAAACCTTGGCATTTTCCAACCCGACTGTTTATTCAGCCAAATCCCTGTGGGTTAAACAACCGAAATAGAGAAACAGCCCAACAGCAAAGCCTAGTGTGTTCTCGTTTATACAAAGGCTGTAGAGCGCATGAATGGCAGGATGCCTTGCGCCAAACTGCAAAGCGAAATCTCGCCTGCCTCTGAAACAACAGCAAGGTTTGTTATTCGATATTGCTCTTCACCTTTCCGCTTCATTGCTCAAAGCAGGCTAGTGTTAGGGACCGGCTAAATAAATTGCTTGGTTGAGTATTTTCTTCACGCTTTTTTATCCCGTTTTGGTTTGTGTGGTTGATTTTTAAGTAGGAGTGTAGAATCTGTATATAATAACTACTAAACACCCCTGTTTTGTGCCAGTGACATATAGTCAACACAAATGATGTGGTAAATTCTTCTTTATTTCTTCATATTTTTTCTCCGGTTTTTCTTTATTTAAGCCTAAACACCCCTGTTTTGTGCCAGTGACATATAGTCAACACAAATGATGTGGTAAATTCTTCTTTATTTCTTCATATTTTTTCTCCGGTTTTTCTTTATTTAAGCCGTAGCAGAACGAAATAGTTTTGAACAAATAGACTTGAAACAGTGAACAAATAGAATAAGGAAGAAATCGGGCCGATGACAGTTTAAAATACAAACAGATGTTTTTTATTTAAACAGACCGTATTTCAAAACTTACGGTTCTCGTAAAATGCCACTTTCGCTACGCAGAATAATAAAGAAAAAAAATTAGTTATATATTTTGTAGCATTATCCAAGCCGTTAACATTATAGAAGGACTTTGTAAAGAAAAAATACGGTCACTTTCAGATGAAGTTTGCAGACCTTTCTTTCACAATATTTCAAAGTTCTTTTAAATTTGCACATTTTCTAAGCTCGAAAGGATACAGCGAATTTATTCGTTTCATGAAATCGAAACGCGGACTTGGCTTAAAATGCCTTCGGGCAAGTTATATTGCAAAATAAGCCACCTGCAATATAAACGCCCATTTGCTGTACAACAATCGAAGCTGTGACGTAGGTAGCCGGTACAAACGTCACTGGAGCAAAACACGAGAGGCTTTTCAGGCCAAGGTCTGGATTTCATCAAACGCTGAGGAATAGATAGGAGACGAAATGGGTGGGTTTGCGTTAATGCATTCCACGCGGGGTTACGTAAATATTTCGGTTCACATTTTGCTTGGTAGGGAAAATGCGAGCTAGACAATTTCGTGTATTTAAACTTAAAAATCTGGGGCACCATAGGTCAGTTTATATGGCTTAGAAACATTAAAAATCTGGTTTTTGCGCGAACAGGGTCATTTTTTTAGGATTTTGCCGTTATTTATTCATTAGACATTGAATTACGGAAGCAATATAAAAGGCACGACTTAAAATAATTAAATTCAAACTTATTAATGCTATTTTCTTATGTTTCAATCGCCTACAAAGAGTTTAGTGAATAAAATTAGTTCACCAAAACTTTGCTGTTATACCAACGCTTGTACCAGGTTGGCTGCCAAAAAAGTTAAGAAACACTGGCTTGGGCAAAATATATCAAAATTCATGCACTTCAAAAATCACGGATCAACTGCCGTGCGTTGGATTTTTGAGCGTGATGGATCGTTTGACAAGTATAGTCTGCTTTCAAGTTCACAGCAGAAGAAAGGTATCTAGATCGATTTTCAAAGTCACTTTTTGATCCTAGGGCAGCTTTTATCTCTCAGCAAACAACGCGTAGGGTGGCCGTATAAAGGTAATTCGAGTAGTGGTACAGAATTCTGAACCAAGGGTGGGCAACCTTTTCCTAGTCGCGGATCAATATCCAAACTCAAACGACTGGACAATTATGTGTAGTTTTTTAATCATTTTGTTATAAAAACCGGAACGACGATTAATTAGGGAAAACTAGGATTTTTCGCAATTTAAAATATTTTTTGCATTTGACAGGCAAAGAAAAAAAAATGCGTTTTATTTGTAAGTTTCATTTCAGGGCGAGAACTAACGCCTTTAGGCTAAAACGATTTCCTTAAAATGCAAATTTGTTCAAATTTAGGTAGTTAAAATAGGCAAAAATATAAAGAATGACCTCGTGCCCAGTTCAAAAAGGTGGCGGGTCCGATAATTTACATTGGCTGGACGTAGGTTGCCCACCCCTGTTATAGATCAATACGATTACGAGAAAACATTTTAATTTTTCAGAATTATGTTTTTATTGGCTAAAAATCCAGCCATTTTTTCCTTATTCTAGGTTTAAAATCAATCTCCTGATAACCCCCCCAGTATTAAGGCAAAAAATATGACAAATCAGCAGAACAGAGACACAGAAATCGCTCTACACAAGAGAAAAGATAAAAAGGTCGCAGAAAGTTTGCATTCCACAAAAGCCACCAAGTTGGCGTACCGGCGAAACCTTTCAGACAGCGATAGTCAAGGTAAATAACTAGGAACGACAAAAAAAACGCAATTTGCACGATGGCAGTTTTTTAAAATAAAAAACAGTATTTTATCCAGTGTTTAATCACAAAAAATGTATTTTTATAATTTTTCTTATTTTGCTAAATTACTATGCATTTTTAACTTATTCTAGGTTCAAATTCAATCCAGTAATAACCTTGTATTAGAGTCAAAATATATGGCAAATTAGCAGAAGCAGAGATACAGATGGAAAAGTACCGGTTCAGAAGCGTAGAAAGGTTGTTAAAAAAGTATGAATCCCACAAAACCACGAAGTAAGGCGCACCGGTGAAACCTTTCAGACAGAGATGCCCTTGGTAGATAACTAGCTACGGTAAGCCAGAACAAAGTGGTGATTATGTTTGGTGGACGGTAAGCCACACCTGTCTAGCCGACGCAACCTACCATCAATAACGCATTAGTCCTTCTTGGTGTACTGACTGTGGCTATTGAGTGAAACGATGCGGACAAAAAACGGCTTGTCAAAGATTTGATGGAGTTGAGAAATACACTTGGCGCATGACATTGATGAAAAACCACTCAAACCACTCAATGGATCACAGTTTTCACACATTTTTTGTTAAAGTTTTGAACTGAAGCTAACTAAATTTGCTGGTCCTAAACACCATTATCTTTCTAAGAGTTATTCTAGATTTTTTTGTCTCAGTAACAACCTTTATTCCGCTAGAGGCGCAAAACTAACTTAGAGGCTAAGTCTCTTATCTTTTTTAAGATCCACAATTTTAGAAAAAATAAAATGTTTCTGGGAGAATATTAAACCACCCAAAATGTGAATTTTAACACATGCTGTATACAAAATGTAAAGGCAATCGTATGGTGGACAACCGGTGGATGACTTTTTTCCAAGTTGGTAAAGCTTGTCTTTTAAATAATTCAAAGATTTTACCGACGCCACGGATATAAGGTTTGGCTAGAAACTTGCGCATAGTCCAACATTCAACTTCAAGTTGTTCTTTTTTAATCAACTGAAACTATGTCATTGATTCTTGTTTTAATCTGCTGTTGCAATGACTGGACTTTCACGGATTCCAAAGAAATTCCATTTATAAATTTGCGGCAAAGACCATATGTTGAACATACAATTTCTTGGGTCCTTAATTTTTTTCCAAATAAATGAATTTAATTTCGGTCTTCAAAAAACTCAGTTTTACAATAACATCTATTGAATCCAAAAAGCTGCTCGATTCATCTAAATAAGAGACCCTAAGCCTGAAAATGTTTTAAAATGGCTCCGTAACAAAGTTATGTCTAGTAGCCTAGTCCTAGTGGTTGCGGTACCAAAGATAAAAATCTATCTATTTATCTAACAAGCCAAAAAGCTGCCAAATTTACCTGGATCCTTGATATAGCGGCTGTGTTCATCCTAGGAGCTGCAAGACGACTTGACTTCTTACCCTGGTGGTTTGAGTTTGGTGGACTGCTGTTCAATGAACTGGTGGACTTCGGTCGTACGTTGCCTGGGTTGTTCTGCAAAACAAAAAAGTTATATACTGGGTATGCTTTACGTGCTATATCTTTAATGGTATTTTCTTTGCGTGAAAAATAAATACAATAAACCGGTAGGATAGATCTATACGTGATCAACTGTTGCGTATGATTGTTTAACTTCAAGCCATGGTTCGAAGCTGGCAACTTAAAATTTGCTGACCGTTTGTTTTGGTTGGGTCGCCGACTACAGTGCTTTATAGCAGTGCTTTTCAACCTTTAAAATTTCCATCCGCACTTTTTTATTTCGGAAAATTTTCATCCGCACGAAACAAGCACAGTAAATTTGCAACCTTTAGTTAATTTTCAATGTAAGGGTTTGTGTATTAAAACCGGGAGCCTAAGTCTTAACCGATATGAAATAGATAGCTTAAGTTGCAATGAACCACTGAGAGACTATATTACTGTACCTGTAACGCATAAGTGGGCGGACTAGCATATTTTATTACTGTATTACACATATGAAAATAATAACATGCGCCATTTTCATCCGCACATTTATCCGCACGACGTTAGTCATCCGCACTACAATTTGTTTCATCCGCTCAAGTGCGTACCATCCCACGGGTTGAAATGCACTGCTGTATACAGTTAGGTTTGTTGAGATTGCTAACGCACAGCCAGGCAGACATAATACGAGCTGTTTGGATATGAGACATTTTTATTCAAGCGAGGCTAACATGCTCATTACCAAACTACTACAAATTTTTTTTAAATGCTAAAAGTTTCAGTGATTCTAACTTTTTCAAATATAATCTTACTTTACCGAAACAACTACGTGTTTACCACTGGGTCTTAATTTTTTCTGGCAAATATTTTCTGCCCGGTTTAATTAATTATTTTTACCTAAAGCTTAGTTTTTTTCTAAAACGTGCAAAAACGAACCGCGTTTTCGTACATAGAATACATTTCGACAAACATCTTACCTCAACACGTGCTTCTCCGACAAACGTTCTATACTTTATAACTGCCAGGTCTAAAGCAGGATTACATTTTCATAAACCAGACTTATTCTAATAAAACAGTCGGACATTCAGCTGTCCTGCTGACACGTCTATACGTCGGACATTGGGCGTCTGTAGACTTTATTTCCTTGACGGTCTAACAACCTTATTTTATTGATGGAACAAGTGAGACTTCGTATGGCGCCAATGACATTGCAACATGGAGGCTTAAATCGCCAGCAATTAGGGCCGTTTTGAAATGAACCAAAAGCTTTTAGGCCTTAAGGTTGTAATAAGACGTGCTAAGAGTATCACAGACCATACAGAAGCAGATCGCTTTGTTGACGTGCTTGATGTTGAAAATAAATAAAAAATTATTCGAAACGTTTAAAATGATCCCTACCTTCTGTATGGGATTTGGCATTCTTACTAAGACTTTAAGCTATTTTTTTTAATTTAAGCTGAAAAGGATTGACCTCTTTAAATAAGTGGCCTGTTTATACTTTAAAGTTCAAACTTTCCAGTAGCGCTTAGATAAAATATAGGGAAGATATATTGAAGCCGGCTTTATTAAACGGCCACAGAAACAGGCCGGGATTAATCTTTCAACGCAAGTGTATCCAATAAGCCCAAACACTGTCCAATTGTCTGTCCAGTGGTTCTACAGAAGTCAGTCTAACGATGTCCTGGCGCCATTACAATATGTAACAGCATCTAAACGTCTGTGCTGTTATTTGTCGAACCCTATATGGTTAAGGTGCATTGAAAATATTATTCGACCGATAAATGGCTTTATAGAAGAGATGTCTGATAATGCGCAATTAACGAACCTAAGTAAGTATACGCTGTCTAAATCTAAAAGTATACGTGTGCTACTTTTTTTACAAGCAACGTCATAGGGGACATAGGGATATATTTCTCTCCCCTATTTCATTAAGCGCATGTACGTACAACATCGTAAAGATACGGCGTCTAAACATTTCAACTCACCACCAGTGAAAGGGGTTTTCGCAATCCAGTTGCTGACGATTGTCGTTGGTTTCTGGCAGATAAGTTCGACTTCGGGCCAGAATCATCCATTGCCAATTCACCTATTGCGATAATAGAGACATGTATGAACTTTTAGGAAGTAGATATACTGGGGCTGATGATATGGAGTGTCTTACAACCCGTAAAACACTCCACAATGCAACGTAGAATTAGAAAACAAGCACAATGCGTAATTTTAACAAACTTTTCTCCCTACAGTATACTGTGCGCTTATAACTTTGGCCACATTATCATTTTATGAAAGGACAACACGTCTTATTGACTAGACCAGTGGCTCCCAACTCTTTTGAATCACGGCATCCCACAGAAGAATGCAATATACTGTGGCACCTATACAGGCAGTTTTGCTAAGAAGTTTGGTTTAAGTCGCAATAAACAAAATTTGTAGCAAAAACTCAAACTGTACACAAAGTAAAAAAAATACGTCTTGTTTTAGTCCGCTTTAATAAGACATCAATTGTATTAAGAAGCGAATAAAATGAAGCTAAAATTTAACCCCTGATAAAACTGAAATATAATTCGCTCCTTTACACATCGAAAAAAAAAAAAACCTGTGGAAATCCCGGTGTTGCTATTTCTGAATTCTACAAAACATTTAGAAGCATAATGGTTAAAGGTTGTAGTTGGCCGTAGAAATAATGTCAATTTAAACCATTCGAAACGTTCACAAAATTCTACCTACAAACTTCTTTATAGACTTAAAAATCCATTCTACGTCTAACTACAACCTCCAGCAGTTATTTCAAAATTTATTCAATGCTTTCTACTTCTGATATTTTTATATTTGTTCTCGTTTAACAAAGCATTTAGTTTTGCTCAACAGCAATTATACCATCAATGCTGGCACGCTTTCTCAGTTAAAATATACAGCAACGCTAGAACGTGACAATATCTGGTGCGTAAACAAGCACGGACGCACAATAGATCACTTTCAACTAGGTGCGTGGTTCCTATTCTATCAATACAATACAGGAGGTTACTGTCTAACGTCAAAACATCGCTGACAGAGAGGTTTGCCGCTGGTTGGACAACTTCTAGCATTTGCAAGATACGCTGTAGACAAGCTATCAAAAAATTATATTTATTTTATGTATTAATACATTAGGAATAATTATAAGATATCAAGATTTCAAGAATCCGAGAACTTTTACTGGTAATTTAAAAAATATGTTTTTTTTACTTTAAGGATATTTTTTTATTTTAAAGATAGAGAAGGCCTTATGCAAGAAAAATGGTCCTGGAAGTTACCACAAAACGGTTAAATCGGGGGTTACAAAATATTGTGTAAATTTCCGTTGTGCCTCACATTTGTCAACCAGTTAATATTGCAATTCAATTCAGTTTTTCTTTGCCCTTTGTGCTATGAGTCGCCACAGTTATAAAATTAGCTGTTTTCAAACGAATTTCATACAAAGGCAACATTTGGAAAAAACAAGTCGCTAAAAACATTGCTTTAGTATAATAGGGGGGCCCTGACCGACTTAAAAACGCTTAAAAGCAATTTTAACTTTGCGTGTCAGTTGGATGCGTAGGAAATTGGAGGAGAAATGTTCTTTGTGACGTTTTATCGGGCGGGCCGATGAGTGAGGTATCTTAATGCAGTTTATCAACCTTCTCCATACACGGAACACTTAGTGCATTAAGATAATTTGCCGAAACAACAAAACAAAGTTTATAATAATACAACAAAATAAACAACACAACAGCCATTTTTTATTTGTAGTTCTTCTTAGCATGATATCTATGTTTAAATAAGCACAAAATTTGATATTCGGCCATAGTATTGTACTTAGGTGGCAATAGGGTCACGCAATTGTAATCCCTTTATTACGCATTATTTCGATCGGGACTCCACGGAATATTTGGATAATTCATAATTTTTTTTGCGGATGTAATAAGAATATCAAGCCCATACAGAAGTAGGTATCAACATCAGATGTTGAAAATGAATAAAGAGTTATTCGAAACGTTCAAAATGCTACCTACTTCTGTATGGGATTTGATATTCTTATTGCGTCTTACTACAACCTCCAACCTTTATGCTTCAAAGTTTTTTGCGGATGTTCCGGGAAACGTCGGTTAAATCACGGCCCTACTCCTATAGAAAGACTACCAGGATATATTCAACATACCTGTCTCTCTAAAAAAGCTACAAAGCCATGCAGTTGTCAAAAAGTCAAAGCAGAGGCATTGGTAAGGTGAAAACCATGATAGTATTATCTAGAGATCGATCGATATTCTTTTTTGGACCGATACCCGATACCGATTTTGTTTTATATACTTTGGAAATGTTCAAAACTTAAATTAATTGAAAATAAAATTCAATTAAATGGTTTAATTACCGATATATCAGTCGCTTATCGTATTATCGTTTCTAAAAAAACGGTAACATTTACATCAAGGCCCCTTAACAGAAGATAATTTCGCTGTTGTCGTTTAATGTCACTACTGTTGATGTTAATCACGATTTGACGCCGAAATTATCAAATAATTTGAAATTTTGCAGTTTTAAAAACAAACTGCAGTTGAAAATGAATGCTAAGTCAAGTCAATCTACTGTACATAATCTTAACAAATAGTTAACTGAAGGTGATAGAAGTTCGTATCCAAACGTCTTTATTAAGATGATGTCGATTTTTTCGACTGTTTGACATTCATTTTTAGGCTACCTTACAGATCCGTATTGTGCGCCCAAATTCTGCAGTCATTTTATAAATTCAATACTTTCTAATATTAGACTTTAACATCGCCTTAGGCAGAGACAATTTGTAAAGAGATTGCTACATAAATAAACTTCACAAACATCCAAACATTAAAACGTGAATTTTGTACAACATCGAACTTGAAATGCCTCAATCTCAATTCAATATACGCCCTATAAGCTAAAGTTTCTGCTTTATAATACTTCAGAATGTCCATGTTATTTGAAAGGGCGGAGCTCAATAGAGCATATCTGTGTAAACTTAGCAAATGTACAGTTACATCGACTGGGTAAATATCACACTTTGTTGTTTGCCGCACATAAAACGAATATGTATGTATATTGCTGTCATGGTGCAATGCACTTCGATAGCAGCACTTTAAAACGATTTGTTAAATGAGCAAGGACTCACACAAAATTCGATGACGCATTGTATGATATGAAACGACGCGGCCTTTAAGAGCAAACCAAAAAACATTTAGCAAAATAAAAAATAATGTTCAGTGTCCACTACCGTCTTTTGCTTCAATTACTCGGCAAATGGCAAACCTCACTTATTGTTCTTAATTGCATAATAAAAATATATATCGGGCTATTGAGTCCTTCTGTTTATCTTGTAACGTTAATATTTTACAGGCAGGCTAAAAAATCGCCAAACACACATTTTTTAGGTTAGGTGCTGTTTTACCAATCTAAATCTAAACTGCAACTAATTTATAAATCTCACAAATGAAACTTTATTTCTTGAAACGGTAAAATTTTCAACGCGCATAGGAAAAAATAAAAAATGCTAAACTGACAGAATCGGTTCTATTTTTCCGTATAAAATATTGATTTAATTCCAAGTTGCATACCACAAACAATGCCTAAACCAGTCGTCAATTCACAAATTAGACGAATGCTTTCGACATTTACCTGCTGGGGAAGGCTTCTTTATTAAGAATCACCTTGGTAACAAGAGTGGTCAGCATGTGGTGACATGTCCGTTTGTTATAATACGGACATCGGTCATGGAATATATATTACTACTAGCACGACCGATAAATTGCCCTAGGGCTGGTGGTGGCACTTGGGTAAGGTGATAAGTGGTCAATTCACATTCCAATTGGCTTAAAGCTGGATATACCGGTATATTGGTACCTGGCAATCATAACAATGTACGCCAATGGTTCCCAAACTTTTTTTTAAATGTGCGACCCAATTTAAGTTTTGTGGACACCTTGCGAATCAAGAAACAAAAGGTTTGATGACGTAGGCCTATTTACTTTACTGACTTATTTCTAAACTATACAGCACCAATATTGATTTGTTGTATACCAAACTTGACTTTTAACTCATACATGGTTTATTGAAGGATGCGTCGCTAAACGACACCATAAATATTTGTGATGCAATAACGAAGTTAAACGATACCAAAGAAATGCGTTTGAATAATTTAGTATGTTGGGATGGAAGGAACTTCCAATTACCGATTTGAAAAACACTCCAAATTTTGGACAGATGTGAAATCTACCTTCGCGGCCAATAAGGGAACCACTTATGTGGAAAACATGCACTGAAGATAAATATTGTTAAGCTTCATGATCTTTTTTTTTACTGGGCATCCTATATTTTGCTTGATACGACAAGTTTTTACTGAAGCCAAACAAACTGAGTTCAAAACCATTGTTAGATTGGATTACATAAATACTCACGCTACATTTCATCGTAATATACGAACAACACGATAATTATAAAGCTGAAATCTGCCATGCAATCTGTAACGCAACAGTTTTTTACCTAAATATTTTTGCGGCCAGAAAGGACAGATAACAGAGTTTTTATATTTTTTTTTAAATAGTTGACTAACGCAAATTATATTGTAATAATGAGCAAATGCAAGGTATATAATCAATTTAAATTTTTATTGCACAGTCTGGTTTACACGAAATCCCCGAAATTCCACAATATTTTACCGTGAAATAACGAAATTATTCGGTTTAGCTTTTGTGATATTTTCAAAAATTGAACAATTCAATACAGGGGTTCTTAACCTGGGGTCCTTAAATTAGCCTTAGGGGGTCCATGAAAGCCTAATTAAAAATATTAGTGTTTATTTAAAAAGTAATATTTTTTTCAAAGAAAGTAGTTTAAATAAAAACCAAATGGTTTTGCACTCACTGAATTAAGACTCTATTTCACTTTCACAATTTTTACACCGAAATCAACAGATTTATGAAGTTTATTTGGATTGTGACGTCAATTGATGACGTCATTTTTTGAAAATTTTGCCCATCGTGGTCCACGCGACGTCAAAAAATTTTTAGGGGTCCGCGGTAAAAAAAGTTTGAAAACCCCTGATTTAATATATAACGCAGAGTTAGATCGAAAACCAAGTAAGAAACGATTAAACCATTTAGTTTGGGATCGAGACCGACGCCACCCTACTATCAAATCGGCACTAACACAACCCTAGTGGCGGCTCCTAATCAAAATTATCGGACCGTCGGGTTTCGGCTCCGATATTATCGAAACCTATTGATGATATCGGGCGATGAAAGTGCATTTCAACCTCCAATGCTTCGATAGTCTATGCAACGCTTAAAGCTTAATGTTGCCCAGACTAACGAAACGACAGAGGCCACGCAAAAAGCCGACCATATATAACGTAAATGTAAATAAACTTAAAAGCCTTTTAATTGCATTAAACAGTATCTCGGGTAAGGTTTATATAGAATGATTCCACATTAATTGATGTGTTTACAAAAAAGAAAAAAACAATCTATAGCGAGTTCTTTTAACGATTCAATGGATAAGGATATTTGTAAGAACACTTCTTCAATTACCCGTCGAGCAGTTTTGCTGGGCAATTCACATTGGAATATACAGTGATTAACACTGCTGAAGTAGAATTGACCAACGATTACGACATACTTATAATAATTGCAGTAGTCTAATTTCTTCTTCTTTGCCTGCTCCAGTCAAAAAAAAAAAAAATTGACATAGTATGTCGTTTTAATTACGCAAATATATAGCATCAAACACTAACATTCAAACAGTGTGTATTGCTGTATTGGCGACGCGTCTAATATCACGCCCCCTAGTTTGTGGTGAACTCATGGTTGCTATCTCTGTGCTGAGCTACCTAAGGTAGCAAATAGTCTTGCAGCATTAAGAGCTAATGACGTCCTTAAGGGAATACTCTGCAAAACGCGGCAAACACTAGATTCCGAGAAGGCACACGCATAAACCCAGCCGTGTTATCGTAATTCTACCAAACGCAAATACACAACTGGTTGAAGCCCCGATACCATATTATTATGGACATAATGGTTGGACAAGTAGGTAGAAAATTTTGAACATCAATGAATAAAGAGATATACGAACGGTTCAAAATGATAACTACTTATAGGCTTTGACATTTTAACTACATACTATTTAGCTTTTGACAAATTATCGTCAGTGATAACAAAAAAATTGACATTTACATTTTTAAAACGTTGGAAAGTAAAAAAAATCAGTACAAATAACCCACATAACCCAGTATTACGTCCTAGGAGCGCAATGCTGTTATGGCTTTCATAACACAAACGTTAAAATACAGATTTAAAAGTGTTTACAATTTTGCGCAATATATCATTTTTGGAGAACTTATAAATAAACTTTTTTAAGATAAAACCTTACTTTTCCAATCCATAATCCTTAGCTTCATATCAAAACTGAATATATATAACAAGCACAAGCCATAATTTAATAAAATCCTACTGACTGTAGGCAAAAAACAGCATACAACCGGCTTAGAGAGATTCTAACCCGTTAACACGATCACTTAAAGCGCAAATCTCAAGAGCATAAAGTCAAACTGGACCCGAAAGCTCTTGGCTTCGCGTAGGTTATATACATTGCGGGTTTTGAGCATTGCACTTTAAACTCCCAATGGGACAACATATTCCAAAACGAGAGTGTTATGTCTGTGTTACTAAGGGAGGGGAATTGAAATTACATTCCATCTATGCGCTGTTAAAAATTACGCAGATTGGGAGGAAAACTTGAATGTTGGGCAGGTTTTTTACTGGATTGGTTTGGAAATGCGCAATTTGCGGTTTTAAATGTGTGAAGTGACGTAGTTTGAAAGATAACACGAAGCTACTAGACAAGACTTGGGCAGTAATCTTCAACTACAACTCGGCGTTTTCTTATTGCTTTTTTCGTTTTTTAACACGGTCATCACTTAATGTTTAAAAGCAGTGGTTCCCAAACTTTTTTGGATCGCGACACACTAAAAAAATCTTTACTATTTTTCGCGGCACACATTTAACAGAACATCAATAGAGTCATTTTACAATCACACCCTTAACACATGACAAACTATGTGTAATGTTTCAAAATTATTAATTTGCAATGAATAGTGCGTATTTAAGTCTAAAATGCTTGTATGTATGCCTATTGGTAATACGAATACTCTCTTTTTCCGCAGTTATGACTGGGGTGTCAAATTTCACTGCGATCTGTATTCTAAACTTACCTTACGATCGAGCCTTAAAAAAAGCTTTCAAGAAACTAAACTTATACCTGGGAAACTTTTATGAGCTACCAATTACTGATAACGTTATGCGTAATTTTTACTCTTATCAAACCTTTATAAAATTCACAGATTAGGCAAACGTTACTTGTAAAATCAAATTAAATAACGGCAATATACTGCTTTTATCGTAAAGACTCTTAAAAACAATGACCATAAAGAAACATGTACAAGTGATTAGTTACGTTAGATGAACCTAGTGTTGCTCTATTAGCAACTAATGGGCAATAAACAACCATGAAATTAATAAAGAATAATATTTTGTATTTTTTAACTTACCTTACGACCAACGACTTAACTAAGACATAACTTCAAGAAACTAACAAGCCCTCCAAAAATGCGTTATCCCCGTAACACTAAGCTGTTTAATTGCAACAGGCCAACACTACAACTAAACAAGGCATACTCTTAGCAACGCCCACCAGTTTTGGAGGGTCTGCAAATCAAACATTGCCAGCCAAGCTAGCGCCGACCCCAACCGGTACTAAACAGCAATAACAATAAAGCACCAGCATTCACCTATTTGCGGTAACTGCACGTTTGTCCATTGTTATTGGAGGCTTAATGCACGATGTTATTGTTATCCATACAAAGCTACTGCTGCTTAATCGCATTAAGCGACCCGATTTATAATTAACCTTAGGGGAGCTGCGGCAAGGTATAGAGTTCCATTGGAGCGTTGGAATCTTTGTTAATTTCAATTGAGGCGTTGGAATTCAGTTGAATTCAAAACCAACGAGCTTGGTCAGTTCAATAACATCCTTGCCAGTAATGCTACGGTTAGTTGAAGGCAGTGTTTCGCAATTATTTTCACACGGCGAACTAAATACTTGGCGAAGCTTTGGCGACCCAATTCACTTCACTAAACTTTCGTAATTTAACATAACATACCAAATTAGCATAAATTAGTTTGAAATACTCTGACTTCTGAGTAATGTGTTTATATTGTATTAGCAATTTTCTCAAGTGTTGATTCTCAGAACCAATCTCAAATTACCTAAACTTGTTAACTAACTTCTTCGGCAGAAAATAAATCTTCTTTTACAGTGCTAAAATATTTTACCACTTTGTTTAACTATGGCCTCGCATTTACAAGTTAAAACTTAGAACTTTCAAGTTAACGATCTTTAGAGGTAATCATACAAAAGTGCCACACATATTTTAATTTACAAACAACAAGGTTCTCATTGGATGTAAAGTTTAAATTTATTAGACTAACAAACATTGTATAAATGTTTTGATGGCGTTACCGCGATACAGGTATACGCAATAAAGTCGCGGCAACTATTGCTTAAACGGCCTGGAAAATAAACATTCCTAGACTGATTTGCGTGTCTTATTCTTCTTTAAAACAAATTTAATAAAACTCCAGACAACGCGTCGACATCCACATCATAGACCTTGCTTAAAACTCGACTTACTAAAATAAGAAAGTAAGTCTACAATACTTGCATAAAAAGTATCCCTATTTTACCACCTAAAGCAAACTTACAACGAATGCACGCAATTTGACACAACCTGTTGAATTATTTTTAAGACGTTCTTTTGGTGTATTTTAAGCAAGACTTTTATTTGATTTTTAAACTTAAAACCAAACTTACCACATGTTTTCTGGCTGGTATAGCTTCCGTTGTGGCGTTTATGATCTTCATGAGGCGGTGTTTCTTCTGGCATCATAACCCCAGTGTCGGTCAGTTGGCTGTGGATTTCCTCCACACAGTCTGCGCTTTTGCTCAAAGAAGCAACAACGTCCTTACAGAAAGTAGAATTCCCAGCTTTAGATTCGACTTTGTCGAATGTAGCGTTGTGTGCGTTTTGTTGCGAAGTTTTGGGGCAAGATTCGGTGTTGAACGTTTCATTGCACTGAGTGTTTTTACTGCTTGGCGTAGGATTCTGGCAATGGTCGGAGTTATAGGTGGAGTTGTGGTCTTTTGATGAAGGATTTGGTGCGTTGTATGTGGAATTGTGGTCTTTAGAAGTGGCACCAGGCAAATTCTGGGCGTTGTAAGTGGTGTTACAGTATTTTGGTGTATTTTGTGGGTTGTTAGTTGAATTAGGTGCGTTATACGTGGAGTTGTGGTCCTTTGGGTTAACTCCAGAAGGATTTGGCGCATTGTAGGTGGAGTTATGGCAATCTGGCTGCGTTTGGCAAGCATCAGCGTTGTATGTAGAATTATGTGCGCGATTCTTTACATTCTGGGAGCGTTTTTCACTTGCTGGTGCAGTGTAGGTGGAATTATGGGCGCTTTTTGGCTGCAAACCCGATTTTTGTGGACCAGAAGCGTTATACGTTGAATTATGGCTGTCGCCTTTTGCATTGTTGCTCGTCTTAGAGGCGTTGTAGGTAGAGTTATGGCTGTCAGTGGCAGGTTTTTGATCACTTGGGGCAGTGTACGTTGAGTTTAGGCTCTTGCCAGTAGCGATGTTGGGTTGTTTGTTCGTTTCTGTGCGGTTTGCTTTCTTGGAAAAGGTTGAGTTTTGTTTTTCTGCTGAAGGCTCTGATGACGCTGCTTGTGCGCCGCTGTCAAAAGCTGTAAGGACGAAACGTGTTATGTTTATAAATTTAAACAAAACCTTAAAGTTTTCAGTAATCATACAACCAGGCTAGGGACGTCCCATGCTTGACATGTTATTTCACAAATGATAACTAAAAATTTGACAAAACTAAAGCAAACTGGTCCAAAATGGTGGCGTAAATATGTTCAAAAATAAAATACAATGGTATAGGTAAAGAAGCATTTTCTTTCAACCACTGTTTTTGGATTAAATGTTACTTTTAAGGTAAAAAACTTTTCATATACACACATCAAGTCAGAATTCTTATTAATTTGGTGCACCAATACTGCGCTACTACGGACAAGTACCTATACTACCAATTGGCATCAGGTATCCCTTGTGGGGGAAATACTTTAGGCACAAAAAATTGTCAAGTATCAGGTTTACAAACCAGGAGCTAATATTTAGATGGCTATAAAGTAAATGGTGTAAATAGTAAGTAGTTTGGGGCCTAGCAATAATAAATCAAGGCGGAAAACAAAATTAAATCTATTTTTTAATACAATAATATTAAACACAGATTTCAATAAAACATTGCAATCAAGACATAACTTTAAATTAGCAGCAATGATTGCACAAGACAAAAGACTAAAATGCTATAAGCGAAGCATTTTTGCAGCAACACAAACTTTTATGCCTATTTCTACAATATTTAAAAATTCAGTTTTTTAAACTATGACAAATTTTCAAAGCTACCGACATCTATTTACCATTTTCCTCTAAATGATAAGTGACGTTAACAGGATTCTCGTAGATCTCCGACAAAGATGACAAGACCCTTCCGTGGAAAGGCGTTGATGCAATCACGTTACCTAGGCAACCACATGCACTGCGCATGAATATTTTAAAAGCTTGCAAGCAGCGAAGCTAAATTACAAAGCATGAATGAAAATTGATCCGAAAAACAGGATAAGCTCAATGTAGGCAGCAAAGCAATAGGATTTGCTACTACAATGTAAGCCCTCAGAAATTTGACACCATAATTAGGGGGTGGTCATTTAACACTACACTTAAAAAAATACCTTGAAATTTTACACCATAATAAAAAAAAAAGAATATTTATTGAATTGTTTTCCCGAAACAGACTTGAAGATACTTGAAATTTATTTGATAATAACTACAAGCAACTTTAAACTTTAAATATTTTAAAATTGATAGTTAGGAAAAAATCCCAGGTTCTAACCACAATCAAACCAAATATCCACCAAAATCAATAAAAATAGTTTGATTCTAAATGTTCTATATTTAAAAAAAAGGATCATTTCCCTATTGTTAGCCATATATAAAAATTTAGCGAAATTAATGAAAATGTAATACCTCTTTTTTTTACAAGTACAGCAGAAAAAAAATCTCAGGTGATTCTAGCAATGTCACCCTAGTTACCTACATAGTGTAACTATAAGTTATTGAAAAACAAATAAATTTGCAACACAAAGCAGAAAATAAAATCGGCAATGTCACCCTTAAGCTACATGGGTTAACTACAAATAATTAAATGCAGGATTTCAAATATAAAGCAAAAAATACAGTCGAGCAGAACCTTTACCTGCTGCAATTGGTGAAGCTGAAGTCGAGGAAATTGAAAACGGACGTTTTCTGCCTTCGGGTCCCGATGCTTGGAATGGTGAAGATACTTGGAACTAAAAAAGGGCTTTTATTTCATATTACATCATCAAAACCATTGTATTAATAAGGTTGGAATTGAGATATCCTGTTCATTGGCATATTTTCAGTTTAGAGAAATAGCTCATGGTATCAGCGTAAAAATAATAAAGCCGAATATAAAAGAATTAAAAAGCTATGTGCAATTTTTTCTTTAACACTGAAAAACAGAGAGAGATGTATCAAAATGAAATGGCTGTCTTTTTTAAAAAGGGGACCCCTAAAAATGTTTAGGGTCGACATGGAATTTTAATAGATGATATCAAAATTGACGTCATAAAACAAATAGACATAAGAAACCTGCTTTTGGCAAGCCAACAAATGTGAAACTCAAGTAAAATATAAATACAATTAAGGCGCCCAATTAACTTTCATAAATTTAAAAAAATTGATTTGATTTTCAAATTATACACCAATATTGTAGTTAACCTTCATAGACCCCAAAACCTAAGCCACATAAAGGGGTGAACAGACCTCAGTTTAAGAACCTCTGATTTAAACAGTGTATCAGATTATTTATAAAAGTTTTGTAGACATAAGTGTCCAACCTTTTGACTGGCAGTAGTTGGTGTTTTAGTGACACATTCATCCATTCCTGTTGCAAATGGGATCGGCGAGGCACGCAGGTCATTTTGGGGTGCGGCCTTCTGCAAAAAAATGCATGTACAATTCTAAAAACTATCCTTACAAATTTTGAAAACCTTTTAATCATTGGTTGAACAAGTTCTTCAGTTTTTGTTATCAGCCACAAACATAATGGTGGAAATGCAAATCATAATTTTTCACATGAAAATTAAGCAAGGTATGGCATAACGCAAGCAAAGAGATGGAATGATTAAATATTTTTAAATTTCAGTTAATATTGCAACATTACAGATGGTGACCCTCAATTACTTAAAGAGAACAAAAAATGGATTCTCGTCAGAAATCAAATCATTACATTGTAAAAATTATCAGACTAAATAAAAGTAATTTAACAATAGGTGGCCGAAATTACTTACTTGTAGTTTATCAGAGCACAAAAAGCTGTCGTCGTTAATTCCAATTTCCTCCAAATCAATCAGCGAAACAGATGAGTTATTCGCATTTGTAATTTTCTCTTGGCGAGATTTGTCGTCGAAAACTGAGAAATAATTTTATTGTAAAAAATAACTGCACAGATGCTTTTGTTTTATACAAAAGGTATTAAAAAATAAAAGTCACAGATACCAGATTTTTCAAATATAACTTTGTGACAATGTTAAATTCCTAAAAAAAGAACAATAGTGGGATGTATTTCGTTTTATCCATTGAATATCTTCAGTGTTTTTATATTCAATGAGAAGCCTTCCTCCATTCCACCCAACGATAACAATAGTCAATCGAAAGTTGTGAACAATTGAATTTCTATTGAATAAGGCTCTTGTAGTTTTTCCTAATGGTTGTTATATCGGTATGAATATAGCAATATAAATTGTGTATTTACATCGATTGGTTTGGGGCTTACAAAAATTGGTTTTGAAAAATAAACTGAAAGAAATATTATTTTAAGAGAGACATCTTGTATTTGATAGGCAAAACTTACCCAGGGCAGTATATGAATCTGTGAAAGCATCTTTGCTGACACTTCTTGCTATATCTTCTTCTCCAGTCTGTTGTATATTAAAGTTCATATTTTAAAACATTAAAGATGATATCAATAAAAATATGAAGAGTTTGTTTACCCACAAAACATTGGCCAGATAATAAAAATAGCACTCTACTTGTAGTTTTATTGGAAAAGTGGTTCAGTTTTTATAACTTTTTTGCACAAAAACCTTGGCAAGAGATTTCAAGTGCCCAGCAACAAACTTTTAGGTGTGCAGGTGTAGAAAAGGTTTGTTCAGAACCCCAACTTGAGTCAAATTTACTAAATCAGGGGTGTGCCTGCTACAGAATGCAAACTGGGGTAACACTGACAATATCTTTTTTACAAAAAAATGATTAGGATAAAAGTTTGTTTGAACAAGTTTATTGGTTGCTAGTCTGAAATCACCGCGAACAACATTTAAGTTAGCGTTTGGGTAAGCAATATTATTATATAATAAATACAATAATACTTAAGCCCCCTCACCCACCGCTGGAAAGTATGGCAGATCGCAACGAGAACTTGCGGGTGCACTGCCGAAAAAATCCGGGTGACCGGGTGCAACAAAGGTCAAAATGCACTTTATGCTTTTCTGATGCACTCTGTATTGCATACATTGCACTGAACGTATTCCGCACAAGCGTTTTAAATATTCGGTGTGCACTTTTAAAAGGTTGACAAAATCTCGCGGGTGCACTTGCCATACTTTCCACAGTGACCCTCGCCCAACGCTAACCGACACCCTAATACTAATTTTGTGTGTTGATTTAATAATTGTTTCCATAGTGTTAGAATTTTAGACCAGCGCAGTTTATTGCAATACAAGAAGACTTCACACTATTTTTATTTTGTTGTATTTTAAACAGAGATTCATCCTTGCATAGTGATAAAAACGTTGCTCACAATGGACAGAGTCAAAATTGAGCATTTAGGTTTAATAAAAATGAATTTCGGGGTAAATAGCAAAGTTACCAACCTTTTGAAGCGGGTCCTGATTTAACCAGCTCGTTTCGTGTTCATCAAAGTCAAAATTCTTAATTTCTTCCTCCAAAAAACCTTCACCTTTAAACGAGAAAACATTTTTTTTTTTCAGTAACCGGTCGATTTTCAGAATAAACGAATTGCGGATTACAACCTCACTTACGTACCGCCAAATCCGCCGGAACGAGTTTCCATTTCGACAAAAAGGCCTGGCGCATTTTTAGCTGGCCTCGCCCGTCATAATTACCACATTCCGGCCGGAAAATTTTGGCGAAAAGTAAGACCCCAAGCAAGGTTAAGTCGCCACCGAAAAAGGCAATTTTTGCAAAAGGCCATTTGCAACGTTGGCGCTAGAATTCTGCCGCTAAAGGGCAGTATAAATTCAAATCAGACCATCAAATAAACCTCTATATTACCCAAAAAACAAGTTTTACTTCCGTCATTTTTGCCTTATGACGTTGTTGAATGTTTAATGTTGTTGTAGTTGTTTTAAAATTTGCGACGATTGCGTTTTGCGGGCTTATATAATTTTATTTTGACGTTTTATAAGCGATGATGTCATCGTTCAATTTGATTGACGCAGCATTTTTTCTGTCGGAAAATTTGCTGCTTGAGTAACCTTGGTAGTTTTATTTCTTTCGTTGCAAGGGTAAAGTCTTGTAATTTTGTTTTAATTTCCGCGTTAAAAGCAACAGTGTTTAAAAATACTAATCAATTTGCAAAAGCTTTTCAAAAAGTTTTGTTTAAAGCCTGCAAGCTATATGATATTTATTTAAAGTAAAAAATTATGAAGTAGGTGGTATGTATTAATGTGTTATTATCTACTAATGAAATATAATTTCCAAATTGTAAAACTTCGCATTCCGTACTTTAAAAAAAAACTTCATTATAGTCAATAAAAACTGGCACAAACCCCAATACGGTATTAGACTGCTTCTTAAAACGAGTTTACGGCGCAAATAGGTTTTCCTGTGTGTAGTAAATGTAACTGCGCTGTAAAACACGTTAAAAGCACGATTTATTGTTCAATAGTGGGTCAATTTTCTTTTTAGCGTAGTAATTTTAGACCGCACCCCGCAAATATTTTAACTGTGCGTTTCGGTGTTTTTAATGTGGACTTTAAACTTTGCTTAGTGACATTGCTGCCTTCCTTTGACTACAAAGTAGGCGTCATAAACGAATACGCTTTGGGTCCAATTGGTATCATGTTATAGTAGTTAAAATGTTAGAAGGTTTTGTATATGTTATTATGTACAATATTCTATACATTTATAGGTAAAAGGTATTTTAATGTGCATATGCTGTGAGAAGTTTAGTAGAAAAAGATTTGTACCTTGTAGCCTTTAAATATCAACAATGTGCAAACGAACCGTGGACTGAATTAAAGAAAAAAAGTCATTCCTGTGTTTTTGGAGAATTAGCTTAAAATTTTGTCTTGTGTATTATGGACAAATAATGTTTAGTTAGTTGAAGTATGATTGAAATTTTACTATATTTTTGACTGGTGTAGAATGGTTGACATCCTGACTGCAATCATAATTTGTGGTTGCCAAAGATTTACACCAAAATTTTTTTCGGCTGAAATCCTACGCCAAGATCAAGCAATTCTACTCCAAAGATCTCTAGCAGGAAGGCACGAGAATGCAATTGGGGTCAGCATTAGTTTTTTTATGTAACCAAACCAGTTGTCAAAACTGAGTGAATAAATATAATATTACAAGACCCATCCGAACCCGAAACTAACCAGACTCTTAACCAAAATAATATGCGTTGATTTAATATTTGTTTAAACGAGTGGTAGGTTCTAGACTGGCTTCCAAACGTAAAATTTAGGCTAAAACTCTAGCTCAGTTTATATTTCGATTTATTGTTTCAGATAGTTTGGTACTGTTTTTGTTTTGTTATTTTGTTTAACTGATTAACACAAAGTAATGGCTGCTCCATTGTCTCTTTTGCGTTCGGCTTGCAAAGCCAGAGGTTCGCACTTTATGAGGGCGTTTAGCTCGTCGAGCAGCGCAATGCAAACCTCGCGATTGGAGGGATACCAATCGGGCCGGTTCACTGACATAGGAACCCGGAACATCTTCAACGAGGACCACGACATGTACCGCGAGTCCTGTCGCAAATTCTTCAACGAGGAGGTCGTACCTTACCACGCAGAATGGGAGGAAGCGGGCAATGTTAGCAAAGAAGTCTGGCAAAAAGCCGGGGAAATGGGACTTTTGGGGGTTAATATCTCAGCGGACCACGGAGGAATCGGTGGAGACTGGCTCTCTGCTGCCATCGTGCATGAAGAGCAGGCCTACACCAACTGCTCCGGGCCAGGATTTGCTCTTCATTCGGACATCGTGATGCCATACATCGTGAAGTACGGCAGCCCCGAACAAATCGCACACTACATTCCTGAGATGACGGCTGGTCGCAAGATCGGAGCGATTGCAATGACGGAGCCAGGGGCAGGAAGTGATTTGCAGGCAATTAAAATTATTTCTCACATTCGTTCTGTAAAGTTTGTCACGCTATGCAAATGCCAAGTGCAAGCAATTGTCCCTTAATTGACTTGTAGCTGAATCCTCTGTCACTAGATTTCTATCTAATTTAAATGTCAATGTTTTTAACGAACATTACATTTGTTTTCAGCAATTAAAGGCTCAGAACTGTCAGTCATGGTACACAGTTTAAAAACATTCTATTATTGAATGAAATATGTTCCTAGTTATTATATATAACAAAACTTGTCTGTACAATTTGATTTTTACAAGGATAAAAATTCATTCAACTGTTTAATTTTTCCCTAGAACTACATAAAACAGCTTTTATAGTTATGCCCCGTAAATCATCATTCAGTGTGATTTATTTCCCTAGCTTTACATATGTTATTTTAACTATTCAATGCATGTAATTTTTAGTAAAACTGTTGGGAAATAAGACTGATTTTAAAAACATTTTAATGCAATTATATAAAAATGTTGTTTTAAAATGGTTTAACCTACCCTTAATTACAAAACCAAAATTCTGTCTGTATAACAGGACCTGGCTTATGGTTTACAAAATTTTGTTTTAGATTGACAAAAAATTAACTGGATCATTTCCCCTTAATGTGTATAAAACCTTTTAAACCAGCTACATTTATAATTTTGCCACCTTTCTATCTACGTTTGAAAACATTTCAGTTAACATAAATACATATGGTTACGGCATAGTTTGACCTGTTCATCATCACAAATAATTCTGTCCGTATAACAAGATTTTGCTTGTATTTAAAGATTGTATTTAGACTAAAAACATCATTCATTCAACTGCTCAATTTTTCCTTGCTGTGTATCAAAATTCGTCAATCAGATACTTTTATATTTAGCCACCTAAAATAATATCACTTCAATTTTTTGCAGTTTTAAGTTTAACTTATTATACATGTGAATATTGGCTCATAATGTATTTCAAAAAGTAACATTATTTCTCAAGGGAAAAGTGTTTCTAACCTACCCTTGCTTGCATTACAATCCTTATCAGGCTGACTAATTTCTGTACACCTCCTTGAAGGCACTTGTGTAGTATTAATGGGTGCCGTTATTGTTAGCTAGTATGACTCTAGATTTTCCAGATGGACTTAATCAACAATACACATTGTGTATATGTAGGTTTCAGTAATTCCCAAGGGTCAATGAAATTTTATGTAATATTCCAGGGTGTCCGCACTTTTGCCAAGCGTGACGGCGACGACTGGATCTTAAATGGCAGCAAAGTGTTCATCACCAACGGTTACATGTGTGATGTCGTCATCGTCGTAGCGATCACCGACAAAACTGCAAAGTCTGCGGCGCACGGGATCAGTCTGTTTCTGGTTGATGGCGATAATCCTGGTTTCATCAAAGGAAAGAAACTCAAGAAAATGGGTTTGAAAGCACAGGTGGGTGATTTTAAGGATTGCCTTAAAAGAAAAATAGAATTATATTTACAAAAATATGAAATTCTAAAATAATATCGTCATTAGGTACCAAAGACACAAGTGGATAAATTTAAGTATTTCCTTAAAGAAAACACTTAATTAAAATTAAAAAAAATAAAATCCTATAATAATATTGTTAAACCCATTTTCTTAAAAAAATATAAGGCAATTTTGAGGATTTCTGTAGATAAAAAGATCATACAATGTTAGAAATTATAAAATCATAAAAAAATATTATTATTGCCAAAACACAGGAAATGAATTTTGAGGATTTCCGTGGAAAAAATAAATCACTTTTTTCAAAAAAAAAGGAAATCGTAAAATTATGCGATATTATACCCCAGACAACTTTACAAAAACAGATTAAAGGACTTTTGTTTTTCACAAAGGTGCATAAAGTTTTGCCATATATTCGCACAAAATGCCTACTAAAACATATGTAGAGATTTACATGCAGTTGTGAAAGAGTTAAAATGTATTTTAAGTTGGGTTAAACTATTGACTAAATGTCGGAATTTATGTGGAAACCTCAAAAGTGTACGCATCAACATGGATATGTATTATTTTGCATTAAGATTTATCATTGTTTTAAAGGGGCTGATCGCCTAAAGTTTTTACCAGGGATTCTTGGAACCCTGAGCACTCCAAACTCTGCGTCTGGTTTTGTTCTCACAACAACTATATAAATTTACAGAACTTTTAAAAATATATATATATATATAATTGAAATTCAAACAGTTCAGGGGTCACTGTGAAAGAAAATTTAAAGTAAATTAAATACTTAAACGCACACAAAAAAATCTTATTTTTTGCGCAGGACACAGCGGAGCTGTTTTTTGAGGATTGTCGTCTCCCAGCGAGCGCGGTACTCGGGGGTGAAGCGGGTGTAAACAAGGGTTTCTACCAGCTGATGCAGGAACTACCCCAGGAACGTTTGCTCATCGCTAACCTTTGCATGGGGGCTTGCGAGTTCATGTTCGAAGAAACCAGGGATTATGTGAAGCAGCGTAAAGCATTCGGGAAAACGCTCTCGCAACTTCAGACCATTCAACACAAGTTGGCTGAGATAAAAACTGAGGTAGAGTACCTTGAATGTTGTTGATTACTAAAACAGTAAAACCTGCTTCTATCAGGATTGTCTTAAATTAAAAACTGACACAGATTCTATTAAAATTGTGGACGTTACGATTAAGTATTCGTTTATTTTGCAATGAATACTGTTGCTGGCTTGCTGCCATTATCAGACTAAATTGAAAACGTTTCTTTTGACATAGATTTTTATTAAAATCATTTTTTGTTCGATTTCGTCAGGAGGGGTAATGTTTTTAATGTAATTGGGTCACGCGTCTTAATTTAATGTGAAGCTGAAATCAAACGCAGAACGCTGTTTTTCGTCTCTTGTTAGCGCCTTGGTCGACTGTAAACGCAGGATGTATTTATTTTTAATAGCCTTTCTCTATTAGTTCAGGTAGACTGATCGGTGGTGTGTCACGCGAAACGCGAACAGAATAATTTATTTAGTGCGCAGAAATAAATTTTCAATAAAGCAAAGTTCATGTTCACAGAATAAAAAAGGGAGTGCACGATTTGAACACTAAAATAAACGTTTTTTCTCGCTAAAACTTTGACGCAGTTAATGTCTCTGACTGTTCACTGTTTGCCCTAATATCCGGTACAACAGATGTTGCGATATTCGTGACATAATAACATCAAAGCAATCTTCATTTTGATATTGCAGGGGTCGAAATACTTGGCCTGTAATTAAGCAAAGTCCCTAGCATGAAACTTAAAAAACTGCGCTGCTGAGTAAAAAAAATCAGTCACATCTATTTTGCTGTCTTGATAAAAAAAATATGATATCCTGCTCTAATCTGTACAGCATTCGGGCTCTTTATCTCCAGTCCTTAATGTTCCTGTTATCCTGCTCTTAACGAAAAGTTTACTTACAACTTGTTTTTGGTGTAATAGTTTTTGATTACTGGTAGTAAAAATGAATGAGGAATTATTCGAAACGTTCAAAATGATACCTGCTTATTAATATTCATTCAACGTCTAACTACAACCTCCAGCCATTATCTTAAAATTTATTCGAAACGTTCGCAAAATGTTTTTCTGTATGTGCTTTGATATTCGTTCTACTTCTAACTACAACCACCAGCCATTATCCTAAGAATTATTCGAAACCTTTAAAATGCAACCTACTTCTGTATAGGCTTCGATATTCTTAGATTTTATTTAAAAGTTGTTGTTTTTCCAGACGGCTGTAGCCCGCGCTTTCGTCGACCAATGCAACCTTCTGCACAACTCGGGAAAACTTGATTCCTCGACCGCTTCGATGGCCAAGTACATCGTTACAGAGCTCAACAACACGGTTGCATACCGCTGTGTGCAACTGCACGGGGGCTGGGGATTTATGTGGGAATACCCAATCTCTAAAGCTTATGTGGACGCACGTGTTCAGACTATATATGGCGGCAGTAATGAGATTATGAAGGAGCTCATTTCCAGGCAGATTCTTAAGGATCCTTGAACAAAAATGGCCGACTTTTTGATTTAATATTTTGCGTCGCTTAAATACAATATATTTTAATTTGTTTAAATTACTAAATTACCAAAGTTCTTTTTTTCGTGCCTCGTATAATATATCTATGTAGTTACTTTTTCCTGACACCGTTTTTGTGTTTTCGTTTTCAATTTTGCTTTTGATGAAATTCCGCTTTAAAAGCCAAAAACTACGCGAATTGTTTCAAGATGTGTAAATGCAATTGTTAACCTTCCGTTTCTTGAGTTCAAATAAAAATAATTCAGAAATTAAACACGAATGGTGAAATACCAAGTAACTAAGCCTATGCTAGGAAGAAATAAACAGGGCATGTTTCTTTAAAGTTTTATCTTTAACCCTTTTAAAATCCAGTTTTTTTGTTAATGTGGCAAACAAAATGAGTTTATTTCCATAGCAAAATAACTAATTGCGAAAATGCTCGAAAGACAAGACAAGGCTGTTTTGTCACCACACAACTTTGAAAGTTCTCCATAAAATAAATAAACCCTTGATTTTAACCGAAATGGTCTGGCTAAAATTTCTATCCTTTGGTGAGGTTCGAACTCGCGACCTTAGCAAAACGAGAAAGAGTTAAAATCTTGTGTAACTCTGCTGAAAGGGAAGTATACATCTTGCGTTATGAACTTGATATAGGGTGTTTAAGGGACTCTAAATTATTTGTAACTTAAAACAAATTATACGAACTGTGAGGGGTTCTTAAGGGTAATTCTTTATGACGTAATTTGTGACGTCAAACCTGAAAACAAATCATGCCGCCCGCCAGACAAAAATCCTTAATCCGGGCCTCTTCTTAAAAAAAACACAGCACAAGCGAAAATAGCAAGGTTTTAAAAATGTTCATTGCCCTTTCCTTTATCAGCAAAGCCGCATTTTTACTTTAACGAACAGAAATCAACCGTTTCAAGCGTTTTGTCTACTCTAGCTATAACATATGGACGATATTTAATAAATTAATGTTGCACTTGTTTATACAGTATATACAGTAAAGCAACCCCGCCAAACATACTTTGAGCAGATTTTACTACATTCAATACGAATAAGACCAAATCGATATATTTTGTGAGCATTTCTATGAAAATATAAGCTTATTCGAAACGTTCAATACTTCTGTATGGGCTTTGATATTCATTCCACGACTGACTACAACCTCCAGCCGTTATCTTAAGGTTTATTGAAAAGTTCACAAAATGCTGCTTATACTTCTGTACGAGCTAAGTCTCAGTCAAGTCATAATTAGAGCAAGTAAATTTCTTGTCAAAAATCAAACGAAATGTTAAACTATATTGGTAAACTCGTCGGTGAAGCAGCTAAAAACAACATATAAAAAATTGTTTCAGGTGCAAAAATTGAGAAAAATAACCAAATTTTACCAAAAAAATGCTTAAAGAAACACTTGTTTTTTTAGTCATTGTTTAAAGGACTTAAAGTCAAGTCAAGTTATTTGAAAAAAGTTAAGTCAAGGTAATGACTTTAGTTTAGACCAGTGGTTCCCAAACTTTTTTGGCACGCGGCATACTAAAAAAGTCCTAACTATTTTGCGGCACACTTTTAACAGACAACAATAGAGTAGAGTAATTTTACAGTTACCCTGAACACGACAAACTGTACCTAAATGTCTCAAAATTGTTAATTTGTAATGAATAGTGCGTATTTAAGTCAGAAATGCTTGTGTGTGTGCCTATTGGTAAAATAAATACTCTCTTTTCCGAAATTAAAAAAAGTTTCGCGGCACACTTGACAATCTCTGGAGGCACACTAGTGTGCCGCGGCACACAGTTTTGGAATCACTGGGGTAGACTGTCAAAACTATTAATGTTGGTCAAAATTTGCATGATATTTATTATAGGCGCCTCGACAAATCGTGAAACAATCGAAAGAAACAAGAAAGTTTTAAAAGGTCGGGAGAGGCGCTAATAAATACACACGCAAGAAAACACGGCAGAGTATTGAACAAGCAAACCAGTCCATTGTATTTCAAATGTGGCAGATACGAAGTCAGTTTAAACAACAGACAACCCATTTTGTTTAGCTTAAAAGGTGGATAAAAATTAGGAGTGTGGTTTTAAATGAACCGTGGATTTCAAAACAGTGTTTCTCAAAATTTGTGCATTCAGAGATTATGATAATGTAGAAATTTTTTGTAATTTTACAAAAAAAAACAGTATTATATGTATAGGCATAAATACAAACATGTTCGCTAAAAATGTTACTCCTTGCCGTGTAATAATGTATTTTAACGCGTTCAGACTATTTTTTTAACTTTTCTAGTGTGCCACAAGCTAAAAAAAGTTTGAGAAACACTGAATTGAAATAAGGGAATTATCTGGTTTTCAAAAAGAAAGTTTTTGTTTTGAGATACAACCTTTTAGTCCAAACCCAAAGAAATATTTTAATCACTTCAAAAGGACCCATTGTCGTCTTAAAGGTTTCAAAGAGAAAAGAATATGAAACATACTGCTAGGTTTAAAGTTCCTAAAGACAAACATGAAAGCCGTTTAAACTTTGGCGTACGAGGAAAAAGCAGTTTTGGTGCAAAGCCACGTTATTAATCACGAGAAAGAATTCAACCAGCGACAAATAAGGCTGAAAAGCGAAAGATAGAAAATTATCACGGCTACCAACGGACACTTAAGAAACCAAGCGTAGAAATGCAATTTGCAGAGAAGAATTTTTACAAAGGCAAAAACAAAGAGTTTAAACGAAGAACGTAACTTTTGCGCAGTTAGAAATTATCCACCGTTATTTTTTTAGAAACACTATTTATGGTAAAGCAACTAAAATATTTTTAATTTTTATGTCTTTTTAATCGTTTAAAAGTTATTTATTTCGAATTCGAATGAAGCGTTAAAAGCGAAAAAAGTTTTTTTTTTGGACACAAAAACATACTGCTGAAAACAACCAATAAACGAACGAACATATTGGCAGTAACAACTGAGAAGTGCTTCTTTGTATTTTTGAGAACTGTCAATTTTTTATTACCCAGAGAAACAAGAAAAAGGCGGACCACATCAAACACATTCAAAAGTTGATGTGCATTTCGCAAATTACAAATGTGCTCCAAAAAAGTTTAATAGACACGACAAAAATGCCTTGGCAAACAATAGAGATTTTTGTTCAAAATGCAGCGGCGCTAAATTTTATTTGGCGCATTTGGATTGAAATGAACGACTTTTATCGACAAATTTTATTAGCGTGTTAGTATTTCAGGCTTTATCTTACGCCAATAAGTGTTTTTTGTTGCTATTGTATATCATTTAAAGATCACAATGATAAAAATACACCTAAACTGTCGCAAAAAGAAGTTTTCGTGTAAACAGAAAAAAGCCACATTTTCGCTCTGCAAATGTATGGCAGTTTTTCAAAATTACATTTTTTCATCGACCTAATTTACACAGTTATAGGCTGGCAAACAGGTTTTTATTATTTTTTTTATACTTCATACTGCCTAATTATTGCTTTTAGAGCTAAAGTTTCAAACTGGGGATGTCCGATAACTTTATTTCGATAACGATAACCGATACTTTGACAAAAGTACCGCCATCCGATGTTAACTATAAAGTTAAACCTGTGCTCAAGCAGGCAAAATAAATAGAATTGGAACGTTTAAAGTATTTTTCCAGGCTATTATGGCAAAATTTGTTCCAGCGTTAATAATTTTGATCTGATATTATAGGACCCCCTACTTGAAACTCGGTGCCACCAGTTTTATTTGACAAAAGGTTTCAGTCAGTGGCAGATAAACGTAAAACTGCGGTGAAAAAAATGACGCTAAAAGTAGAGTTTAAAAACAAGAAGGCAACACAATAAGAATGGCAATCGCTTCCGCTCGTATATACAGGATAGAACAGCTCCCTTTATCTAATATATAATATATATTACAATAAAACGATGTATATTATATATATATTACATATTTTGTGCCGATGATATCAAAGCTAGTTTTTTTTCACACAAATCGAAAAAAAAATTAAAATAAGTCGCTTTTGTGTGAAAAGGCCGCAAAACTCAAAAAAAGAGTTTAAACACAAAAATTTGGGTTTACTTTAACAGTTTCAAACATGCGATTCTTTAGGCAGTGGTTCTCGAACTTTTTACATAGCGGACCGCTTTTTGCCAAAATAAATAAAAATCCTATAATCAATTATCTTAACTGAACTTTTTGCAGTCCTTAAGTGAAACAAGGAAGAAATATCACACTAACATTAATGGAGTAAATTTAATAAATATGGATCATGTTTCTCATTGCCTTCTTAATTGTCATAAATTATGAAAAATCTTACTCAGAACCACAATCGGAAAACAGTTCGAGAACCACTGATGTAGGTTGCAAACAGTATCTTAAACATGTCAATTCATACTCTTGTATACCACAATACGGGTGCGTCAATTTCCAAGTATTTTTGAGAAATCTCGATTGAAAAGAATAAATAGGCCTTCAGCGACCGCTGGGGGAATACCCCGTCTTGATAAGGATTTCATTTCTGTTGGGTAGCGATCAGTATCCTGAGGTTACCATATCTTCGTGGCCTGCCAGAATGTAAAGGTTGGAAAGTTCCTTGGGGTTGTCGGTTGGTTTGCTTTCAAGGACGATCACTCTGCGGCAGAAATAACTGGTTTTGAGAAAAGTCGTAAACAATACACTTACACGGGCAACACTATGCACGGATCCGTAATGTAAAATTCTTACAATTCTAATAGCTGGTTTAAAAAAATGTCTGCAAAAATACAAAAACGAAAGATTTTATTTGAAATAAAAAGACAAATGCAATCATTAAATCTTAATGTTAATGGCAGTTTATCGCATTTTGTTTAATGAATTACAAACCGTCATTAATTGTAAACAATCGAGTAAAAATAATTGAATCATTTCTGCACATGTGTAAAACTGATAAAGATTTTAAACTAACATCACACGATTAAACATAACAGCACAATTTGACTTTGTTCGCCATTGAGCCTGTATACTATAGCTCAGACGGTCCTGATATGACCGAGGTCGTTAGTTCAAACCTCATCACAAGCTAGTTTTACGAACAGGATGCGCCTGGCAACCGTGCTATGTTTTTTTCTCGACTTGCCCCTAGAACCACTTCACGGACATTAATGTTTCAGGGGAACTATGGTAAAGTATCTCAATTTCTTTCAGCGTCTAGAATATCAACCGACTTGTAGCAGACTAAGTTAAACAACGTTAGAAATAGCAGCTTTTTAAGCTCACCTGCAGCTGAAATTGTGATTTATTAAAAACTTTTGTACAGTACCACATATTTAGTTTGCCCAGTGTTTATACGAAACTATTTTCCACGCATTACTACTTTTAATCTTGGCCATTTTCAGCGTCTAGAATTTTTAACCTATCAGACAATACTGGAGCTAACTTGAATTGTGTTAAAAAGGCAGTTATTTGAACTCGCTTGTAGCATACAGTTCTAGACTTAAAGCGTTAGAAACAGCAGCTTATTGAACCTACCTGTAGCAGCTGAGTAGCCTAAATATCCTGCTCCTGTCGCAGATCTCCTGGGTGACTTCGTTGTTCCTGAAGCTTCTTCCTTGCATCCCGTGCTCGTGGAAAGCAAGGATGCTATCCTGGAGGCAAACTACAACAACAAGACGAGGTTAGCGGTTTAAAGCAGGGTTCTCAACTGGTGGTACACGTAGCAGTATTTAAAAAGATTAAATCGGGGGTAAATTAAAATGAAAATATTTTTTTCGTTCCAAAGGACAAAGTAAATCAGCGATAAATTAAAGGGACAGTGAAAGAACAAGTGTATCAGGATTCACCATAAACTAAGGCCCGTGGGCCACATCGGACCAACAGCGATAATTAATCCAACTCGGCGTATTTCCTTAATGCAGATAAAGTACAGCTGAAATGTTAGCGAGTGGTAGAGTTTTTTTATTGCATTGACACAAATTTAACACCCGGCCCGCGACCGTCAATTGTTCCAGTTATCCGTCCCTTTATGAAAATAGTTTGGCGACCCCTGGGTAAGACCGCTGGTGCATGGCACACATACGACTAAGGGCACGCGAGTAACCTACAAGTCTTTTACGGAGTTTATCAGAAAATAGGTGTGATAATTCTGTCGTAGGCTTTAGGCTCTTTTTAGATATACACCAAAATCACTAGATCAAAACCTGTTGTTTTTATTTTACCACTCACCAATATTTTTGGTGACGAAGTCAAAATGTAGCTCGGACGCCAATTTTCGGCTGGATTTTAGTTTCCCTGATAAACTGATGATTTTGACGTCGCCTGCAAAAAAGTTTAGGGCTTGGAATTAATAATGCTAAAGAAAAACAACAGAAGGGTTAAGTATCATAGCTTTAATTGTTGTGCAACAGAAGCCAGAAATTCTTGCCCAGATTTTGGCAGAAAAAATCGGTGACTTTTTAGTTGTACACGGATTTTTGAGCATAACGCGTAAATACAAAATAAGGTGAAATAAAAGAGACATATTATATTTTAGTTTCCCATAATTATGTAAAAGGAAAAAGCTATGTGCTCAGATTTGGTTTGTGGGTTTTTTAGACACAACCTAACAATTCCAGGGGGTCCCCACGTGACAAAAAAGTGTTTTTTTGAACAACCCTAATCCTAATGTACACAGGTAGGTAGCATTTTGCAAATATTTCGAATAAATCATTATTTATTTTATGTTGAAAATAAATAAAAAGATATTTTTTGAAAGGGCTTTGTTCCTACTACCAGCTAGTTTAATTCCATTACTGCGTTTCTCAATCAACATCTTTTCTTGCACCACGACCATATTTAACATAGCTTTCGCAAAACTCACGTTCGAGGCAAACCAGCAGGGTGTCGCGTTCCAGTTGAGTGACGTTGACGACAGCCAATGGGGAGGCTGTATTTGCCTGATCAGCGAACCATGACGAGTTAGTGTTGAGGTTTATTGTGTCAAGGTGGTAAGCGGGTTGGACCGATTCTTTGCCTGGAAATAATATATTGGGTTGGTAAAGGCAAATTTAAACACGTGGGTTAAACACGTGGGGTATAGCTGAAACAAGTTTTATCTATTTTGTTTGTGTTCTGAGATATTTGTGTTTCTCAACCGGTTTTCGCGGCAAACAAAATGATAAGAGTAAAATTAACAGCGAAGCTTTGGCGATCCACTTATTTTGACTGATTTTTTTAAATCGAAGAAATCATAGGCTACATAGGCTAAATGGCATAAATCAATTCCCAAAAACTTAACATGAGCCATGTCTTCGGATTTCAGTTTTTTTTAATTTTTGTAGAGAACATGCTCCAGTCCAATCTCCACATAAGCAAACCATGGATACTACTTCATTCGGTGACTCAACCCAAACCAAACGGCGACACAATTTTGGGTCGCGACCCATAGGTGGAGCACCACTGGCTCGGGACTCTGCGAAGTCGGTTTATTTTGCTGGAGTCGGATTCGGGACTCTTGCCTACGTTTAGAGTCCCGAATCGGACGAGCGTTTGAGCAATACCAAGTTCGAAATAGATAAGGCCGCAATAGGTAACTTGCAAAGATTAAATAGCACCAACTACGTATTTTCGGTGAATGAACTATATATACGACACCCCTATGAGTGGAATATCCATGTTATTTTAACTGAATATCCACGTTATTTTGTTTACGTAATTAGGTGAAAACCGGGTCCAGAGGTTTATTTGTTCAGTCGGAGTCGGACTCTCCGCAGCCCTGGTACATTTACAGGGTTAACAAGCAACAATGAGTTTACCGTTCCAACATTCCTTTCAAAGCGTTTCATTACAACATACCACCTTTTTCGCCCTTGTAACTAGTCTATGGCATTCATTGCATTGTATCAACAATATGATACGAATACGTCGTGTATGTTACCTGCATTGTTGTTGGCGGCAGCATTATTGAAGCTGATTCCGTAGCAAACGAGTGGGTATTCAGCTTCCGGGGTCACCAAGAGTTCAAACACTCGCAGTGGATGAGGGATCGGGTAATCAAACGACTAAGGACAAAAACATGCTGGAAATAGTACAAATTGCACTGGTGACCTATAGTTAATAACCTAAAAAATATCTAAAAAAGAAAATTCTTCAATATTTTCTTGCAAGATGATTTTAAACCACAGTTTACTGAGCTTTTTCTGGAACACTTAACAAGTTTTTAGAAAAAATAGGTTCAAGTATGTTCTAGAAAGTTATGAAGTGTTTGCATATTGAGATTTTATTCATTAAACTGCTTATTACGTTTTTTGTTTGTGTTTTAGGCCGTGTCTGTTACAATGGGCATGAGTTCTAATGTATGTTTTAAGAAAATTATGAGTGATCATTCATCAGTTGAAGGTTGAATTTTTTTTAGCAAATGTTATTTTTTGCCCCACCTTGATTAGCAGAAACTTCTGCATTGGTTCATACCACTGCAGCAGGGCAATGGATTGTACGAGGGCAGCGCACAGGTACTTGTGGCTGTTGTACTGGTTACGAACAACCGAACATCGATGGCAACCTTTAGTGTCTGGAACCTTCGTTGAAACTGCGAACCGTCTGGAATGAAAATATTACGGTAAAGAAAATAACACCGTATTTTGACCGTTTTTGATTTTTTTAACCCAACAACAATCTGCTAAAATGTCATGTGATGTATTAGAAAACTAGGTAATTTGCAGTGTTGTAATGACTTAAGTCAATGACTTGACTTAAGTGCACTTAAGTCACTGTTTTTAAATGACTTGACTTGACTAAGTCATTTGGGCAAAATGACTTGACTTGACTTAAGTATTTTGAACAAATGACTTGGGTTGAAATAAAGCATTTAAGTATTTTATTTAAAAAATTGAGCTATTTGTCTAAATTTTTGCACAAAAAACAAATTACTTGCTATATGTTCCGTTTTCCTTATTTTTTAGTTCAGTTATTGTTCATAGTCATGCGAGTTTAAAAATTCTAATAGTTTAACGTTTTATTTTAATGACGGGGGGGGGGGGACATGACTTGAAGTTGACTTGCTCTAATTATGACTTGCCTGGTACTTGACTTGCGCAACTGATGACTTGACTGGGACTTGACTTGTTATTTATTCGAAAAGACTTGACTTGGACTTAAGTTATTTTACAAATAACTTGACTGGGACTTCAGTCATTTCAAAATGACTTGTTTACAACACTGGTTATTTGAGCATTAAGGTAAAATCCCAATCTAAATCAATCCTAAAATCACAACAACTGATAGAGTTTTAAATACAATAACTAATCATAGCTTTGGATCATACCAGCTGGAAGTTTTAGTTAGACGTAGAATAAATGCCAAAGCCCATTATGAAGTTGGTAACATTTAATGTACGCCTCGAATATCTCTTTCTACTTCTATATGTGCTTTGAAATTCCAAATTACTTAAACAATATACACTATTTATAATGGGCAAATATTTTGGTCAAAAATTTTACCTACTCAGCCTGAAAGCACCATAAATAATTTTGTAAGCACCATAAATTTTAAATAAATAAAAATTACACTATTGTTCACAATTACCTCGGCACCATCTTCTCTGGAAGGTGAATTCTTTGGTTTCTTTGTGCGTTTTCGTGAAGTGCAACAAGATTATGAGTGTAGAGCTGCGAAGTGCGGTTTCCTGAACAAATATCGTTTGCTTCGCTAATTGATACGGTTTATATGTTAGTTTAGTTACTGTTCTTTATTGTTACGTCATGTATGAGCACCATTTTATATATTGGGTGTAATTCTGATATTCATCTTTGCTAAAAGGATAAAACATACACAAAGGTTAAGAGCTCCTGCTTTAAAACAATGCTGCAGCTCACACCCTTCATCGGGGATTCTTTTAAACTTTTTTACTGCGGACCCCTAAAATTTAGTTTTGCTTCGGGCGGAGCACAGTTGGCATAATTTTTCAAAAATGACGTCATAAATAGACATCACAATACAAATAGACTTCAGAAATACGCTAATTTTGTTCCTCACAATGTGAAAGCGAAATAGAGTTTAAATACGTTCAATGCTGAAATGTTTTATTTTTAATTAAACTCATTTTTGAAAAATTGATTACTTCTTTACTTCTCAATAAAACAATAATAGTTCAATTAGGCCTTCATGGACCTCCTATAACTAGCTCACGGATTCCCAGGGGGTTCATTGACCCCAGTTTAAGAACCCCTGGCCGACATAAGTATTGCAAACTACTTTGCCTTATTTTTACCTGATATGGACATGAGAACATTGCTGATCACATAGAGCCACATGCACTTCCTTGGGAACAGCTGTTCCATGGTGTTTTCATGCAGCTCGTGGAGGTTTAAAGTGTAAATTCCCTCGTCAGCCCCGAACAATATGTACTGGTCGTGTGATTCTGGGTGCACCTGTAATGTAAGGAGGTGGACATGATGTATTTCATAAAAACCGTAATATGATTGCAAAAATATATTATGCCTGTCCCGAAGGCAGAGCCTTGCGTTAAAAAATAGTTAAAACCAAGCCAATTATTGGTAACTGTTTATAAATAAAGTCGTTGTTGAAGAAAAAATAAGAAGCCCTATGGATATACAACATGTTCAATACTAACAGACGATAACATTTTATACCAGTTCATTTTATTCTGATACGTATTTCCTCATATATTAAAAAAAATCACTTTTATTGTATAGGATTTTTGTGTGCGACCTTTATGACAAATTCCTGTGCCTGTATATAAGCGCGACTATCGCAGTAGTGCGGTATTCAATACTGGTGAGTACCAATGTTGCACTAATCAGTAAATACTACAAGAGGCATCTTACACATAATAAGTCATTTGCTGCGAAACTTGGATTCGCGTTAAAATGTTATTTTAAGTGAAAAATACTCTTTGTAACAGTAATTACGACTTATGTTACTGAAGATGTAAATGCCTAATAGCATAATACCACCTGGTTTTGGACAAGTAGTGATACCGCAACAGATCCCTAACATTAGAGAACCTCACTGTTTACTTTAACACAATAAAAGCTTATCTTACCCAGCTCGATGCACAGTTAATCTTGAGCGGACATCCGTTGAACACTTTGGTGAAACAAGCTCCCATCTAAACAAAACACAAATACGCTGAATATATTCCAGCTTTTACTTGGAATTAGACACCATCTAACATCCGTACATACTGACAAATTATGTACGACTCTGTTTTTAGTTTAAAAATTAATGTTAGTCTAACCAAAAAGTTAGACTAAGTTACCATAACCTGAAAAATACGTTTAATTTTCAATACGCACTTGCATCATCATCAGTTAAGGTGACTGATACAAGTTCATATCGAAATGACTTCATTAAGATCCCCATTTGGCTTCCACATTCAATTTCAAAACACATACAGAAAAGTATTCTTAAACACATACAGAAAAGTATTCATATACTATCGGTTGCTATTTGGGATAAGAGAAAAAGGTTACTGGTAATGTTGCAGGATTAACGGAATGTTTAAACAGTTGATGATAAATCTTACTCACATGCACTTTTGGGGTCGGGGGAAGACCGTTGATGACAGTTTGCTGCGAACTCGACTAAAACAAAAATACAGGGGTTGGTTTTTGCAAAAGCATAACAATGACTGGTCACCATTCCATACAAAATGCCATACATATTATGACAGATAAAAGAGTGCTTTGGACCACGACATATTTTTTCCTACCACTGTAATAGCAGATAATTACATGCTAATTCAATAAACAAATAATGAAGAAGAATTGCAAAAATTTAACAAAATAACATATTTATCACCGAAAACAATAACACATGCTTCACAATCAATCATCAACAAAAATAAAATGGCATTCTCACAAAGGGGGGTTTATTCTGGGCTGCCGGGACTTCCCCAGAAGCAGGAGGGGGCAGATTAGGCTGATTCGAGGGGCTTCCGGTCGGGGTCGTGTCGTCTGAGTCCTCAGGGTGGGCCAAACTGGCCCGGTTGATGGCCGTCGGTGCCGAGGGTGCCGGTCGGTTCAATTGACCCGGCTCAATTATGGCGCCATTAAGTGCTCGGGACACGGGCCGAACCGGGGGTCGACCGGTGGCCGGGTCCGCCAGGCCGGACTGGCATGTGATGTTAGGGGAGTTTCGGCGCCGTGGTGGGACCACAGGGGGGTCCTCGTCCAGGTTGGAGCCGTTATAACTGTACGGAGGGGGCTTTGGGGGTCTTGAAGGAACCACCGGCGCCGCTGATAGGTCTTTGGGGGGTCGGCTTGGGGGCCCGACCGCGTTGGCCGGTGGAGCCAGGCCAGGAGAGTAATCATTGCCGTATTGCCGCGGCTGAACAAAGAATAAGAGTGCAAAAATAAAAAACATGCAATCTGAAATCAGTTTGGTTTTTCATCAGATTTTTGATTTGGGTTCTTGCGAAATAGTTTTATAGGCTTTGTTTCCTAACAAAAAAAGAGCTTAATTGATTGTATTTTACATGCAAATAAAATGTGACTGGTTGATTTCATAGCCAAAAGTTCTCAATTTTACTTAATTAAAAAAATTAGTTCATAACAATGTTGTTAACATGTCATTTTAAAATTACGTCAAAAATCAATTTATTTTAAAATAACTTAAGTCCAAGTCTTTATTAAAGCAAGTCATCTCCCAGTCAAAATACTGATATAAAATAAAACGATGAACCTTTAAAACTGGTAAACTCGTCAAAGTCAAGTCATTTGAAAACAGTGACTAAAGTACACTTACATTACAAGACTGAGGTTCATAATATGCCAAACCAATGATTTAGGTTATAAACAGGTCTTTCTTTTTTTAGAAAAAGCAATGAGACCCTTAAGTAACATGTTGAAAACAATTTTCTCTTCATATTAAAAAAAAATTTAATTCATGCAGCCATCTGCAAAATGAGTACGCCACTCAAATACACAAACAACACAGAAAGTATAAGAAAGCAGGCAAAATTATGTCAGGGACACTGACTGTTGCAAACTGACCTTGGGTGGAATTGGTGGTCCTCCCTTGATTGTTCCAGATGAACCATCTGCTGCCCGCATTGTACCAGAACCCTCGCTATAAAAAAGAAGGAAAAGTTTGATTAAAAGTTAAAAATAAGTTGTTTATAAACCTTATGAGAAAGAAATCAGCAAAAAATTGGCAAAAATTTTCTAAAATTGGCCAACAGAGAGCGCTCACTATAAAAAAGAATAAAAAAGTTTGACTAAAAACGTAATTGAGTTGCCTATAAACCTTATGGGAAACTCATCAGCAAAAAAAAAATTAGTAAAAATCATGCGAAATGTGGTAAAATCAAAAGATCCTTTACTATAAAGAAGGAAAAAGTTTAATGAAAAACAAAATTACTGTTTTTTGGATAGTTATTTTGCAATACATAAACGAAAATTTATGTAGGCTTGTTTTGATTTAAAATAATTAGACGTTTCTTTTGCAAGCCGTCTAAAACAAACTGGTTTGACCAACGAAATAGGTTGCTGGTTTCGGTTGATTCACATTATTTTTGCCTTAAACTCAAAATATCACTGGCAGATTGTGTACGTTATTTGGTAGAAAACTAATCAGCAAAAAAATTCAGTAAAATTTACATAAAATGTGGTAAATCACTTCATGAGATCATTCAGTATTAAAAAATTTCAGTTAGAACAAGAAACTTATACTTTTATGAAAAAAATTCTAAAATACAGTTATGTATGTGTGAATTCGAGCAGTGGAATTGTGGTAAAATAAATAAAAACATTTTTGTGTGTTAATTGATAAAATAACAAAATGATGGAGATATATCATTAAAACAGTCTGTTAGTAAGCAAAATAAAATATATCTAGAGATTTAAAATTAGTATTTTCACAACACAGAAATTGCTAGCCCAATAAAAACTTTTTTTTTAAGTTTTAATAAAAAAGACTCACTTGTTGTCAAAGTATGATCCATGGCCCCTGGAACAGAAAAAAATATTTGTTAATAAAAACATCTTTATCACTGTAAGAACAAATAGGTTTTTAATATTAATATTCAACTATTTAAGCATTACACATTCACAGAGTAGAATAAAATATATAGGTCAGTAAGTTTAACAGCATTAAGTTACAAGCACAACAAACACAAGCACGAAAGTAGATGTGTTAGCAGTTAAAAGTTAATGTTTACTGCGCTTAAATCTACATGCGGCACATGCAAGTAATGATTGGAATGTAGCTAACACAAAAGAAAACTGTTTAGATAATCACAATACAACTGCTAATAACTGCAGCTGTGTTATATGCTGTTTTTTTTTAAAACGTGTTTTGTGACAAGCATAAAAAATGACTAAAGTTACGAAAAACTAACACGATCTAACATTACATAACTAACAATATACAAAAAGTGAATCATGGTTTACTAAAAGCTAGGAATATTTCTAAGTTTCTATGTCCCAAAAAATAAAGCACCCAATCAGAGTTTTTATGAAATTATTATCACAGTAGGATCAAATATTAAGACTTAAGATTTGCTAGGAGATCTTTATAATGTCACTCCTAAAAAAAATTATGTAAAAAGAGTTTTTATGAAATTAAAACCCCAAGCTCATTTGTTTTCTGCTGGATTGCCTTATAAGGCCAACTTGCACCACTAAGGTAACAAAAATTTGATTGCAAGCAAGGCATTGGTCGCCATAAACTTGCCCACAGTTTGGTTTGGATTCCTATGATACGGAGAATTTATATACAGCACAATTTTAAAGAGGGTGATTCCAGTTATAAAATAGATATTGACCAAAAACTAACACTTTTTCTACTGATACTAATAACGATTACAATTTTTTATATACCTTGGGATAAGGTAATAGTTTAAATTAACTGAAAATCAAACACAAAATATATTCAGTTTTTATCTATCAAATTATACAACTCTTAATTTAAGAGTTGACTGCCTAAAAACTAAGGGTCCCACTCCCATAAAATTACAAATAAACAGATCCTAATTGGGATAAATAAAGTGTCAAAATAACAGCTCTGAAAAGTTAATTCTGGCAGGCCAATGCCTTATTTGTAATCAAATCTTTGAACCAATTTTTATTTTTCCCAGCAATGCAACTTGGTGTCCATAAGTAAAGAAGACTCCAGTCAAACCTTTCATTCAGCCTACAACATTTAGAAAACAAGCATAAAGTATGGAAGTGACTTTGACATGCTCAGCACATTGTGCAAATTGTGGTATTTTTTCAGCTGCCGGTTAGTTAGCACCGTTTGTTAATGGCTGGCAGCGGGTACTTAATTGCACCGGGAACTTTAGGGTGAAACAATAGAGAAAAAACATCTAAAGAGCTGTTTTTGTTACCGTGAATGTAATTCTTCTTCCACTGAACGAAGCAGACTCCTGACAGAGTGAGGTTAATTTGAAAAAGAAACACAAAAAATCAAAAGACGATGAAAAACGTATTATGAGCTAAACATTAGCATTTTGTAACACCAGGGTATTGAGACAAAAAAAAACCTTTTCAATTTACATTTTTTCTTTTACTTAAAAAAAACTTTCAAAATTTTTACATTAAATTGAGAATTAGGTCAAATTTTTTTTTTTGTTTTTTTAACCAAATTTGAAGGCCCCAAGTGCTACACTTTCAAACATAAATATTGAATTGTGTTCAACTGCATGCTTTTACAAAAGTTGGGAAGTATATAACATTAACTTGCAACAAAACAATGAAATTTCAACATTTGCAATTTAATTTATTGATGAATCACCAATATGCAATTGTTTACTGTCTGTCCATAATAAAAGTGTTTTAATTAAAGCATGACCTATATGGGGATTTAATATTAATTATTAGAGATCGACCGATATCCATTTTTTGGACAGATACCGATACCCGATTTTTTACAATTTTTCAACTGCCACCCGATACTGATTTATTTGTATACCTGGGAAATGTTCAAAACTTGAATAAATTGAAAATGAAATCCTAATAATGTTTTAGTTTATACACCTTTATAAATTATTAAACTATTATTTTGCATATTAACTTGGCGTGATGCTAAAACCAAGATGTTTTTCATAAAAAAATTGATAAGTTGTTTGTTGTACAGGAAAAATTATATCATATTTTTGAACTAAAATATCGGCAAAAGTATCGGCCTGCATTTACCGATACCGATATATCAGTAGAAGCCAAATATAGGCCGATATTATCGGTAAACCGATATATCGGTCTATCTCTATTAATTATGAGAGTTATTAAGGTTAAATTTAAAAGAGGAGTAAACACAATGATTAAGTAAATAACTGGACAAACCAGCCATGGCCTGGATTACAAACAGTGCTTCTACATTAGGTAACTTCCTAAAACGCTTCATGGCATCCCAGGATATGACAAAGCATAACGTAAACGACATGTTGCTGCTACAATCCAGTATTTGTTAAAAGTTTAATGCAACTAATGACTTTGGTTAATGTGTTTTTACATTGTAAAAACTACTATATTAAAGTTGCCATACAGGCATGCCTTGTACTTTAATTGGATTGCATTGGATGGTGATGTGTTAGCACTAAGGCAGTTAAATTAACAAACGGGAGAATACAATATTAAACAAAGTAGGAAATGAAAATATGTTTGATTGAATAATTCAGTGTTACAAAATGTGGGTCGCTTTACATTTTTTAAGGGTGTCATACAATCATTCCGTTTTGTTTTTAAACTAACTGTTGTACTAAAACGCTTGATAACCTGGCAAGTGCAGTTGAAATCTTTGTTATTAAAAAAATACAGCGATTAATTTTATACTATGTTACAAACAAATATAAACAAAATAAAAATTAGTAAAAAACATATCGGCTGGGTGAGTGGCAAGTCCAAAAAACTTTTAAAAGCGTTGCAAAAAATGCTTGGTAACCACTGGATTAACCAATACAGACAAGGCTTTAGTTGTTTGTCATGGGGTTGGTTTTCACATTTTTCTAAAGTTATTATAGTTCATATTGTGCGACAAAATGTTGTGCAAATGCTGCTTACATTTAAATGTATTTAAATCATTAGAATGACATATTAGCTAGAATCCACACACTCAACCAGTAACATATATATACAAAGGTTAACAAAAGATGTCTGATCAAAATTACACTTTGACTAACATGTTTAAAAATAAAGGTGGTTCTAAAAGTTTATAAACAGCCAGTGGATAAATCAGACAGCGTAGGTATTGCATTTCTATGTGTGTGCATGTTAAGGAAATGACTAACGGCATGCCATGCACTACTACTTTAATGCAGTAAGCAATGCATGCAATCCCAGGCAGGTGCGAAATAGAATTAAAGTAGCCACCTGGTAACTTTGTTATATAGCAAATGTAGGCAAACTGCGGCTTGCAAACTGCATGCCACTTTTTTTTTAAATGTAGATCAAAAAAACTGACTGATTAGTGACCTCATATTTAAATTATAAGTTCCTTTATTTATGTTTCATATATTAATAATATTTCATTGTGGCAAAGCACAATTTTTTTTAGAACTTCCTCCTGCACTAAATTAGTTTACACTGTGGGGTACATGTAGTCTTACTGCTTTAGAGAAACAAATAACATCAAAAATCTCTAATATTCAAATATGTTTTCCACGTTTTTAAAAGTAACTTGTAGTCTCCAGAGCCCAATCTTATCCCTGTTACATAGTCTTTTTGCAGTTGCTGTTTGGCCAACAGTGTTACAGTAATAGGCATAATATATACCTGGTTGAATTGACTTAAAATTTACAAAAAAAACTTTAAAACCATTGTTTTACTTCCTTTAATAAGTTTGGCAAAGATGCCCCATTTTTGGCGTTGTAACTCTAGTGTTGTTTAAAAAGTTTCTTTTATTGAAAAAAATAAACTACAAGTTTATCACATAAAGATCAAATATTCAGACTTAGATTTTTTGGAGAACATTCTAATGTCACTCCTAAAAAATGTGTAAAAAAGACCACCACACTGCAAACCAAAGACATTCATAATTAGAAAAAACTACAGAAATCTAAACGTTTACTTTTTGATTAATGCACAGCAAATTAACCATGTGACCTTTCGGTATACAAAACATATCCATGAAGCTGCCTCAAAAAATGGTTTGTCTGCCTTTTTACCCTACTTCCAGTGCAAATTATTTCTTGATTTAAATTACACAAATGTGACCATAAACCAGGTTACAAAAAATATGTTTTCAGGGTCATCTGATTGAATTTTTATGTTTTTTATTTATATTAGGAACATCAAAACCCAAAGAAGTAAGTAACATTTCAAACAGCTCGTTATTCATTTTAAACATCAATTGAAAACTGAATAAAAAGATATATAAATGTTACAAAATGCAACCTACTTCTCTATGAGATTTAATATTTCGACCACGTTTAACTGAAACCTCCAGCCATTATGCTCCAAAGTTTATTTATGTTCAGCGCAAAGTATTGGCATTAGTGTAAGCTTTTAAGTGCATGAAATAACACAGGAATTCCAAATGGTGATGTTTGGGTGTGGACTTGGGTGAAGCAAGCTACTGAACATCACACATTGGGTGAAAACAATGCCAAGACATGCCAAACAAAGCTAAAACAACGCGGAAAAAACTTACTTTGAAGGTTCTTCGCCCTGCCAACGTTCAGATGGCTCCGGGTAAGCTTCCTATAAAAAAGATGTTCTTGTTTCACTTTTTGTAAGTTAAACCTGCTTTCAAATGTTATACGCTGGATAACATAAAAAATATGCAGGTTTTATTAAATAACAATTAAAATAAAAAAACATGAATACATTATTCTTTGGACCTCTGTTTAATCAAAGTCGGTCATTTAGGCAAAATATGTTTCTCTTAAGAATATATAGATGACAGTGACTTATTAAAACAGGAAAGTCCAATGAATGTTCGTTTTAATTTGAAGTGATTATTGTCATTGACCTTTAAGGGTGAAGAAATTTTTTTTTTTTACAAACTAAGTTGGCCATTTTAGGAAGTATTCTGGATGTTAAATTTTTCGTGTTTTCACACTATTTCTAATAACAAAAATATATCATACACAAGTAGGTCTAGAATTTTATTTATCGATTTATTAAATATTTAGCCTTTCCCAATTGTTAAAAGACATGTTTTGCAAAAAAATACCTATGATTTTTTTAAGAAATTTAATATATTAATACAAACAAAATTTACTAGATAAATTGCAAGGTATATACTGAAATTTTCACAAACATTGAACACTATGGTAAGTTTAGGGTATATTTTACACTTACAAAATAATTACTTACTGGAGTATCAGAATCCCTTATCATAGCAGGAGCTATTCTTACTCCTTCCACTAAAAATAAGAAAAATCGGTTAAAAATCCTTTAAATCTTGCTCAGCTTTGATGTTATATTATTCCTATACAAAAAACAAACACTAATTGCTTTTTATTGTTATGGTAGGATCTATTTAATGACAAAAGTGTTGTAGTATGATTTGATGTCGCCTGTTTCAGAGATATCCATTTTAAAACTAGTAATGGTTAAAGTTCAACTTCAATGTGAATATTTTAATATGCCTTTTAAGAAAACATGAAAGTCGTTTTGCTAGGTTACAACGATAATCCCAAATAGATTAGTAACTTTAAAATAAAATATTTATGTCCTTTTGGTAAAGCATAATGAATTTTAACTGCTTAAAAACAGGTAAATAACTTTAAAAGCAAAATGTTATAGTCTTTTGGTCATTTATGAGCTTATATCTATTTGATTTGATGTTTTCAAGCCTACCCCTTTAGCATGAATCTCTGATGTGTCATTGTTGTAAGTTAATGAATTAAAATTGTTTTGTCGTGACATTGCAGTCATGTATTGTATGAGTAACAATATATCAATGAAGTTAATGTATAGAGTTATATTATGAACCAATATGTTATGGTTTTGTGTTCGAGTTTGAAGATATAATAGTTTTAAACAAGTGAAAATGATGAATTTGAGTAAGGCTTACGCATCATATCTTTGCCACTTGGAGTAAGAAAAACTAAAAATTTAAAAATAAGTCAAAAATAAGTTTCCAAAAAATTTAATGACCATTTTTCTACAAGGGGACAACAATTTTTATGTTGAGTTAAAAATAGATTGTGACATTGCCAACAATTTAGAATTTTATTGAACAAGAAATCATCTTACTCAGCATTTCGGATTTAGTTTTTAGATCCCTGTCCTGAGCGGGTTTTGAAGGTCGTATTTTGACCTTCCCGATGGCGTCTGCAAGCGGGTCAGATGGATCATCATCAGAATCTGGGTACAACTGAAAAAATAGGAAAAGTTTCAGCATTTTCTAAAGGCTGGGGTAACATGGGGGACTGGGGGTTGCAAATTGTGACCAAAATAAGATACCTGCAAGTAATATAAGCCAAGGGTGCCCAAACTTTTCAGTCTGCAAGCCCGTTTAAGTTCTTAAAAAAGTGATTAAGAAAACAGACCACTATTAATGAAAGGTTGGGAACCAGTGGTCCAGGGATGGCCAACAAGTGTTCAACCAATAATCATAGTAATAGAATGAAAACGGTCCATAAACTTGGATAAACTCAAGCAGCACAAGTAGTGTAGTTATAGTATATGTTGGTCTGTAGGCTCACATACTCTTGTGGATTCATTATGAGGAAACATACCGGTCATGCACATACGCAGAACAACAGTCCACAACTGAAAAAAGGTTTGGAAGCTGTGGTAAATAAGATAGAAATACACAAACCTGGTCTCCGGCCTGGATGTCTTTCATTCGCTTCAAAACATCAACACCAAGTCTTGGCAATAGACTATCTTGTGTCACGAATGGATGCTGAAAGAAAGTAATACTTTATTGTAATGATCATCTGATAAGTTTTTGTTCAATCATGTATTCATGTATATCATTAGACAGTTTTGAAAATATTTACAATGCTAAAAAAAAATTGTTAGCTATCTGTCAACTATAACAACCTAAAAAAAAATGTAAAAAAACTTAAAAAATTCAAAGAAACCTAAGTGAAAACAACTTTGACATAACATTTTAAAGTATATATTTAAAATCAAAACAAATAATTTATTCGTATACATAAATATTCAATTAAACTAATATCTAAGCAGATAAATTAGAAAATAACTTTTTTGTAACCATTTGTTCCCAATGAAATACAAAAAAATAGATTTAAGGAAATACTGTTTATTCAACGATAATTTCTGGGCAATTGAGACAAATTTATTTGTGTAGTCAGAATGATAGTTAAGTAAACAGTAAATAGTGTAATTTTCTTACAGTTAGCATCTTTTCAGATGAAGGTCTTCGTCTTGGGTTCTTTGTAAGGGCCGCTTTAATGAAAGAATGGAATTCCGTAGTCCACCTAAAATACAGAGAAAATAAACAAAATGGAAATACATATAACTTTAATTGTCCTATCTTGTAGTTTTAAAGCATCTTTGTATAACATTCTAATTTGCATTCACACACTGACAAATATTTCATCGTCAAATTAGGCCAATGATTTTCAAACAGTGTTCAACAAGTGCGCCTCAATAGTTTGTTAATAGTTCTGTAAAATTTTTGTTTGGGAAAATATTGATAAGGAATAATTTTATTCCTTTGTAAAATATGGCAGCATTTTTTGTTATTTTCTTAGCATGTCGCAAACTGAAAAAGTTGAGCACCACTGTGCTTGGTACACAGCTCTTTCAGGCTTTAATACAAACATGTTTAAAGTGATGAAAATGTTTTTAATTTTACAAAAAGGGTGGTTAACAAGTTTTTAGGTCTAAACAGAAAAATCTTGAATTCTGTTTGTATATTAAATCAAGGCAGTTAAAACTTATACTTTATCTGACGCTATACACAAAATTATAAGGCTAACAGACCCTTCAATTTTTAAAAACTAACCATAATCATTTTTTTTTTGAAAACTGACCCTAATAAAAATTTTAGAAAACTATAGGATAACTTTTTTAAATTATTTTAAAGTAGAGTAGCCACATTAGATAAAAAAAGATTCCACAAAAAATGTCACATTTACGATTTGCTCAGCATTTAAAGTCCAGAGTCCTTTGCGGATGCGCAGTAACAAGCTATAAATTGTAAAGGTGGAATGGCATTGGTGTAATATTTTCAAACCATGTATAGTGGGTGGATGAATTATACAGGACTGTAGAGTAGGAGCCGGACTCTGGACTTGACAAAATCATACATTTTTGCGCCAGACCCGGACCCAGAATGAGGGCCTATTTTTGTCCTGAGATGGGACACATAGAAGTCGGGACTTAAGTTATTTTTAATCGACTACCCAGCCCTTGTTACACTTATATACCACCTGGTTGTTATAGAAATGTCATTTTATTAGGAATCTTACTTCTGTTTATCTTTCAACTTCGGAGGTTGGAAACTTGACTTTGACATGAGGAACAGCGCTCTCATGGGATGAAGGTCGAACATTGGAGGTTTGAGTTCGGCAAACTCGATGGCCGTGATTCCGACAGCCCAAACATCACACTAAAAGTATATAAATTGTCAAATAAACAGGTGCCTTTGAATATATATTTATCTTGTTTGATAACCTTACTTGTCTTGTTATAAAAATTAGAAAGTGGCACTGTTCAAAAATTGTATTTTTAAGTGGACGAGCTTTTACACAACCATTCTATGTATTTTCCTTGGTTAACAGAAGTATTTGTCAATTCAAAAAATGAAAAATGGCACTGTTAACAAATTGTATTCTTAAGTTGATTTGTTTATGTAATTATTTATTATATATTTATGTTTTCATTGTTTTAACAAGATATTTAGTGTATTATAAAGTATTAGGTGTTTATTTTACACTAATAATGGAATAAATTTTTGCAGAAATGCATCAAAATAATAATGTCCTTAATATCATAAAATTTAACAAATTTTGTGTAATATAAACCAACAAGAAGAGGGTTGCAATTATTTTGTTTAAAGTGTTGCAATTGTTGTAAAAAAAAAATACTTTGTGAAATCAGCGCCACAAGCACTAGTTAAAAATAGCTGCTTTAGTCGACCATGACGTAATGCACATGGGTTAAAAAAGCCTGTGTTATGACTCAATAGCAGATACTAGGGGTAGCTTAAGTGAAATGTGTGAAGAGTAGCAATGCACTAACATATAAACACTGGGAAAAAATGAGTCAGGTGTGATACAGCAAGTATTTTAATAATTTATTGACTCCTATAGTCATCCCAATATGTGAGAAAATTCTTATAGGGTTAAAAAAGATAACAGCGCTGGTCTAGAATCCTACCAAGGCGATACATATTATTAAAGCAACACACAATATTTGGGTTTTGGGTGTTGGTTAGTGTTTGGGTGAGGGTGGGTCAAGCATTATTATTTAATAATATTGCTCAATCTACCCAAACAATGTTCGTTGTGGTAGGATTATAGACCATTGCCAAGCTAACTTATATGCTATGTTGAAATAACAATTTACTTACAACAACATTATAATGCAATGCTGCAAGGAAGCAGTATACACACAGCATTCAATATTTTTGCATATCGGGTAAATACAACAGAAGGCGGTTTACAGTAAAGTGTTTAACATCAAGGACACAAGTGAGGTGTCTTTGTATTTAAATTGTAATATCGGAATAATATTACATTAGTGTTATGAAAAACTAAAGCACATAATACCAATGATGCTTGTAAAAATTGTAAATTTGTTTTTTTATCTATTGATGTAATTAAAACATTAGACAGTAAATATCACACAGAAGTAATTCTGCATTTTTACTGCTTATTAACATCATATATTTGCAAGCTGAAAATCGACATACTTTGTACCTTTTATATCTATTATTTTAATAATCAAGTGGCTTTTTTTACCAATAGTGTAATTAAAATGTTTGACATTTAACATATTTGCAACCTAAAAATAAATTTTGTACTTTTTATCTCTATTATTTTAATAATCAAGTGGCTTTTTTTGCACAATGGTGCAAATAAAATAATAAATATTGTTGCTAAATGTGCAAATAAAATGTTTGAAATTAAATTTAAACACGTATAAAGCTTTAGAGATTTTTTCAGAAAAAAGAGGCCTAAACTGTGACATTTGCTAACTTTGTTACTTGCGCGTTAAATTGTTGGAAAAGAACTACTTTAAAAAAGTGATTTTGTAAATGAATGTTACAATTAAAATACTTGTTTACACACACACATAAAGCCTGTATAGAAAGAGATTTTTTAGGAAAAGGTATGACTTTATTTGTGACTTTTGCTTAATTTGTTACTTGGACTAAAATGGTAGTAACGAACTACTTTGCAAAAGTGAGTTTTTCCTTGGAAATAAACCACTTGATGATTAAAACAAATCCGCTTTACAATCATCCCTGGACACCAATGACAACAAGAAACAACTTGTAAGCACAGTAATGAGAAAATGCTGTCACCTGTTGATTATAGCCTCCTTTTCTCTCCACGGCTGCCACTTCGGGTGCCATCCAGTAAGGAGTCCCAATGAAGGATTTGCGCTTGGCGATTGTCTGCGTAATTTGAGCAGACACACCAAAGTCTGCCAGTTTCACGTTACCTTCGTCTGTCAGCAAAATGTTGGCACCCTGTGGTGAACAAGATTAAAACTTTATTAAACTAAATTAAGCTTTATTAAACTGAGATAAAACATAGGCATTTCTGAGATGATATTTTCCTAAATGTTAAAAACAAACAAATAAAACACTTTAGAGCGTTATCATTGTTTTGAGTTTTTTTGTGATGTAAGAAAATTATAACTTTATTAAACCTACAGAGAGAATACATTGGATTGGAACATTAATTTAGTTGTTACTTTTCTTAGATAAAAAAAGAAAAAAATCATTTAAATGTTTCAGAAAAAATTTCAGCTATAAACAAGAATATTCCCAACTTAATATAAAAACAACAAACTTCACTAAACCTACAGTAAAAAACATGGATTTCTCTGCGGTGTTGCTTTTCCCACATGTTTTTTTAATTAAAAAATTATAATTTCAATTTTTGTTTAAATTAGAAATCAACGTTGACTTTTTTGATTAGAATTTGCTTGTCTTAGTATTTTAAACCAAAAATATAATTAAACAACAAGGTTCACAATAGTTTGAAAAACTAGAACTAAAGCACCCACGCACCTTAATATCTCTGTGCATTTTGCCTTCATGATGTAGGTAGGCAAGTCCCTGAAATAACAGATTAATTAGAATTGTGTTAGTTTTAAGATTTACAAAGCCAGACAACTGAAGACAAACCTTTAATGTTTCTCTGCAGACGAAAGCAATCAACTTCTCATCGAGCGAGTTGGTAACTGAAAAAAAAAATTATAAATAAACAAAATTAGATAAACTTGTGTTAAAAAATTGCTAACTAAAAACTTTTTACATTTAGTTACAATTCAAATAAACCCAAAAATATTAAAAATAAAAATAATACAAAACTTATGTAATAAATCAATGTATGATCAGTATTTTCAGTGCTATTTATTTAGGAATTATGCCCTACACAACTAATTAGGGGCATTTTTTGCAAAAAAAAATGCTCATAGGTAGAGTTAATAAAGTCATTTTCTTACCATGATAAATATCTTGCATGGATCCCCCACCACAATACTCCATGGCAATCCACAACTTGTCTCTCCTAAAAAGCAAAAAATTAGGTCATTTTTTTACAAATGAAAGAAAATACAATTTGATATCAAGTCTGGGGCAATTATAATAGAAGGCCATAATTTCAAACAAATGAGGGTATAATTTCACAAACTTATTTATTTTTCAAAAAAACAAATAACAGTGAACTTTTTCCTTAAGATATATATATTGTTCAACACGCTCTATTAACACAAATTGAATGAAAAACAAGCAATTTTAAGCTCTAAAATGCACCTTAAATAACTCCCGAAGTATGCCACAATGTTTACATGCTTACAGTCCTTCATCATAATAATTTCTTGCTGAATGACTGAAAAGTCATCGCCTGTAAAGAAAATAAAAATGTTTCAATACTGAAAAACTTTGGTTGGAAAACCTACAACAGTTCCAGATTGGCTTTCTGCCTATATTAGCCATGGTGAAATTTTGATTGAAGATTTAACAAAGCAATTAGTTAATGCAACATTAAACTGACAGTAATGTAGTAAAATATCAAAGTCCATACATCACTATATATCATTTTGAGCGTACAAATATATCTTTATTCATTTTCAACATAGAAAACTCTTACTACGCTTTACTACAACTCCAAACATTATCTCGAAAGTTGATGCATGAATGCTTAAAAAGTTAAAAATCCATGAAAGTTATGTCATTTTGTTCGGCCAAACTATAATATGATTTTACCTGGTTCCAACTTAATAACTTTGATGGCAGCAAGTTCTTTACTTGTGTTGTGCCGAGCCTAAAAATTAAAGCATAATATACTGTAAAAACAACTTAATAAACTTGTCACAGCTCTAAGTAAACTATTTATTAATCAATTTAAATTTTATGATAGCTAACAAACAGACCATGCTTAGTTTTGGCATTAAATTGGTCCCTTCATAAAAAAAACGTTTACAACCCAGTCTAAAAAGTTTAGCAGATCACAACTAGATTAAGCAGGTAAATATCAATTCTTCAACGCCATGCACAAAACCCAGTTGCTTTAAGGCATTTTCCGCAAAGATCTTTGGCATTTTTCAATAGATTGCATCTCACAGACGTGCAAGACTGAAAAATGGGGTGAAAGGGGTGCACCAAAGGTCAAAAGGGCACCCGCTACTGTTATAAGAAAACAGGGTGCATATTTAAATTTGGGGTGTAGGTTTGGTTTGTTGAAAAAAGTGGGCGCACTTGCCATACTTTCCACACTGTTGCACAACCCATGAAATTTGAAAACCGCTTGTATATAAACCATGAACGTGGGATATGAAAGGTATAGGAGCACAGAACAAAAAACAGCTGTGGTTTAGAATCCTACCACAACGCATTAAATTTAGTTTAGGGTATACAGGTTATTAGTTAATATTGCTCAAACCACCCAAGCCCGTACGCTCCTGACTGCATTCCATAATTTGGAGCTGCCAAAGATTCACGCAAAGTTTTTTTCGGCTGAAATCCTATGCCGAAATAGGACAATATATACGCCAAGAACGACAATTTTGTTTTGGTAAATTTTGGTAAAAGGCCAGCGATGTTTCACGCCAAATGATGTCACTAGCGTGATTTTGAGCAAGCATTCCACGCAAAAGATCTCTGAAGGGAAGGTACTGGAATGGGCGCTGGTCTAGAATCCTACCACAACGAAACACCATTTGGGTTAGGGTGCAGGTTAGCGTTTGGGTTAAGGTGGGTCAAGTATTATTACTAAACAAAGAATATAATAATACTTGACCCACCCACACCCAAACGCTAATCCGCACCCTAACTCAAATGTTGTGCGTCGATTTTAGAACTGTGGTAGGATTCTAGACCAGCGCCCTGGAATGCAATGGGGCGTATGCTAACTCGCACCCTAACCCAAACATTGTGTGTTCATTTAATTATTGTTTGAACGCTGTTGTAGGATTCTAGACCAGAGCCTGAAAATTATTTTGAGGGAAAATAGTTGAAGTAATCACCTTGTAGACGTCGCCATACGTTCCACTTCCAACTCTCTGTAGTAGTTCAAAGTCATCTGTGGGATTTTTTCGTGAAATATCAGCCGCTGGATTCATGGTGAATGCTGGCAAGTAAGTCTCCTAAAACTACTCAAACTGTCTTCATTGCTATTCCATTTCGCACAATGCAGTTATTATTGGGTTTCAAGACCCTATTTTTAATAAAAAGATTAACTACAATTAAAAAGAGATTAACATACACTCCACTCAATTAAATTAGTAAATAGTATGTTAAAGCTACCTTAATCGGACTAAAGTAGCTAAGAAAATAAGTCTGTGTGTTGCGCCACGAATTTTTTTTGGTGTCCGTTGTGTAAAGTAAAACTTCTAAACTGAACATTTGTCCTCAATAATTAAAATTTTAGAAATTCCTCGCTGAGTTGAAACAACTCTAGACAAAAACCTTAAAACTTGACAGAACTTGAAATAACTCAACATTTTACGCCCTAAAATCCCTTTACTTGATTAACACACAGCCTAATTAATTAACAATTTTATCGCTTAGAAATTAAAGTTTATTGAAAGACAGAGCTTTCCTGAATCGTTGTGACATTTCTACGTTGTTGCCGAAAAAATTCCCAAAAGTCTCGAAGCAGTCTTACTTCCTCCAGGTAATCGCGATTAGTGATTTTTAGCCAAACAACAAAACCAAAAATTTACAGCATAAGTAACATGACAGATCAGGATTTTGTAATAAAAATAACATTTTTTAACTATATAAACTGTTTGCGAACTTTCGTAATATTACTTAGATAGCATTCCATTATTGTTCTGTTTATCGTGATTACAATTTTATCAAACTACTAAAATTTAAAGGTCATATACTCCCGTTCATGACAGAACCTACTCGTTATCACTCTCACAATACTTGTCAACCAACGCATTAGCAAATATAGGCAATAAATCAACCGCAATAGACCAACGCTTCCACGATTTAATCGATCAAACAATACTTCGTCAAACGATTTCCTGCCTAATTGATTACGCACGACAACAAATCGGCGACCGTAAGGTGGCGGGCGAGAGCGCTGTGTTTACATTTGATGTCATTTGCAAAAAGTGACGACATTATAAGAATTTGCGGTCAGTGTTTCGGTTTGTTTTGCGGTTTTGTGTCATTGGGCTCGTATCTCCACCCAAGGAAATTGAGGTAGACGTTTATATTTACATATACTGATATTATACAGGTTAAAATAGCTTAGGTGTGGATTGTTGTGGCTTTTGTAGCTATATCAAACGCAATGTTTACGTTTAAACTTCCATGATTTAAGTTCGTGTTAATACAGTATTTGGCTAAGCTCACGTAAAGATAAGCCTGACTAGTTAAAAATGTTAATCGAGATTTGGCAGTTAATTTATATTTAAGCAGATACATAACGTTTTAACCTTGAAATTACGTGTATTTATTACAGATTTTTTTAGTAGAGTCCTATGCCTGTACAATTTAACTAAACAGTATGTCACAGCGTTTATTACGTTTCACGAAACGCCACTACGGCAAAATTGTCGGAGTTGCAGGAGTAGGCGGAGCAACAATATGGTTCCTCCTTGGAAGACAGGTGATTTTATTATATTTTCAAACCTAAAACATACACATTTTAGTCCCTAAAATTGCTATATGTCTTTGAAGATGTCCATTAGGGTTTTTGAAGATGTCCATTAGGGGTTTATGTTTATTTTTATTTGGTTTTTGTTAAGGATAATTTATGTTTTTTTGCAAAATTTGCCTAGTTTGCTGTTTATATGACCTGTTGCCTTGTTTAGTTTGATTTTTAAACTGTTCTTCACATTTAAACATCATTTTTTCCACCTTTCCAGATGAACATGTCGCCCACTGGTGGCCCTGTGCCAGCTTGGACACAAAACGTTCTCCCGGCGAGAGATGTTCAGTTGAAAACCTTATCCACGACCCCCGAGTTTGACGTCCTCGTTATCGGAGGGGGAGCTACCGGTTGCGGAGTTGCCCTTGATGCTATTACAAGAGGTAAAAACAGACTCGAGCAATATGTTTCTAAATCAAAGAGTATTCTTTTTTGAATTCCCTGTCAAATTTTAACAGTCACAATCAACTTGCACCTCTTCATATTTTAAGAAAAACTAATTGGATAAATTTGTCTAAGTATTATATTAAAACAGTTACAAAGTCATATAATTTTTAGCCAAAGTTAGTTTAATCGAAACTCTAAACTTTTTTGTTTTAAAAATTATTTATTAAATAAGGTTGTCTATTATTTTAAAAAGCAATTTAGCTTTCCTTCTAAAAAAGCATTTAGCTGTCCTTATCCACAGCAATTTTAGATTAAACCATGCATTGTTTTAAATCGATTTGATGTGTTTCTATAAATTCACTTCCTAGGTCTAACAACTGCCCTGGTTGAAAAATACGACCTTTCGTCTGGAACAAGCAGCAGAAGCACTAAACTTATTCATGGTGGAGTAAGGTTGGTTTAAATCCTAAATACATCAACAGTATTTTATTACAAAAACAACAGTTAAATAAGGGGTTGATTTTTAAAAGAACTTGTAAAGACTAGAAGCAAAATAAGAAATGTGTCAACTCAATGTCTTTTACCATAAAATAGTTTTAATAAGTCTTGCATATTCTGTGAATTCATAGCTTTAAAAAATTGTCTGGTTAACAGCTGTAGTTGTGTAAAATAGGGGATGAAATGTAAGAGTGATATGTCCATTTAAATATAAATTTAACACAATATCAAAATGTTAAATTTAATACGACTTTATAAATATTGGATTTAAATATGCTACACTACTACCTTCTTTTATAACCCTAATTATTTTTTCTTTGTAAAGTTATCACAATTTATATGGCTGTAAATTTTTAGAAAAGAATTGTTTGAAGAGTTGTAGAATAATAAAGTTTAGTTTTAATCACTGATTAGTCACTACTTCAACTAAAAAATTTACTTTTAAAAGTAATTTAGTGCATATTTTCAGATACCTACAAAAGGCCATCATGGGACTGGATTGGGAACAATATTGCTTGGTTAAAGAAGCGCTGCACGAACGAGCAAATCTACTAAGGATAGCTCCACACCTTTCAGGACCTCTCCCTATAATGCTGCCAGTATATACGTGAGAACATTTTTTTAGCCTTGTTTGCGTTAAGTCATATTCTTATGAAATATGTCATATGCCTCTTATTTTACTGTAATTAGTTTATTAAACAGCAATATTTGTTGCTGGGCAAATTAGTTCCTCTGTCATTCAATACAAAATTAATAAAATTACATTATCAGTGTACTCCTTTGAAATTTAACATCATTTATATTTATCAAATTCTGTTTATTCACTGATTAAAATGCAGAAGTAATTAGCATTAATTGCATAATTCAATGCAATGTGCAAAAATAAATAAACAAATTAAAGGTTATATAACTACAACAATAAAATGTAAAATTGAAAGTTAAACAACTATGACTTTTCTATATCTTAGTTTGGTTTGCAACATTACCCTTTACTTTTCAGCTGGTGGCAGGTACCTTACTACTGGGCTGGGATTAAAGCTTACGATCTTGTAGCTGGGAGCCAGTGCGTCAAACCAAGTTTTGTTCTCTCAAAGCGCAGCGCCCTGGAGAAGTTTCCCATGCTTAAAAGAGACAAACTAAAAGCTGCCATTGTATACTACGACGGTGAGAAGTTTAAAGCAAATAATGAAGCAAATATTGTTGTTTAAAAACTTTAATTTCAAATATTAACAAAACTAAACTAGTGTTTACCCGTAAGACGGAATTAAAACTACAGTAAACATGTTATTTTGAAAATATCCAATTCAAATTCAAGTCATCTGTATTAAAGATTTGTCATTTATCCAAAAGACTTTAGTCAAGTCATTTGAAAACAGTGAATTGGGTGCATCTAACATAAAGCCATTCATCACAACATTGATCGGAATTCTCGTTTAAAAAAAGCTATTGGTCATAGCTGAAAGACGGATAAAATTGCTTAAATTGTTGTTCAAAAATGTTGTATTTTATTTCAAAAAAACAACCGTGTAGGATGATTTGTGCATTTCACACAATGAGTTATATCAAAGAATGACTAATACACAACATCGATTGACGCATATCAAATAATTGTTTATTCATCAGATACAACTCACACACATGTTTTTGTGTTTTTAGGTCAACATAATGACGCAAGAATGAATATTGCAATCGCTCTAACTGCTGCTAGGCAAGGCGCTTGTATTGCAAACCACACTGAAGTTTTAAAACTACTCAAGAAAACCAACCCGAAAACGGGAAAAGAAAGGGTTTGTGGTGCCACAGTTCGCGATACAATGACTGGTAAGTATGATGGACAGCATAATTCATTTTTGCCTAAAAAATTTCCTACTGACAAATCTTAAGTGTATTTTTAGTCTACTCTTAGAAAATATATTGTTTTCCTTTTTGAAAACTTTCCACTTTACCTACTTTTTAACTTTTTGAGTTATTTTGTTTACTAAGTTTGTGTAATGTTTTTGCTAAAAAAATGTCCATATGGCTGTCATGGCAACAAGGTGACATGAGCAAAAATCCAGCTTCTAATTGGCTCCTGTTGTTTGATGAACATTAAATTAAAAAAAAATTACTGGTTTGTTCGAACGCATTTCTCCAAAATAGTTAATATGACATTTTTGAAAATCACAGTGATTGGGAGACTCAATTTGTGTTTTACTAAAACTGTTATTATTGATTAGGTAATGTAATTATATTAATTCTACAGGGCATTTATCAAAAAATGTACAAATGATAAATGTTTTAGAACATAATGGCTGGCGGTTTTAGTTAGACATAGTAAAAATATCAAAGCCCATACAGAAATAGGTGGCATTTTTAAAATGAATAAAGAAATATTTGAAACATTAAAAAAAAACTACTTCTATATGGGCTTAGATCCTTTGATAAATGTTTTATTTTTTTGAATTTTTTTTTTTTTCACCCAAACCAACCACGCTTCAACATAAAATAACATATCTAATTAAAATATTTAAAAAAATGTTTTGGCTTTCAGGAGAGGTATTTGATGTCCGCGCCAAATCGGTTATTAACGCCACCGGTCCGTTTACCGATGGAATCAGGAAAATGAACAACGAAGAAGTGAAGAATATTTGTCAACCGAGTGCCGGTGTCCATATAATGCTGCCAGATTATTACAGGTACTTTACCAAACTGCTATTTAAATGTAAGTTTACAAATCTTCTGGTAAAATTAAGTAGTGGTACACAAGATGTTTAAACATGTTTGTATGGTCTGGTTAATTAAGAAATGGTTTGTCATTTTTTATTTACTGTCTGGTTTTTGAGACTATTACGAAAATTAAGTACTTAATACCATTTTTTGATAGTCTTGGAATTTAAGATACAGTTTGTCATTTTGATGTTTGTTTTTTTGAAATTATTACTTAGTTAAAAAAATTTCTAACTGCCTGAAAATTAATTGGAATGTTTTCTTTTATTTATAGACCCCATTTTGAATGGTATGCTAACTATTTAATGGGATGCCCCAGTTAAACTTTGGAAATAACTTTCACAGACAAATAAACGACGTGATAACATTAAGGATTAGTGAATATATCAGAGAAACAGTCTTGTATAAACCTGATGAACATAGCAAATCAACTATGTGTTAATGGGTAGCTGGAAAGGTAATTATTGCGTAAGGTCATGTTCTCACCTTAGCCTAGTGTGAAACCTAACACCTAATTAAAGTTTGATGTGGGCCATGTTAAAATGCTAAAGACCCTGCAATAAATACCTTATTGTACAACAGGGGACTTAACAAATGGGAGAATCCAGATTAATTATGTATGACTCTGATAGAGCTTTAAAGCAACTGCTTTAACTTTCAGCAAAACAAACCATTTTTTTAAATCAAATATTTTAAACATAAAATCTTTTTTTAAACTAGTCTAAGCAAATTTTGCTTCCATTGCATTACAAAAACATTGTTGATTTTTTTTACTTTTTATACCCTACTGCAGTGGTTTTCAACCGGGGTGCCACTTCTAATGCTCATGGGTGCTGATCTGATAGGTATTTGAGAATTTTTAAGAATCTAAAATTTGCTCAATTAGTTATCTTCTTGATACAACTATTTGATAAGGATTCGAAACCATTATATCAAATGACATTTTCCTACATGTTTTAAGTTAATTGTGTTGTTCCAGCCTCATTTATAATGGCATTTCAGTAAAATACTCCACGAAAATTCCAGCCGGGTGCCGAAAATCTATTTATTATTGTTGAGGGGTGCCATAAACCTTAAAAGGTTGCACAGACCTAGACTGTTATTATACCGTACATATACTTTCAGCCCCGAAAGTATGGGTCTGCTTGACCCCGCGACCTCCGATGGTCGGGTCATCTTCTTTCTGCCTTGGGCCGGTCTGACCATCGCCGGAACCACGGACAGTCCGACTGACGTGACGGCCCATCCGGCCCCCAGGGAGCAAGACATCCAGTTCATTCTAAAAGAAATTAAGAATTATTTGAGCAAGGAAGTACACGGTGGGTTTGCAGTTACGTGTCTGTAGCAGATAAAAAGAAAAAACAAGAAAACTTGCATTGTTTACCTAAATACAATTTTAAGATTCTGAAGAGACTGAATTTCTTGTTCTTAAACTTATCCTGATCCCCAAATAGGTCACTAAAATTTAACCAATAGGACGTTTTTCTTATGTATACGGTCTCTCCAAATTTATCTAATAGGACCTTCTCTTTAAATTATCCAATAGCCTCTAAACATATTCCATTTTATCCTCTATGGTTATTTTTACATTCCTAAATGAAAAAGTTATTGTCTTTGTAAACTTCTTAGCAATCACCAAAGCCAAACCTTATAAAACCACTATGGCTACATTTAAATCTTAATTTAAGCAAATGTAAAACAGCCAAAAAGAGGGAAAAATAAATCAAAAACATACAAAACACAATACTTTGTGTGTAATTTTTTTCCCTTGTATAAACTTTTATTGGTAATTTTTAGCCAATTTTTTTAGCAATTCTTCACAAATTTGCTTAAATAAATGATGGCAGCATTGCAACCATAACTTTGATGTAAAAGCATAAAAAAAGCTGAAAAAGATTTAAAATGGAGCAAAAAAATAAATCACAATGAAACACAGACGCAAGTACCATTCTGCTGGAATTATTTTCCTGTTAGAAACTCGTATTGATTGCTACTAGGCTCATATTGATTTTCTGCAAAGTTGAAATAAATTTTTTTTAAAAATAGTTGCCCAGCAAGCAAAATATGTTTGTCGTACACTTATATCATAATAATAAGTGCAAACCTGTGAAATGTATTACTGCCAAAGAATTTGAAAGTTTCTTTTGAAAAACCTTAAAGTCTTTATTAATGCACAAATTTAACGCTTTTAGACAAGGTGTCTTATAGATTGATAACAGTTGTTTTGTTATACAATTTAATGATACCACAACAATATAAGGATATCAAAACTTAACTATTAACTACCCTAATCCCCTGAGTAAGTGTTAATAAGCTTCCCTTGAGAAATACATTCTTTGATTGCTTTTACATGAGGAGGTTGTTCCCAAATACCAGGCATAGGACACTAACTTTCCTATTTTGTTTTCGACTTAAAAACAATTCTTTTTGGAATCTTTTTTCACCCTATTTAAATTAGGTAAAATCCACTGAATACAAAAAATTAATGTGTAAAACAGCCTATATATTAATAAAAACAGGTCGATTTTAAACTTTAGGAATGTGATATTACAGTCTAACATACTTTAACATTAACTTTTGTTATAGTGTTTCCTAGTATGTCATCCTTAGGAATAAACTTTTTTTGCCGATTTTTTTTTAATTTTTACTAACTTTTTTAAATAAAAAGAATATCTTGTTCTTTAGGGATAATTATTCAATAAAAATTTGTCAGAAAACTTTAAAAATAATTTGGTTTGCTTTGCTACCTAATGATTAAAGTTTTTAAACTGCCAATTTCAAATAAAATTATCTCAAGCAGATTTAATAGCTGTTACTCCTATGCTGCATACTATATAAACTTGTGAAAATTTTTATTTATATAACTAAATTGTAATGTTTTTTTCCTAGTTCGCAGGGGTGATGTACAGGCAGCATGGAGTGGTATCCGTCCGTTAGTTACCGACCCAAACTCGCACAACACACAATCAATTTCCAGAAACCACGTCGTGGAAGTCAGTGACACTGGACTCATTACAATCGCAGGTGAAACTTGTTTAGTACTGCTGTGGATAAATGAAAATTGCTTATTTTCTATCAAGTGGTATTTAAGACAATATATTACAAATAAAAATACTTAGTATTATTGTGTAAATTGTGCCACTTCACTTATTGTTAGGCTATTTGGGATGAATATGGCAAATCATTATTTGCTTATAGTGATATGAAGGGTATAAACATTTGCCATATTCATCTTTCTAAATAATTTCATTGCTAGGTAGTTCATATAATCTGGCATTGCCAATCCAATTTAAAATCTTTAAAATGCTACTTTTTATTGAGATACAAATATAATGCCGTTAAATCAATCCAAATTAAGAGATATTTGTCATTAAATAGGAAAGTGGAATTGACCTACATTCTTTAATTGGGCTTATTACTATCCTGAAATGTCTTTCTTGTAAAACTATGTAAATACAATATTTCAAAATTGTTAAGTAAATGTTTCGGCAATTTTATCGTAAAACACCTAATTTCATGTGAGCCAAAAAATAATGAAATAAAACTGCATTTCTGTTATAAAATCCTGTGTTCTATGTTTAAATTGAGCCTGCTGTTTTATTTATATGTGCCCATTTTTTGGAATGCTAATTCTTAATGAAATTCATTCAAATTGATGGTATGTTAATCTTTATTCATTATTTTGTTGAAGGTGGAAAATGGACAACTTACCGATCGATGGCAGTTGATGCAGTTGATGCCGCCGTGAAAAACTGTGATTTGCAGCCGAAATCTGAAAGTCAGACGGATGGAATGCTGTTAGATGGAGGTTACAGTTGGACACCAAACCATTTCATTAAACTTGCACAAGATTATGGTATGTGTGGGTTTAACAAACATTGACAAAATGTAATCTTAATGTTATAAATACTGCCGTTCAAACATTTAGTCAGAAACTGCTTGGCTAGTAAACTGAACATAATGTTTTTATCCATTTGCTAATATTTTTTTAGTATATATCTTTTTTTGTATTGTACCAAAACTAAAATGATTCTAATTTGAATTTAATGTTTTTAAGACGACGTTACAACTAAAGGTAAAACTTTAAATATTTTATGTGGACCAGGTGAGACCAAGCTTTTTTTTATGGAGAGCCTGATAGCTGTAGCGATCAACATTGCAGCCAGGTATAAATTTAGAGTCAACTCACTTGATATCGTTAAACCAGTGTTTCTAAATTTTTTGCGGCAATCTAAATACTAAGAAATATAACAGCAAATCTTGGCATCCCAACTTTTTAACTAAACATTTTATAAGCCAAAGGTGAACAACATGAACTGATAGAGATCTTTGACAATAAGTATAAAAATAAACACAAATTCTAAATAACAGATCAACAAATATGGTTTCAAATCTATCGAATAGGATTTAACTAGCCTCAGGTAAAAGGTTTGCAAATTTACATGTAAAAGGAGAAATTTAAGTAACTATAAACATTGGCTATTGTCAACATGGATTACAGACTTACGGTAAACCCTTTGTAACCATAACAAGCCCCAAACAAAACTTAATACTTTCAATGGCTATGCTATGAAATTTTATTTTCCTTGTTTGGTGAGTTTTTTGTCATTTCAACAATGTGCTTAAAGTTAGGAAGTGTTGTAAATTTAATATTTCCTTAGGTTTTTTAATAGCTACACCTCAAGTTGCATTGCTACAAAATTTCTTATTTATTTTGTGGCTATAACATTTCCTTTAGTATCCAGGTAGGCACAGTGTATATTTTGGAAAAATCATTTACCTCTTTGGTATTATGGGGTACCAGGTGTATAAGTTTAAAACACTTATAAATTCACCATTTTGTTTTTTAGGTAAAAATACCATGTTTTGGTTTATGTTTTAAAGTGTTTTTAGTTATCTATTACATATTTAGCACTAGTTTGACTCTGAATATTTAACCATATTGTAGCTCTGTACTGTTTTTTGTTCTATTTAGATCTCATGTTCTGTAAGTGTTTGTTTTACAACAATTAATAGCAAATTTCCTTTTTTATAGCTTTCCATAGATTTTCATGATGTCAATTACAGGAATATACACCGATCTGTAGAGAACATTTTTTTATTTCTGTTTAATGTAGGTGCTAAATCACCTTTAACATCTCTAAATTCGCTTCACAGCTGTCCTGAATACTTTTAGTATTTTCACCCCTTGAAATAAACTTAATTGATTTTAATGACAAAGTTTTTCAAGTGTAACCGAGTAAAGCCAGCTATCAATAACATAACATGGTAACACCAGAAAAAAACAGTAATAATATATAAAACACATATAAAATATTTCTCAAAAAAAGTATGGTTCAACATTTTTGCTTTTAAATATCATAAATTAAATTTCCCCAGTGTGGATAATTGAAATAACACACATTTAACAAAAAAATTGCTTATTTTCTGTTTGCTTATTTTACTAGCAAGTTATGACATTGACTGTTAAGCAATTATATAATGAAAAAAGTGGCACTGTTGACAAATTGTATTATTAAATTAGTATTTTTTTAAATTGAACTTTTGCACATTTTTATCTTGTCAGAGTCCGATTATATATTAGAACTCTTGATTAATAATTTCACATTTAATCTGAACAGGACTTGAGACTGACGTAGCGAAGCACTTGTCGGAAACGTACGGCGACCAGGCGGAACACGTCGCCAAGATGGCCAAAGTTACCGGGAAGAGGTGGCCGGTGGTCGGACAAAGACTGGTCGAAGACTTCCCTTATATTGAAGCTGAAGTGAGTTTCTGTCTTCATTGTAGATTTGTCAAATTTAAGATGTTATCGATAAAGGTGATTCTATTCTAGAATTTATATTAGTGTTCTACCTTTTATAAGTGAGTTTGGTGATGATACAAGTTCGTATGGAAACGTCTTAATCAAGATGATGTCTATTTATTCAACCATTTAGCTTTGAGATTCATTATTATCAAAAAAGTACTTTTTATGTAAATGGTAAACTTTTAAAAGCTAAATTTATTCATTATACAGATGTGTATTAAATCTATGACCAACTCCTTTAAAGTCAAACTGAAAAATTATGTTTTCAGAATTAAACTTTAAAATTCTAAGTTTCTGAAAATCTTTCCAAATGAAGACCAAATATTATGTTCTAAATTTAAACTTTTGTTTTCTCCTTTTAGGTGAAATATGCGATTTATGAGTACGCATGCACGGCAGTAGATGTCCTCGCCCGTCGAACACGCCTCGCATTCCTAAACGTAGACGCAGCTGAACAAGCTTTACCTCAAATCCTTCACATCATGCAACGTCAGCTCGGCTGGTCGAAGGAACGAACAGAGCAGGAACGATTGGACGCCCTGAGGTTTCTCTCTGTTGAAATGGGAAAAGATGTGAGTTTGAAATTGAGAATCTATAGCTATATATATCAGTGTTGTAAGCAAGTGATTTTGAAATAGCTTAATATCAAGTCATGTCATTTTTGAACGAATTTAAATCCAAGTCAAGTCTTTTCGAATAAATAACAAGTCAATTCCCAGTCAAGTCACAGTTTGAGCAAGTCAACTTCAAGTCAAGTCCTTGTCATAGAAATTAAATGTTAAACTGTCAAAATAAGTAAACTTATTAGATCATGAGCAATTAAAAATAACCAAAATGAACCTTTAGAAAGCAAATTGTTTTGTAGACAAAACTTAAAATAAATAACCTAATTGTATAATGAAAAATGCCTAATGAACTTACTTGTTTTCAACAGAATTATTTCATTCCACTATTTTTCAGGCAAAAGACACTCTACAATCGCAAGGCATCAGTTTAAGTGCAATCGACATCGAGAAATACAAACATCGCTTCAATATGGTCGACAAAGAAAGAAAGGGATTCATCACAACTGTTGATATTCAGTGGCTTCTTAAGGTATAAAAAGTATATTTTTGAATTGAATTTTGTTATTAGGTTAGTTTTTATGGTTTCTATTATTAAAAAAACAGCTCGGAGTAATATGTAGACGTTTTGCAAATAAGTTTTTCGCTTATTTGGGTTTATATAAAATAGACCAAAACAAAAACAGTGTTTACTATTAAGCTATTTTGTTAAATATGTCAAAAACCAAAAAAACAACTATTTAATGTTAGGATTATAAACCTTAAAAAATTTTCCCTTAACTGGGTACTACAGTGTGACAAAACTTTTATCAAAATACTATCAAAAAAACAGTAAAGACTTGTCATGTAAGGTTTTCATAATAACAGTGTGTATTCCAAACAAATTCAGCCTTTATAAAGTAGGTTTTCAACAATTCATAAAACTCAAGGCTATTGTTGTTTGCTCCTGTATAGTATAAACATTGTTGTTAAAGTAAGAACCGATCAAGATTCGCTGAATAGTTGATTGTTGTAATAAAGTAATTTCAGTTTAATGCGTCCATCAATATACTTAAAAAAAGCCCTGCAACTGCTGATAAAAATTTCCTGTAACATATTTTTGCATAAACAGGTTGTAAATGATCCAGAGTCTGAGGTATTAGGCATATTTTACTAGTTCACTTCTAAAATGGTGCTGCACTATTAATGGGGTGTTGCTATACGCGCAATAACACAACTCTTGTACAAATAATAACACATATGCACTTTTTAACATTTTGGTGTACTGTACCTAGAAATGCATTCAATAATAACTCTATGATTTAACATGTTTTAAGCCTACATTAATAATACACTGCTTACTATAGCTTTGTCTTCATTCCTTTGCCTAATTGCTTATTTCTAGAATGAGCTCAAAAAACTAAATTACCATTTGGGCATTGGTGATCTGAATGAAGAAAAATTTCTGCAGGTTTGAATTTCATGAAAAAAAAATCATTTGTCCAACTGTCGGAGATGCTTGATGGATGCTACAGCATATAGTGCATGTTTAATGCTGCATTTAATTACATCTGTGGCATTTTTGGTCAAAATAACATTTATTTTGGCAGTCAATATCTCCCATAGACAATATTTCATGTCCTAACATACTTGAATATGAATGCAGGGCAATGCAATACAAGTTTTGGACAAATTTGGTCTTTTTAAGCATATATCAATATAAAATCTACAGTGTACATTTAGCTCATTGGATCACAATGCAAATTTTTTTAATGCTATTTGGTAAAGTTGATAAAAGCTTTATGTTACTAATTTCTTACGAAGAATTTGTTAAGCACCAAAATGAGTAAATGATGAAAGGAGAACCTGATCAATTTTTTTTTTTTTTCTATTTTTTTAGGAGCTCAATCTTGGTCTTGATGATGCTACGTTGCTTGATATGCTGAATGAAGTTGACCTGAACAAAAATGGAAAAGTTGAACTGGATGAATTTCTCGAGGTAATGCAACAACTTTATCCATTGTAATTTACTCTCATAATTTTTAGCCTAAAAAAATATAAGTTACATATCGAAAATCAAAATTAGGTAGCCTCAGATTAATTTTCAAGAACATTTATTTTCAAAAAACTAAAATTGCAATTTTAAGGATTATTTTTTAACGTTTCTGCAAGCATTTATTGCTTTTATAACTATATAAAATATGACTTCACAATAAAATAAATATTTTAGTATTGTAATGGTTTTTGACTTATTCATTTAGTTATTGATTAAGACCTTCTACGAAAAGATTATTTATCTTTATGCTTTTACAATCAAGCAAAGCCGGTGTTGAAAAATACACCTGCAAATAATATTTTTGATTACTTGATAAAGTTTCAAAAAATGTTTAAACTCTTTCTACTTTATTCTACAAAACCGATTTATATGCGCAAGGATATAAATATGGATTTGCTTTCAACAAACACTTTGATCGTTTCATCAGATTTTGACTATTATGAACTGGAAAGTGAGTTTATATCACCTAAAGGCGACACGTGTGTAGTGTTTAATAAACATGGCCACGATAAAAAAGAAGGTTTGTTAAATTGTGCTCAGCTTAAAATTATTTCAAAATCCCTCTGTTGGTCTTGAATTGCAACATACATTCATTATCCTATATCTAGTCTTATAGGGGCACAATGTATATGTCAGTGAAACTATTTTTCGTTTAAATGTTTATAAATAACATGTTTATTTTAATTATATTATAGAAAAAAAACGTTCTAGCCATTTTCACTTAAACATTAATAATTTCTAGGTTATGTTATTTCATGTTATCATACCAAATTTAAAAATGCTTCCTGACATATACATTGTATTCCTGAAACCAGTTAAACCAAATGGCATGCTAAATTTATTTTCTTTTTTTGTTTGTTTTTTGTCTGTTATACAAACCATCTATCAAAATATCAACTCAAGAATACAAAAATAGCTTCTCTTTTTTTGGTTGCAAAAATAGTAGCAAAATAACTCAACTATGTTTTGAGTTGAAATCCAGTATTTTTATATATATTTATATTTAGTCGGTTGATTTTTTATTTTAATATTTTTTAACGAAATAGAAAGTTGAAGAACACTATATTGAAGAAGGGGTAAGAAATTCTGCAGTGTCTAATCAGCAGTGCAATTATTAGAAGTTTTTAAATTTTATAGTAATTTGTGGTTTGGTAGTGGTGATAGACAAGACTTTAAATATTGTGTTTTTTCACTTATGTCATCAAATTTATGCACTTTTTAACGAATTTGGTAATTTTTACGATACTCGGGGACCAATTTTACGATACTCGGTTACACCAATTTTATGACCTTATATATCGTAAATAAAATTTAGCGTGAGTTCTGATTATTTGTATCTTAGCGCTAATGTTCTGCCGCAGTAAGACTATCTGCCTGATACTTAAAAATACCAAGAAACGTAAATACCATTATTACTTATTGACAACAAAAACGAGCTTAAGCATTACAGTAACTTACATACATTATCGACCAAACAATAAACAACTATAATCAAAGACTTTTACATAACATTTTCCCTTATCATAGAATATATCTTCAAAACGGCAGCAATACATAGCGACAAATACACTATACCAATTCCTATATCTGATTACTATCCTAATTATTATCCTAATGATCCAACATTATCTACACAATAAAAAGTGATATCACATGCTATAGTCATACACAGATTCGCGAGGTAAATTGCGTGGTAACCGGCGCCTATGAAATGCACGAATGTTTAAAACCCACTGGGTTACTGAGTGTGTTAATTTAGTATTCCTTAAGTAATTACTAACGGCTAAAGATGTTGCAAGACCGCAACATGCCATCGCCCTTTTTAGAGAGTTGAAAACGCGATTCCTTGTCGGTGTTTGCCATTGTCTTTACTGTGACGAAAACGATTCCATGCGTAGCATCCGCCGATGAGAAGTAAAAATGCTGCTAGCGCCAAACTTCCGATGATTGCAACCATTGAAAGGGGTTTGCCTAAATCCTGTGTCACGGACGCCTTCGATTGAGTTGGGTCCTGCACCAGCATTAGCAAAGAAAGCGCCATGCGAGAAGTTGAATAGGTGTCTATCCTCCGTGAAAACCAAAGGACAAAAGGTGAACGTTAGATTTATGCTTGTGTTGTCGAAACTCGCGATGTCTTCAAGTTTCTTAGAGATGTTTGTGTTTTGCCGGTGGAGGATCGCGCTGATTCCGGTGAAGTTCGTATCGGAAGTGTTGGAGGCTTCCATAGACTCAATTCTTGCAAGGCGAGAAAATCTTAGAATGCCTTACGATGAGGTGAAGGAATAAACCGAAGTGTTATCCCGGGTGAGGTTTCCAAGCTTTTGTAGTGAACGAAGGCAGGCTCGGAGCAAATCCCGTTCAGCGGTTGAAGTGGCGAGAGAAATGTGAGACGTCTCAAGTTGCTCACGTTGGTTCTGTAGCCCAAGAAGACGGTTTTGTTGTGTTAGGCGGAATAGTTGACGGTCTTCGGAACGTTGCATTTGTTCAAAGTTTCGCAAGTCGCGGGCGAGTGCTTCTGTCCCAGCATGTAAATCTTCAACTGTAAAACTTGTTTGTTGCAAGGAAAAAGCGATGCTTTGATCCTGCAGTTCAGTAGCCGTGAATTTGGTCTATTTGTTTTTGGAGGGTATAATTAGCCTAGAATTTAGTTCAGTTTTGAATTTGTGCATTTCATAGTGAAACGTTGCCTCGGAAAACAAACAAGCAATTAGAGACATAAAATAAAACGCTTTATACGAAAGTTAGTCGGTTTAAAACATGCGAGAGCTACTGAAATATTAATTACATTGCCAAATAGGGCAAGGGTTATTTTATGTGCTATGGCGACCCTAGGAGAACCAGTTGTTAAACGACATGAAAGGGCCCGACTTTTTTTTTATACATGCCTGGTCCGTAGCTAACGAACAGGAAAGGAAGCTTTACGGTTCGTTATTATGGTGTTATTGGGAAACCATTCTTGTGGATAAGCTAACAAAAATAAATCAAGGAGACGAGCGTTAAAATCACCCCGTTGTTGTATAGTAACAATTAATTAATTAGACGAAAAGTGAGAAAAGCGAGGTTCAAAGCGATATGTTTGCAAAAATGTAAGGGCAGTTATTGGTTTCCTGTATACGTATCCAGTCATTTGGCCGGTTGACCAACGACTGCAAAGAACAACTTTGCATTTCTATACCAGGAGCTGAAAACTTGATCCAATTTCCCCAAGATGTCCAGGTAGGAAAGCAATGACGCCAGGCTTGAAGTTTTCCTTCTTGAAATTGAAAGTTTTAATGAAGCAGGGGCTCCCGCCCGAGTCTTGCAAGGAGGACAAGCGATGTCACATGGACGCGTGCTGCATGCGCATGACTGACCATCTGAATAACGTTGAATGGCATGTCCACAAGTCGAAGAACACGGAAAACAATTGACGTTGGACAACACTGACAAGACTTTAGTGTCGTCGTGAATATCTTCGGAAATGGTTACATGAGTGTGCGCACTTCCTCAATGACAGGATTTTATCGCTAATCTTAGTTCACAGTTATCCAGGGGATCAGTCCTAGCTGTAAAATGATTAGGAAAACAACCTGCAACCAATCCCTACTCCAATTACGAGTCTTCTGCGCTGCTATCCAAGATCATTGGAGGGAAACAATGAAACGATGCTAGTGAGCGGTATTTACAGAGTGGCCCAGCCTGAAGCGTGAAGCATTTATCGCATTCTACGTACCATAATAGCTAGTGTTACCGATCCATTTCGTGCTAACAACTCATTCGCATATTAGGCTGCTTTCCCGTGCATGTGCCAAACCTTCTGAAACCACAAGACGTTCATACTAATCTCCAGCTGCGCATATTGATTATGGAATAATTGCAGTTACGATTTCAGGCGATAAAAAAATCAGACAAAAATTGATTTTTTGAAAAATTTTGCAAAGGTGTTTTTCAAACCTCAAGGGAGTGTTGCAAAAGTGCCCCTCACACTTCCGTTTTTTGCAAAGGTGACCGTCACCTCCGGAATTTTTTGCAAAAGTGTTCCGATCACTTCCGTTTTTTTGCAAAGGTGACCGTCACCTCCGGAATTTTTTGCAAAAGTGTTCCGATCACTTCCGTTTTTTTGCAAAGGTGACCGTCACCTCCGGAATTTTTTGCAAAAGTGTTCCGATCACTTCAATTCATATATAACTTAATTATCACATTAATCATACGATAAGTAGCATTACTGCTATCATTGTCAAACATGAAACTGCACAACCACACGGTATGATACGTTATTTATTTACAAAATAATTATGCATTGTTTCACAGAAAAATGCTTACTTTTACAAGCGGAAACCTGCATTTTAAACTTCGTTCAATTAAACGAGCAATTGAATTTCGTTGAATTCTACTTTTCGTTAAAATGCTTTATCATTCAGTAGTGCAGTAGTGATATTATGGTTTGAGGTTATAGAATAAGCCTCATTACGCGGAATCGTGCGCAATTCATTTTGCGACAAATCGACAGTTAAATTGGTGCGCGTTAACGTAGCCTACAATGCGAAAAGGACCTTCCCTTTCAGGTGCTATTTTATTTTCGCGCAAACGGAGTGGAAAAATAACATGCGTGTCGTTTTTCCAGCGAAAAGGCGTCGCGTCAATGTTAGCTTTTACATGTGTAAGCAGAGCGCAAAAGTGTTAATACGTGGGCCGCTTCATGGTGCGTCCCATGCATTGACAGACTGCTTTCCGGCAATAGATCATATTTCATTATATCAGCTGGCAACCCTATTATACTTTATGGCGTGCAATCCAAACTTCAAACTGCATAATTAGCCTGGTTTAAAACGGTCAAAGCAGCTAACCTCTCACGTGCTAACTGAAAACTTTTCTTTGCGGACTGCATTATTGTCAAATTTAATCAACAAGAATAGACATAATATAATAATGTGTGATTGCAGATATTACTTTAGCAGAACAAAAACGTCAAGTCACTCGGGGATGCCAATTTTACGATACTCGGGGACCAATTTTACGATACTCGGTTACACCAATTTTATGACCTTATATATCGTAAATAAAATTTAGCGTGAGTTCTGATTATTTGTATCTTAGCGCTAATGTTCTGCCGCAGTAAGACTATCTGCCTGATACTCAAAAATACCAAGAAACGTAAATACCATTATTACTTATTGACAACAAAAACGAGCTTAAGCATTACAGTAACTTACATACATTATCGACCAAACAATAAACAACTATAATCAAAGACTTTTACATAACATTTTCCCTTATCATAGAATATATCTTCAAAACGGCAGCAATACATAGCGACAAATACACTATACCAATTCCTATATCTGATTACTATCCTAATTATTATCCTAATGATCCAACATTATCTACACAATAAAAAGTGATATCACATGCTATAGTCATACACAGATTCGCGAGGTAAATTGCGTGGTAACCGGCGCCTATGAAATGCACGAATGTTTAAAACCCACTGGGTTACTGAGTGTGTTAATTTAGTATTTCTTAAGTAATTACTAACGGCTAAAGATGTTGCAAGACCGCAACAGTAATAAACTTGGGAAAACAGCAGCTTTAAAGTTGCATTATATACAATTTACACTATATATTTGCAATATTTGCAAAGAATTATCCCACCAATATTTTCTATACAAATCAGATTTTAAATGAAATTTCCACCAATCATTGACAACAAACACATATATTTGATTATTTAACACACAAGTAAATTATCTTTAATTCTAACTTTTAAAACACAATATGTAATTTTAATTTTTGTGTTAAATGCAAAGTGTGGTGTGTAAGGAAACTCTTAATGGTTTTTGCAATATTAGCATTAAATGAAAACAACTAGGTTTTAATTTTCCACCAACCTAATGCAAGGTATATCACATACATATACCTATATTCCCATTATTCTATTTTTTGTTTTAGGGTTGTTTTTAACACATGATTTTATGCAAAATGGTGTAAGCTTTAAATAGTATATTTCCAAATCTAGGGAATTTTCAAGGATTTTTCTTTTTTCAAATTTTCATAAAAGTATGTTGGAATTCAATGTGTCCAGTTGTAACCGTTTTGTCCATTTGTCATATTTTTTCAGTTGGTTAAATTTTATTTGTAACCTGCAAAAGCATGTCATGCAAATTTTTTCAGGTTTTTAAAGCATATTTTACATATTAAGAAACTTTAGTATCACAATTTTTGTTCTTGACAAGTAGTTCTGCAGTCACTGTAATGTTTAATATGGGTTCTGTATAACTGCTGTATCAGGATATTAAGTAAAATTGTATTACCTTTTTCTTTGTGCAATATCTATCTTTGTGTTCTGTCTTTTACATTGCAATGTAAAGCAGTTTAAAGTTCTGTACAGTTATGTCCTAAAAGTTAACTTATTTTTTTTCTTTGTTTAGATTACTAACAACTGTGTTTAAGTTTCAAATTAGTTTTGTGTGTTTAGTTAAATGACAAACTTTTATATCTCAGTGCAATATGTTTTGGCATTGTGTACCAAGCTAAATATTAATCCATAACTCCCAAATAAATAACACTCATCTATTTAAGAATTGCAATACTAAAAAAATTCAAACTAAAGTTCTAATTTTCATAATAGCGTACATCGCTAGTCATTTTCCTACCAGGCTTGTAACTAAGTATTTGAATCTTTACAATTTTTTTCAATAGTAGTCTTTGCTATTTTATTTATGTGCAGCTTTTTTTGAACTATTTATTATTGTGTTAAACATGGTATTCATGGACGCCGAGTTTGGGGTGCTCAGTCCCCTAAATAATTATAAATCTTCCTGTAAAATACTGTATCAAAGTCCGTTGTTTGTTAAAACCAAACCGATTGAACAATTAAAGGCATTTCCTAAAATGCAAGACAATATTTTTTTGCAGTTTAAAGCAATAAAAAACATGAAATACCAAATGTTAAATATATTTTACTTCACTTATAAACTGATCTTTTTAGCGGGCATTCAATGACGTTATATTTAGCGGAAAATTTAAGCACCCATTGTGAAAACAGAACTCGGCGTCTATGATGGCATTTAAGTTATCTTTGTTTGACTCATATTCAAAACATTTTGAGTGGTCCAATATTAGGTCTTCTATAATTTTTTTTAATTTTTCTCATAAAAGTGTTCAATCCTGCTTTATAAGTGTCACACTGCTCCCTGATGCCAGCTAGTATCTAACACTTGTGCTTGCGCAGCTGATGAGCAACGTCCACAGCGGTGAGGTGGCAAGCAATCGACTCGCGACACTTTTAAAGATCGGAGAACTTCAGCAAACGCGACAGAGAATCGCAGTCGATCGGAGTGGTGGCGGAGTTTAGATGCTGTCCGTTATACAATTTAAACTAAAAATATTTGTTTGTTTGTTGATTCTTTCATCTGAGGTCTTGCTTCGCAGTGGATTCTTTATAAATTATATTTTCCTAGGGTTGTTTAAGCTTACATCTGTTGTTTGTTTTAAAATTTGAAGTACAGAACTATATTTTTCTTTCTTAGTTGGCAAAAGTAACCAGATTTTTCATAAATTTTATGTTCTTAAAAATAAATTTAGTGGATAAATATGTCATCCTAAACAAAAACCATAATTTTTTTTCATAAATATTTAAACCTAGAAAAATATTTTTATTAAATGAACTGGCTGAAGTAAGGTCAAGTTTCGTAAAAAATATTTATACTATGCAGTTGCATAGAGATTTGTATGGTGTTGTTTTTTGCAAATTCCAGCAATGTTTAGTTGGGCAAACTTGTGTAATTTCGCTCTTACAACTTTTTTGGGAAGTGCACACTAACTGTTAATATTAAGTTGTCTTAATTATTATGAATAGCAAAGGCAAATGATTTATCACTCCTGACAATAAACTTGCATACTCTTTAAGTTACTTTTAAAACATTGTATTGACATAATATCGATTTAATCTATTTGACTTAGTTATTCATAAGTTATGCAACAGCAAATGTCATTTGTACCCGTTTATAAGCAGATTAAAAAATGTTTTATTTATATATCAATTTGCATAGTTCCAAATTTGAAACTTATATATGTTTGTGTATCTGTAATATAAAAACATAGGTTTAACAAACACTATATATAGCCATTCCTGTAAATAAATTAAACTACTAATTAATATTGCTAATATCAGTATGCTTGGCTTTGTAGTCACCTGCAATGTAACTTATTGCACTATTCCTACACAGCAGGACACTTCAAAAAATGGTGACCATTTTGTATCACATTATAAAAATCACTCATAAATTACCTCTTTTCCAAAAAGCACCGCTATCATTTTTGCCACTGTGCTGTACAAAGTGCCTATGCACTCAAAAATATCATTGCTGGAACTAATAATATATAATATTCTATCTTTATAAGATTGTTTGCCCCCCTGTTAAGTTCCCAGTTATTTTTGTAACAATAAAGCAGTATACGCCTTGAATTGTTGCAATATTTCAACCTTGCCTCGATACGTTTTGCTTTTGTTTATAGTATGTTGACTTTATAATGGCATACAGCAAGAAGCCCTGGTTTCGTTTTCAAGCCAGAGATTTGTGAACTATCAATGAAGCCTTGCATGTTAATATTTGTGTGAAAGCTCTTTAAAGGGTTGAAACTTTTTGCACAAATAAACTTTATCTAAATTGTTGATTCTTGTTTGTTATAAGCTAACTATTGCTAAAAGTTGTAACACAACTCAGATGAACTTTTATCTTAGAAAATATCACACATGTAAGGTAAAATTTTATTACTATAAGGTTTACAACATTTGAATTTTACTAATATTCACATTTTTGAAATAAAACGAAAATAACAGGTAATACAGGTCTCTATAAGAGACAAAATAATTTTCAATATTACTATATAGAAAATATACAAAGAATATATAGCACTCAATTTTATATTTCTAAACTAGCTGTCTTAGAATGCAAAACATATTATTTAACTTTTTAGGCCAAAAGTTTACTTGAAACTGTGTAAATTATTCAGACGCTAATCAACCCCCAAATGTTTTACCATAGCAATGTAATTTGTTAAATATATTAAGATCAAATAGACATGCTATGCAACTGTGGTAAACCTAAAACAACATGAAAATACAGAAAACATACTTAAAATACCAAAATATTTTAATTAAAAGAAGATCTGTTGCACTGGAGGTGCTAAGATCAGTGCAAAAAGATCAAGTTAACAACATTCCACAACAAAACATCAGTAATGTCTTGTTTTTTAGAACATCAGTAATGTCTTGTTTGATCTCCACTTCCTGCAGGTGAGATTTGAAGGTTTTCGACGACACCTTTAATCATTTGACCAAATGGCCTAAAAAAATGAAACTTTATGTATTTTTTTTTAATTTAAACAGTGTTTCTTAACCTATGATTCATGACTTAAATTGGACGGCAGTTTGATTTAGTTAGGTCGCTGACTGCGATTTTTTTATTGAGATTGGCGCCTGTTTTTACCTTCATTATTTAGTGTGGTTTGTGAGACGACAGCGAAAGTGTGGGATAGAGGTGGTTTACCCATGCTTTTATTGAGATTGGTTTTGTGCAAGACTTTCTCTTTCTCTCAAATTTATCAAAATTGTGACTAAATACGAAAATATTGCATATATTAATTAAATTCAAATTTATTTATCTCATGTTTAGCGAATAGAATTGGTCACAAAGCTTCATTGTTATACTAATGCTTTATATTTGGGACTTGTAAACTTGATCATGGCCAAGTGTTTTTTTTTATCTGAAGGAGACTGGTAAAAATGCACTTAATTGTGTACCGCAAAACATCATTTGCTTTCAACAGAAGTTCAGTTATTTAAACACAAGGAAGTGGTAACTTACGTTGACAAAACTTCATTTGGGAGACTTGTGATGTGAGATGGGATTTCCTTGCCAGTAAGAAATTGTGAAACCTCAGCGCTGAAGTTATTGCAGTTGTGGCCAAACAATGTGTACTTACTGGGCCTACACATAACAAATTAAAATAATATTATTAAAACTATTTTCACTAATTAAGCAATACAGAAAAATTAGTTTGGTTTAATTTGTTAAAAAATTCACTTTACATATATATATTATTTACTATGTGTAAATATATAATACATCAAATTTCTTTATTATATTCATCGAATGGCTAAAACGTTTTTCCAATAGGCAATACAGAAAACTTAAAATTTAATTCCTAAGAGAAGAAACATATATATAATTCAGTACAGTGTGAACTTGCTGGGCCAACAGTGTAAAAAACTGCTAAAAGTGTTTTTACAAATTAGAAACACACAAAATTTAAAAAAATCCTAAAAGAAGAATACAAAATAAAATAACAAAATCAATAATTTTAATTATTTTAAATTTTCTTTATTTGTTGAAAACTTTCTTACATACACACCCACACACACATAATTATAAATATCTAATTTATTCTAATTATAAAAACTATATATATTTGGTTTATGTAAAACCTACAGAAATACATCCTGACCCAGCTCGGTCAAATACTCATAAAACATCTCAGCTGGAATTTCTGTTTCACCAAGCTCGAGTTGTTGGTCAGGGGGTCCAAGAATTGTTCCACACTAAAAAGTTTTATTACAGTTAAATGGAATAAATTGAAATAGTGTAGGGTTTCTTCTGTGTATGAAAAGCACAATTTATAAAACAGCAAGTAAAAAATATCTTCAGTATAAAAAGACTTTAAAGTATTTTACATTTAAAAAATAAGAATTTCGCCTTGTTTGATTTAAATGGTTACCGATTTCTTATGTGCTAAAAAATACTTTTCAAATGTGTTACTATAAAGGTAAAAATATTTGATTTGCAATATTCTTATCGAATTGTAACAGTTTGATGCTTTTTTATGTGTAAAAAATAGTTTTATAATATCTTACTGGAGGACAACTTTCAATTCCCATTCCTCCAAAATAAAATTCTGATCCATACACAACTATTGAGGTGTGCCTGTCAAAAAAGTGCAATTAGGAAAAACTTCCATAGAAAGTGTGTTTTAAATATATACAACATTTAAGTTTTAATGGTTAACTAAATGTACATGTTTTCATAATGTTAATTGTCTTACCAAATTCCCTCAATTTGACGACCTGAAATATAAAAAAAGACACAATAATAAAAGTGAAGTTTATATAAGAGAAGCCTTAAAATAGTGTCATAATAATAGCAAGTAATTGGTGCCTTAAATTTGCAAAACTAAACTCTTTCTGGCTAACAACTTACCTAAAAGCCCTTGAGACAACTGCCTAGCAAGTCCTTTTGATAGATCATAGATAAACAGTTTTACTAATTGTCCCATTTTAAATTAAAATTTTTAACAATATTTGCAAACTTCCTATTGACAAAAAATGCAAATCATTAAATTTAGGGCAAGCAAAAGATGGCAATAAATTTGGCAGGTGAATGTTGCAATGATGATTGGTGTAAAAATATTAACAGTCTGTATTCACAAAAAAGGTCAGGTTTCCAATACATCACAAGGTTTAACTTGCCCTCCTTTGGATTGTTGTGGTCCAATATATCGCATCCTCCAAAGGTTTTGCATTTTAATTTCCTTTTGTCCATTCATATAAGGCACCAAACACTCGGGTAAGGAAACCGATTTATGTTTTTGTCCATTTTCAATCAGGGCGATGATAAGCCTAGGAGCAGCACATGCGGTGGCATTAACGGTGTGAACGTATTTATACTTATTGTCCTTTTCGTACAGAATTTGTAGCCGTCTGCTTTGAAAGTCGGTGCAGTTTGACGCACTTGTAACTTCATCGTAACAATTTCTCCCTGGAAACCAGGCTTCTATGTCTACCTTACGATAAGCAGACAGTCCTAAATCACTGGCAGGCATGTCAACCACATTATAGTGAAGCCCAAGGTCTTGGAGCAACTCTTTTTGCACTTCAATGAATTCCTGATGCATTGCATCACTTTCTTCTCCTGTTTCGTGGGCAGTTACGCCAAACATCTCAACTTTTTGAAACTGGTGTACTCGGAATATGCCCCTTGGGTCTCGTCGTGTCCCGGTTTCCTTGCGATAACAAGTGCTCACCGAGCAGACTTTAAGTGGAAGGCTTTTGTGCTGGATGGAATGGTTTGTAAAATACGCACAGAGGCCGACTTCAGACGTCCCGGCTAGACAGAATTGTTTTTCCGGCTCACCGACCACCTGGTAAACCATTGTCTTCATATTTCCGCTGACGCTACCCATGCCCTCGAAAACAGCATCGCGGATCATATTCGGTGTCGATATTAACACAAATCCTTTCTTTTTCAGTTTATCAAGGGTGTAACGAACAAGAGCTTGTTCCAATTCGGCTCCAGCCCCCGTTAAAAAGTAATTCCTCTGCCCGACAATCCCGCCAATGTTGCTCTGTCGTAAAATGTTTAACTTTTCTGCGATATAAATATGGTCGAAAACCTCATGATTAAATTTTGGCTTTTCGCCAATCACTTCCAAAACCGACCCAGTTTCAGAATCAACTGGTGAGTTTGGGTGGGTTTCATTTGGAAGTTGAAAATAGTTAAAATACAATTTGGATTCTAACTCGTTTTTAATTTGGTACAATAGCTGAATTATGCTCTTTGAGTATTCCAAAGATCGATCTTTATTGTCCAATTTTTCACCATCTTCGGTATGATTGAGTTTCTTTATTAGGTCATCATGGTGTGAAACATAATTGTCAATTTCCTTAGATACAAGTTTGACTTTCTTAGCAAGTTGCAAGATATCTCTTTGAAGATCGATTTCTAATGCAGCATGTCTTTTCACTGCATTTTCCTTTATATCTTTCAAATTATTTTTAATCTTTTCTAATTGCAGTCCAGGCTTAGCAATGTTTACAGTTTTGTAAAAATTTAGCAGAGGACTTTTGGTGACTGTTTTCACATCTTTTTTTGTTGCCGCTATTACTTCCTCTATTGATAAATAAGGTTGGGCATAATCGCTTATTAAACGATTGACAAAATCCTTTTCCTGTTTATAAAACTTTTCCAAATCTGTGACATTTTCTTCTGTCGAGTGAGTAGCTTTTGTTGAGTTACTACTGCAATTGTTACACGCTGATTTTAATAGGTTCGGTTGTTTCCTTAACAATTTACATTCAAAAACATGTGGCCGCACATATTTGTATAAAGAGTAAACACGACGATACATTTTTTTTCTGGTTTACAAAACAAAACAAGAATTGCTCGCAGAAAAACTTAAGACAAACTTAAAACAGTAAAAACAAGCTATGTATGATTGTATGTCCATATATAAAACGATTATTACCACCCAATACAAAAGTTATTATCCCCTAATGTTCACTTTGAAAAGGTGTAGTAATTGAACTACAATCAGGTATGCTTAAAAACATCTAAATCTGGTGAAAAACATTTGAATGTTGTCTTTTCACTATTACGAAGCATCTTTAGAAAATTAGTATTTGCATAACAGTTGTTTTAAGTAAGGGAATTACCCATGGGGAATATTTGGATATTTTCACGACAAAAGTAAATTTTTAAATGTTAATAAATGTCTGTTTTGTGACAAATAACAGTATTAAAATGCTATTTATCTTTAACTAAAAAAAAGACCATGATAAGACTTTCACAATTTATTTTTAAAACTAAATTACTTCGAGCGTTTGTAAAATTTAACCCGCAGGAGGCTTTTCTGTTAAACAAAGTTATTGGATCCTGACTTTACACTTGGCATTAAATTTGTTTTTGTCTACATTTTTAATTGATTCTTATGATCAAAGTAATTTTGAAGTTAAAACATTGCAAGTTAGTTCCTTTACTTATGGTTAACAGTTTAGTTGACGATCGAAACTCATCAAAATATGTAAACACAAAACATAGGTAACAGTGTAATAAATAGGTGGTGCTTATCGCTCTTTCAACTTTTTAACTAAGGAGACAAGGAATATTCTTCAAGTTGATTGAAGTTTTTATGTCGTGCTATAATTTTGGGCATAACGGTCACGCATCACTGATTTAAAGGAGTGCATCTTTGGAAAATACTTCTGCCCAGAAAATATATAAGGGGTTGTTTTTTGTTAACTTGTTAGTGAAAAGTATGATGCGGGTTTGCCACTTCGGTCCACCCAAACTATAATAAAATATGTGCGGCCTTTTTAACGTGTCTAACTAGACCAATGGTGAACCAGGCATTTAAAAATCCTAAATTCGTTAACGCCCCCCTTCGTCATATTTTATCACCGAATTTATTTAGCTATAGGCCTATGCCTTAAATATCTTGCGTGTGCAGAACCAACTTTTCAAGGGTGCAGGTGTGTAATCATATTTAATTGCACACCTGAGTTTTCAAACCTACCACAATTCAACGATTTGAAGTTTAGATGTGCAATTTACTAATTTAACTGTGTACACAAATTTGCTATAAACTCTGGTGTGCACCCAGCTGGAAAGAAAGACCTGTGTGGGATTCTCAGCCGCGCATTGCATGTAAAATCAACGTAAAATGCGCCCAGCCGCGAAAAATTGCTTAAACGCGCATAACTTTCGTCGCGCTAACGGGTTTCAGTATAGTACTCCATTTGGCGCTGGTCTAGAATCCTACCACAACGAAACACCATTTGGGTTAGGGTGCGGGTTAGCGTTTGGGTTAAGGTGGGTCAAGTATTATTATTAAATCAAGAATATAATAATACTTGACCCACCCACACCCAAACGCTAACCCGCAACCTAACTCAAATTTTGTGCGTTGATTTTAGAACTGTGGTAGGATTCTAGACCAGCGCCCTCCATTTTTAGCAGTGTGAAGTTGACAAATAACGTTATTGCAGCCGCGCAATTTCAAGCTGCAAAATCGTCTCCCCAGCGGAACATCCAAATTTTCCGATCTGGGTGTGCACCTGTCAAAGAATATACAGATTGTCTTGTTGGTTGTGAGATAAATAAACAGGACTCCACTGGTGCCCTGTATAAACACTTGCAAGCTACAAAAAACTTTTTTTGTGAAACATGCATTTTTTGTTTAATATTTTATTATATTAAGTAATTTAAAAAAAAAGGCAATTGTGTCATTTAATATCTTTAAAGGGGTTTGACAGTTAATACAAGCCATAATCAGTCTTGTGCTTTATTAGCTGCTAACCAGAATATATTTTAGCTATGTGAAGAACAACATCAATGGTAAAATATCCTATGAAACATTACTGTATTTGCTTTAGTATATACAATTGTTATACTAGTAACAAAAAAAATATGTAAATGTTGAATCAGACATAAATTACAGTGTTGTTTGTTATGCTTTTTACTTAAGCTCTTTTTTGTAATTACAACAAAAGTGTTAAAATGGACGGAGAATTGTTGACAGGTTTGGAACGTGTCATGACAGAATTCTTTCACCCTTCCACTTCAAATCAAAGAAAACGTGAAATAGGTAGCAACAGCTTTACATATATAACTGGGAAAAATATTTTTGTTTCAAAGATTTAAACGCATTGTCTGATTGATTTTAATCTGCATTTAAATTGCTATACAACTAATCACTTTTTGTTTTTAAGAGGAACAACTTACTAAGTTTGGAAATCAAAATGGTGCCTGGAAAAACTGCCTTGAAATATTTACAAAAACAAGCAATGAATATGTTCTTATGTATTCTCTCTCTGTATTGGAGGTAGAACCTTTTTTTCTTAGAAATTGTGTTCAAAACGCTGTTAAAAATATTTTATTTGTGTTTAGAACCTTGTCAACAAAATGTGGGTTGGGTTTGACTCAAATGCGAAAGCGGAAATTCGTCAAAACTTAAATCATCTACTTCTTCATAGAAAGGTTTGTCCATAAAATCAGAATTTTGAAGAACTGCTTCCATACTTTTTCTGTGAGAACTTAGACCCTAAAGTTTCTAAGATTCTGATGATTGCAGATGTTTTGCAATTATTCATTTTAGTAATCCGTATTGTTACTTAAGTTGGCCAAACACTTTACTCTGGTTTTCATCTTTCATAAAGCTAATGTGTTTTAATTCGATGTTTTAAATAATTTGATTGATGTAATTCCAACTGACAAATAAAACAGGACATTTAACTACAGTTTTATTTTTCTTTTTGAAATACATTGTAACACACTTTTAAGATTTTGTTTGGCCTTGCTATGTAGTCTAGCGTGAAGGCTGGTGACCTCTTTGTCTATGTTGTTTTGAACAAAATACATATTCATCATTAAAATCATATATTCACCAATAAAAATATACTTGAAAAAATATTAAACAAAAATGCAGATTTATCATTAAAAAAATTTAACATTTTTTTTTGCAAAGAGTCACATCACAGCTTGTCTATTGGTGCTAATTCGAGTATCTTCGATAGTTTATTGAAGTTGAAGTGTGCCAAACTAGTCAAATCCACATAATTTTAATTAATTTCTGTGAGTAAAATTAAACATGCTTTTCTAATTAAACAAGTATCATTATGAAAAGATAATTTTTGCACAAACATATATAATTTGTGCAGTGGTTGTGATATGTTAATGGTCACTTTGATCTAAGCTGTATGGGAACTCTTTTTAAATCCATTTTAAATATTCCCAGAATGTCCCCCAGTTCATCTCCAACAAGCTGATCAAGGTGATAGTTGACATCGGTCGGGTCGACTGGCCCATGTTCTACCCCAACTTTTTCACTGGCCTGCTCGAACTGGCCAGTGCCACCAACCAGAGTTATGGGGACATGAGGGTCATTGGACTGACCGCTCTTAGGGTTGCTTCGGAGGAATTGGCCGCTCCTAGAGAGGACGTTTCTGCTCAGAGAAAAGAGGAACTTAAAAAGCTTCTTCTTTTACAAGTTCCGGCCATGCTTAAAGTCATTTCAGGTGCGTTTTGACTTTGTTTTTAATTTTAAGCCAGTTTCGTTTTTTTAAATCTTATCTAAAAATCATATACAAAAACAATTGGCCTGCTCAAAAGTCATGTTAGGTGTGTTTAAACTCTTGATTTCAAACCAAATTATAAACATTTTTTTAAATAAATATACTGTTGCTGCCAGGACATCAATTTTACAATTAATTCATAATGTTTTACTTTATGTCTGGTGTTTAAGAATAAGCCTGATACGCTTAAATTTTTTTCACAGTAACTTTAGGTTTTTGAAATTACATCTTTTCAGTGTTGTAATTTTTTTTAGTACATTTTTTTTGTGTTACAAACACATAAGTTATGTGAAGTCCTGTGTTTTCACTATGTTTGTCAAACAAACAAAAAACACTTAAATTTTGAAAACAGATGTCCTGCTAAAAGAATGGGGGCAGCATTTCACTCAACTTGCCGAGGTTTCCATGGCAACGCCCCCTCCCTCCCCCAGTTCGGGGGAGACAAACCTGTTTGACCTCTTCGCGAACCAAGTCAACGAACTGCCAGCCTTGACCAACTCGTTCGCGATATCACAAGAGTCACAAGCTCTTATGACAGCTGCGTTGGAATGTCTTTGCCATTTGTTCAGGTTAGAATACTGGATTGATATTTTGAATGCCCTGCTCAGTGCTCACAAAATGTTACTGCAATCCACTCTGGGCAAGTGCCCACAAATCAAACTAGCGCAATACAATCGGAACAGTCCTGTGCATTCACTAACTTGGCAACCAATCTAAAGTTTAGTAAGCGTGTCTGAAACAACTATTTTCAGCAAAGGGAAAATTACTTTATAACGATAGTTTGATTCAAAATAGTTCGGTAAACAATCAATAGTTCAGTAAGAGTCTAACCTCCCAGTTTCTTTATCAGACCCACTGGAATAAAACAAATTATGTTCGATATAAACGATTTATTTATTGCATTAATCACTAGAGGTACAAGCTTGCGCTACTACAGAATTTAAAAAGCTTATCACAGATTGTATAAATATGCATTCAATGGCCTGGTAAATAATAAAGGCCGACCATACAAGAACTATATATGAATTCACACAGAAATAGTTAATTCTACATGTTTTTGTACTGAGAAAATATGTTTAATTTTAGTTGGATCCCACTCAGTGTGAACATAAACACGGCACTCCTCGGACAGATTTTCGGATACGCTCGGCTTGGAAGTTGCTCAACCATCAGTCAAGGATCTAAGTATGCTGCAATTAATAAAAAAGTGCTGTTAATTTCCTTAAATAGTTTTCATTTTACAAAATGTTGTTAAATAATGCTATTTGTCAAATAGAAAAGTTGGTAATCAATATTACTTATAAATACTTTTATTGCCATAAAATATTTTCAATATTTGAAAAATGAAGTTACGCTTTTGTTATTAATTTTATTTAGAATTTCGATCAATTAACTTATATCTAAATGGTAAGATGTTCCAAACTAACAAAAATTGTATTGTTAGAAATTTAGAGTTGGTTATTCAAAAAAATTAAAATGCAGAATTGTGTTAAATTACTTTTTCTACATTTGCAAAGTCACAACTATTAACTATGCGTATATTGTACAATGTTGTTTATGTGCATACCCAAGAGAAAAATCTTCAATATTTGTCTTTTGTAACTTTACTTTTTAAAATAAGTTGCAGTTTATAAAAAATATTCTTCCAGAAATGTAATTATAATATTTTGATCATCAGTATTTATATAGTTTTTTTATGTTGCTTGCGCTAGCTACACATCACATAACTTACTGATCTTGTTTCACTTTCAGTTCTGCTGTTTTCAACAACCTTGGAACGCTTGCAATGGGATGCATCAATGAGCTTTTGTCAAAAAACTTTGTCCCGCAAAATTTTGAGGACTTTCTAGTCAGGTTTGTCATTAACAATTTGGAGTAAACGATTTGTTGTCCCCTTTATTCTGTTTTTTGCACCCTTTTTTAATCTTTGGTATGTATTTTTGTTGTTTAATGGTGAAAATAAAGACCCAAAAATAGATGGCATGAAACGTTTGAATAATAAAGCATGTCGCTTTTTATGTCTATTTGGGCCGTTATTTTCACCATTAAACTTATGAACAGATCTGTATATAGTATTTTGTTGTGTTCTCTAATTAAGTAATTTTAAAGGGAACTTTTTAGTCGGGTTTGTTTCAGATTTTTAACAGTGAATCGTTACAAAATGTGTTAGGCTATCTAAACATATTGTCTCATAATAGTTTTTTTTTCATGTGTTATTCAAAAGTGTAATTTTAAGAACAATTGTATACAGGTTTTAGTCAATATAGTAGAACATTTATGAAGTGTAAAGTAGGATTCAAGTTTTTAAAAATCTCATTTAATTCTTTCTATAAGTGGTTAATTAGTTGTTGTACCAGGTCGGACACTATTATTCATTCACAAAAATGCTATGGTACAAAAAGTTATTTTATAAAAGGCATGTCATATTTAACTAAAGTAGGTATTTTACCATGAGATTATTTTATTGATATATAATGCATAAAAATAATAACTGAATTACTTTTTAAAGCCACTATATATGTGTGTATTATTTGTTTAACAGTAAATTATTTTTTGCAGAATTTTCCGTCAAACTTTTCATTTGCTACAACAACTTACTAAAGGGAAAAATCCAAGAGAAACTCTGGATAAACTGGACGAAAGGTAAGACTAATCTTGTACATGTTGTTGATGTTTAATACATAATAAACCTTGATGTGTTATTTGTTGCTTTTCAGTTATTTGGAAAAGTTTATTGAGTTTCTTCGACTTTTTGTGAGTTTGCATTTCGGGCGAATCGATTCAAGTTCAAGTTTTCCACTGATGCCATTTTTAACACTGCTGTTCAAATTCACATTTAACCAGGTAAATAAGTTGAAAAAGTAGATAGAAGATGTTTTTAATACATAGCAATCCAGTAATAAAAAGTGTAAGTTTTTTGTTTATAGTTTACTTCTGCTTTTCTTACTGTAGTATGCTTTGAAATTTTAATACCATAATTTATTCACCCGATCCGTCAGAAATCAGTGCAGTTCTAAGCAAAAAGGTCTACGACAATCAGTGCATTCAAAGGATCAAAAAGTCCGACTTTTAGACTTTGAGGTCTTGGACAATGCACTAATTTGCATTAACAAATGTGCATAAGAAGATTAAGTTTAACAATACTTGACCCAATCAAACCCAAACGCTAACCAGCGCCCTAACCCAAATAATGTGCGATAATTTAATAATTATAACGCTTCAGGCCCCAATACCTCAATTTGTGACGTAATAATCTTAAATACAATGGACGAGAAACCATCCGAGTTTGGGCTTTTTTCCCCAGCATTTAAAGAATTATTAAAATAACGCACATTATTTGGGTTAGGATTCGGGTTAGCGTTAGGGTTTAGGTGGGTCAAGTGTTATTAATCCTATCTCACATTTTTTGTTTTCTTTTTTTCTGAACTTTTAATGAATATTTTTAATTTATCTTCGCCGGGAGTTTACCTAAAGGTCCAAATCAGTGCATTGCCAGGACCTCAAGGTCTAAAAGTCTAGACTTTTCTGCCATTGGATGCCCTGATTGTCGTAGACCTTATTGCTTAGAAATGCACTGATTTCTAACGGATCGGGTGATTTATTACTATACCATGACTCAATCTAATTATGATGCAGTCACAATAAGATGTTGTTACAAAACAATTATATACCCTCGCAAAGAAAAGTGTGATTCATTCTTAAATGAGAAACCGGTACACCTATATTACTAAAAGTGCATCTGGTACTTCAGAATTGCAGAAAGATAATTCTCTTCATGTCTCATAAAAAAATGTAGTATAACTAAATGGTTTATAGCTTATGCTTCCAACACTTAGTGAAGAACTTAATTAAATTTGCTTCTGCCCATTGATAAAGATGTCAACTTATTTCCCTAAGTCACCTTGTTTACAATTAGTTAACATATATCACTATATTTTTGGTAAATTGACATCCTAACAAATTTACCAAAAGTAAAAAAGCAGTAATATCAAATGGTAAGCAAGAATAGCCATATTATTAAAAAGTTAATGCCTTTATTACGAGACGTTTTTTTCTATATATTACAAACAATTTTTCTATATGTTACAGTTTTTTTTACTATATATAACAATTTTTTTTTCTACATACATTTTCTAAACATAAATTAGCCCATTGAAATATTTACCTAAAAATGCTTCACAACTCAAAAAGCACTGCAAGAATTCACAGTATTAAGGATAAATTGACTCATCTTGTTTTCCAGACCTCCCACGAACATTTTCTAAACTGCATGGATATCTGGGAAGTGTTAGTCGACTATATAATTGACAACTCGGAAAAGCAAAAAGAAGACAGAAAAGCAACTTTGACCAGGTGAAGCGTTAAAGAAACTATGACTTTTTAAAGCCTGAAAACAAATTTTAACAAAGTACATTAGTAACTTAACTTGCCAAAACTTACACTACCTAATTTACCTTAAATTGTATTTGGTAACGACTGTTTCTTTTGGACAATATGAAGCACTAGGTAGGACTGTTCAAAAAATGTTAAATCGTTTTAAGTTTTCATAATATTGATCTTGATATTTTACCTTTTTTATTAAACAAAATACTTATATAAGAAGCTAGATCGCATTCTATACAGTACACCAGTGGTACTTAACCGTTTGACACTTGCAGTAAACTCCAAAAATTATTTCACGAGCCGGAAACCAGTATTTTAATGGCACAATTCTTTACTAGGACAACTAGGGCATGTAATTAAGAAGCTGGACTGGAAGTTAAGAATCTCTGGTATACAGCATATTATTGTCTTAAAAGATAAATATTCAGTCAACTTCTTGTTTCAATGCTTCCAGGTACAAAGATGGTATGATCCACTTCGCGAGTTCAACTCTCCAGCATATACAGTTCAGACTCAACCAATCCCATTTGGAGGAGCTGGACAACACAACATCTGATGAAAATGTAATGTGCTTGCTCAAATACATAGTTTTGACTAAATACTAGGCTTACAGACCCCTTAATTGGGAACACTCAATAAGACCTACAGCTCAACAGAATGGTTGGGGTTAAAATTATTAAGGCCCTTAGTAATGAAGTAAGGCATGGGGTTTGTAGTAAGAAAAGGTCTTATAAGTGTTATTCTGGCCATTTAAGTGTTGTTCAGACTGGTTTAAGCCTTATTCCGACTATTAGTTTTGTCCTTTTTTTTTGGTCTTATTCCTAACTGTGTTATATTCTGCTGACGTTTTTCTAATTTCAGCCTTATGGCTGGCACCCCTTGATTATAATTTACACTTTCTAAATTATTCCCTTTTTCAACTTTAAAATGCATTATTGCAGTCATTAAACAAAAATAAACAGAAAATGTGATATTTAAGAAGAATTGACCACATTTCAAAGAATTCTGTCAATTTCCTGTGCAATTTCTAACCCTTGTAATGCCTGTATGGACCCATTTTAAAATATTGCAATCTGCTAAACCCAAATTTAAAAAATGCTCCTTAAGTATAACTATTGACTGAACACTGTGGATAGCATTTATATTTAAAATATTTTTCATTATATTCAGGGTCACACAGAATGGCAGACGTATCTTATCGACAACCTCGAAATTATCGCAAAAATTTGTCGTCTTTACCCATCTGAGATGTTGGCTGTTCTTGTAAGTTAAAAAATTTGTTTTTAAATTAATGTCTATCACTTCCATAAAACTTATGGAAAGAACTCCCTGATATTTTATACATACATAGTTGCCACAAAGAATTATATTCAAGCTATGTCTGGTAGTCCAATTTTAGTTCGAAACTCTATAAGTCTTATTTATTTTATAAAATATGTGGCAGCCCTGTTAAATTTCATACATGTCAAAGAGTAGTGATTAATGTTAACTGTAGGTTAACTAAGTTTACATTTATTAATAAAATTGGTATGATCGCCAATGTATCATTAAATAAAGTTAATATAGCAGCAAATGTTAAAAATAGGCCACCCCATTTTGCCTGTAAGTATATATATTATATTCTATGATTTAATGTCTAAAGCAATTAATATTTCATATATGCCAAGGAATAAGTTTTCAATAATATTATTTGCAAGTTTTTTTGTACAATATGGACTATACATTGTTTTGTCTTTCTGTCTTGCAGTACCCAATACTTGAGGAGACTTCAAACGTTTATCTCCACGTAAATTGGCCGGCAGTTTGTCAATCTCAACAAAACCACAACCAACTGCATTGCTCACTTAAGGACCTAACTATAGTGCTACAGGTGACCACTATAAGCCTTAAAATGGGTTTAAACAGCAAATTGGTAGATTACAAATTTGCTTTTGTAAAGACTAGCTCCGCCAAGTGGTTTTAAATTTTTTAAGGGCATTATAGGGTGACAAATTTAATGATTATGGTCTTTTAATGATCACCTATTTAATAACATAACTGGCTGGAAATAGGTGATTATGCTGATAAGAATATTAAAAATGTCTACATACTCTACTGATGTTTATAGATATTAAAAAAAACGAATTTTAAAGCTGTTGTTTTTAGGTCTTATTACTATTATCATATTGTTTTGGGCATTTCTAAAAATATGTGCGTTAAGATATTAGTTTCAACGATGCAAGTAATTTTACTTTTTACAGGCTTTGGGTCGACTAAGTGAGATATTCATCACAGAAAACTTCCACAATCGCTTTAAGGAAGCTCTTACCCTAATAGAAACGTAAGCGCAGGAAATCTTAACATCTTTGTATTAATTTTTAAAAATATTTATAAAACCCGATGTTTTTCCAAAAGTCTTTAAAGAAATTTATTTATTTTCAGCTTAAGTTGTATTTTTTGCCGTTAAAGTGCTGCTAAAAAACATTTGCAACTGTTTTTTTAATTGTGTTCACCATGGTGTTTATACTGTTTATTTTCAAACTATATACAAAAATCGTCAATCAACCCAACTTTAGGTCTTTAAAAAGGTACAAATTTTCTTAAAAAAGTCTTTAAAATATTTTTTATAAATTGTGGCAACCCTGGTTAGATAAACTGACTGACAGTCACAATAAATTGAAGCCTACACCGAGTAATATTATCAATGCTCACCCAATACTTGCACTAAAACCAATTTAATTGTACTTTGAGTCCAGTTGTGCAATCCAAGTTTTCGACTTTTAGAGGTAAATTTCTCAGAAAATATCATTATAAAAATCAAAGACAAATAGACTTCTTAGTGAAAACCGAATTTAGGCCTAATCGCCTTAAAGAAAACTTGCTATTCAAATTTTAAATTGACTTTTGTTTTTGTAAAACCATTTTGTAAATATAAGAAGATTTCAAACAAAAAACAGGTGTATCCTTAATAAATTGCTATAAATGAATACACTTGCAGATTTTTGCGCGTAGCTCAAGCAGATTCCCCAGTGCAACTTTACCAAAACAGTTCATCTGTTCCCCAACAACTTCTTAATGATGTGGTTCATGTGTGAGTATGATTGCCGGATATTTGGAATACAAAATGTTATATTTAAGTTGCTGATAGGTTCCAATTTATAGAAAATTTTCAGTAAGATTACTGTTTTATAGTAGTTTCTTTATTTATGGTATACTTTACGAGTTATTTTTACATGATTCTGCTGTCAAGTTTACACCGATACATTTAATGTACAGTAGTTAAAACTTTACTTTATTTAAATTTAGTAATATTACTTTTTTAAATATTGCAAAATATGTCTAAAGTTGTGTTTAACAAGCTTTTTTCCACGAACTAGTGTGATACCCATATACTCATTTTCCCAAACTGCTAGGCATTATAGATAGAATTGTACATTATAGGATTATACATTTATATAAAACAGGAAAAATGACAAAAGAAATTGCGATTTGATGATTACTCAAACATTAGATGTTATTATACAAAGAAAACGAAAAGAATATCATTTGTATTATATGATTGAAGGTTGTAGATACTATTTTTAATTTTTAATTTTTGGAACCGCAACAACTAGGATGCAGTCAGAAGTTTACAAAGAAAATTACAGTTGTTTGTTCCAGGATGCAGCGAAAGACCATAAGGTGCCAGGTATATCAATTTAACTACTTTATACTCATTTTTTGCAGCCATGCCGAAGCCCTAGCAGCACTACAGCCCTTCTCACACTGGTTATCTCAGTTGTACAGTGAAGCACAACACGCCGGTCACTCACAAGCTCAACTATCTAACCTTCTTAACGGATATTTAAGTGTTATCGTGCCTGTTCTGAGCAAACAGGTAAGGATACCAGTTTTAACCACTGAATAAAATGTTTCTGAACACTGAAAAATTGTAGGATTTAAAAGAATGTGTTTAACTGATTCAAGCTCGATGCTTTCTTTTCATTAGTTGTTTTTTATTCCAAAATGGCCTTTGAACATCAAATGTTATGTTAAACTATTTTTGTGGGTAAAGATTGACAGGGCGACTGTACCTTTTTTCAAAGGTATAATACCACACAAGTATAACATCTAACACCATAGCATATAAGTAAAAATAAACAATTTTAATTAAACAAATATTAAAAAATCACAAGCTTAGAAATCATTGATTCAAATAAAGTCTGAAATGTTACATTGGTTTCTGGGACATCTGATTTTGGTAGCCTTATCTAAGGTAACCTGGTTTCCACAGTTAAAAGCAAAAAAATATAAAAAAGTTGTTACAGCAGTAGTTTTAAAACTTTTTTTTTTGCTTTATTAGGTTCCCGACAAAGTTGTGTTATCTGCCTCGCATACTCTCCTATCAGTTATCACAGTTGTTAAGGCAACATTTCTCTCACAATCGCCAATCATCGAGAAACTGTTCAGCGATGTTTCTAACGGCTCCTGTAATAAACTCAGCATGCAGGTAATATCTAGTTAATTTTATTTTTGCATTTGGACTTAAATGATGCTAAACAATAAAAAAATGCCAAACAATAGAAAATCTGTATTATTTATTGATAGTAAATATCGGCCAACATTTGCTGATATCGATATATTAGTAAAGGCAAAATATCAGCTGTTTGTATCGGTAGCAAAAAAAATCGAAAACAACTTTATGAAAAGACAAAATACTGTAGATAGGCCAAAGGTGGCATCATCAGTTAAAACTTTTTCAAATAGAAATAATCCAAAACAGCTCCTTTCGCAATTCTAATTGTTAAACACTTTTTCTTTAAGTTATCCAACTTACCTTCCTAAATGACATCGGACGCTCATTGAACAATGTATCAAAAAACAAAAAGGAAAAATTAAAGAAAAAACGCGAGCAACAACAAATAAGACATGATAAGCTGTTTAAATAGAGCTTAACAAATAAATAAAAGCCCAAATTATTTTTTTTTCCAGGTCCAGTGCTTGACTTACAAAGCTCTCTCCAACCTCCTTCTACTTCCGTGGCCGAACACACCGGAGTCGGAGCAGAAGTGGGAAGCCAGGGAGCAACATCACGCTCAGTTCGTACAAAGCCTCATCCCTGACTTTATATCGCTGTCGGGAAACCTCGCAAACTTACAAAGCAACCCTTCGCTACTTAACCAAGGTGAAAATATAGCATTGGTATTTTATTGTTTATAATAGGTTCTAAGCCTGTTCCAACACTACCAGTTGTTGTTTTATCCATATCGTTAGATCCAAACAGAAACACAAATGTTAAAAAAAGATCTAAAACAACTTTATTCAAAAAGAGCAGAATACCATAGCTACGCAAAATGCTTAATCAGTTGCCTTTGTTGGAATTATTTATTTCTATCTCAACCAGGGACATTAAACATTCGGCCAGCAGAATTGAGTTACCCGTCGGCAACCTATACTAAATTAAGCTTGAGTAGAGCTCAAATGTTGCCGGTTGTAATTGCAAACTAATTTTGATCAGATTTTATACTGATTGAGAATTTAATAAAGCTCACTACAGTTTTTGGTGCATTTTCTTTGATAATTAAATTAAAAAATAATAATATTATATACCACTGAATAATTTCTGTCATTGAGTTTAACCGCATTTTTTTCGCAGCCAAACCTGTGATCAATCGCGCTGTGTTGATTCTAAATGAAATGGTCGAAGCGATAGCAGAAGAAGTTCTAAAGTCGCGGGACATTTGTCATAAATCGATCAAAAACTGCATCGACTTTTCGCTGGCACTCTTCCCCGTATATATAAACCACCCAGGTATGTTTAAAGGTGTTTGATAAAATATTTTTCCCAAAATGTCAATATTTGTTATTTGGACGTTAATAAAAAAATCCTGAATGTTAAAAATGTGGACTTGCCGTCAAATAATTTTCGCAACTTTCCTTAGAACCCCTCTTATTTAATAATAATTGTTTTTTTTTCTGACAAAAAAACACTTTTCTTAATAGTTTATTTGTTTTAGAAACACATAAGAAAAATTTAGAAAAATCGTTTTTTTGTGGAAGTTGAAGTTGCAAACTTGAACTAAATCTGATCACACAAACACAACTGTAAAAGGATCAAAACCTTTCCCTGCTTTTTGTCGCATAAACGCTGCAATTAAAAGTTTCACAAGCTTAAAAACATCCATTTTACTTAAAAAATCATAAAATTATTGTTTCTATTTTTTGCAGACGTTACCGAAACGCTCATGGGATTTTTCCTTGTGATCTTTCGCGCCCTCAAGCGTCAGATGGGCGCCCCGAAGATCGCTCGTGTCATCCAATCTTTCCTCTCAACCTTCACACCGAACCAACTACAAGCCACAATATTGCACGAGAATACGGCGGGGGTTCGCGTCATTGAAAAGTAAGTATCTCTTTTTATAGGATAGTGGTTCTTAACCCTTGATATGTTGTGACTACTTCCGTTGGCTCTCGGCACTTTGTTTTAAAAAATTTTTTTTTTCTATATTGTTTGGACATGCAATGGTTAACTCAGCTTTTTTAATATCTCCAAAAAAACTATGTTGTTTTGAGGTGTTAAAGCAGGCGAAAAAAACGCTTTTTGTAAAACAACTTACGGTTGTGACTGAGTGTTTTGTTTAGTAATGCTTACAATTAAGTATTTTTTGGCATTTAAATGCAAAAGGCCAGGTAGTATCTTTTAGTAAACATTTATTTCAAAACTGAACACTTCTATTTAATATTTTGCTGTAGTTGTAATGCTTTACGCTTTACAAATTTATAAAGGCCAGTGTTAAATGTTTAATAAACATTTCATTCACTTTTATTTGTTATTCTGTTGCTTCAGGTTTATTCAAATCCTCGAGTTGGTTTTGGAAGATCCAGGAAGTGAATTTAAAACCTTTACTCCAAACATCATCGTACTAGCTGTCGAGCAAATATACCCCATCGTTAGTCAGGTTAGTAGAACTTAAAACACAGCCGATCACCCGATTCTGTCTTACACCTAATGTGCTTTGGCCTTTAATTTTGACTTAGATATACGGTATTATCAGTTGTTATGCAAAAAAATGGTAATTTCACAACAGTTTGAAATAAAGCGGTCTTATCATCAAAACCAATTGTTTTTTAGCTTGATAATAAATTGCAAAGCCAAAAAGGTCGGGTAAATCGACATCATCTTGATTAAGACATCTTCAGTTAATGTGACAATTGTTTTTTATGTGTATAGATAAACTGATGAAGCCATTTATTGACTGATCGTTGTTAGAGAAAGTCCAATCAATGTCGCATTTTCGTATACCCCTATTTCACCCTCATAACTTACTTTTCCCGCAGCGTCCCTCCCCCGAGGTAAAAGGAGCATTATTCTCCCTTCTACACCGATTGTTGTCGCGACGACACCGCTACTTCTTCCCAAGCACTGTGCTTGCTTCGATGCTACAGGAAGACTCGAACAAACCAAAGGTTGGAGCCATCGGACACAAGCCACAGTTCCTTGCTGTAATGACCGTAAGTGCTTCTCAACTTATGGCAGTGTTGAACGTCGGCGCTGAATGCATATTTGTCAGAAGAACCCCTTTATAATCGCATTATTGCAGTGTTGTAATAACTTAGACTTGACTTCAATGCACTTAAATCACTGTTTTTAAATCATTTGACAAAACTTAGTCTTTTTTGGATTTTGAGAATAATTTTTAGAAACTGGTCAATTTTACCACATTTTTTGATTGGATTAGAATTGAATTTACCCCTTTTCCAAAGAAACCTAAAACTTGTTCTGAAATCCAAACTAAAATTACCTTTAAACAATTCCTAGTCAACCATCGACCGTTTAATGCTGTCGATGGGATTTTGAGGCTAGTTTTAAAAAATGTGTGCTAGTGTAAAACTAGATTTGCCCACATAAACTGATCATAAAGGTGATAAATTCTATCTCATATTTTTTCGTTTTTAACAATGAAATAGAACCATGAAACATTGCTTCTCAAACTGGACATTTTTGTAACTGTTGTGAGATCGCTTAGCAGGCTTACCATATGTTTTACAGGCTTACGGTCAATCTTTCCTGCAATCCGACATCACGATTTTTCGTCAAAATCTGGAAAGCCTTGAAGACTTGAACAAAAAGCAGAAACTTTACGGAAAGGTAATTCCAATGCGATATTCATATCACGAAACCTAGATGCTTCTATGTAACATTGCTTAAATTTTAATGCTCATGGTTATAACTAGGAATGTCCGATACTTTACACGTTATCCCGATACCGATGCACGATATTTTAGGCAGAAGTATCGCGATATGAATGACGTCATTACTATGTTAAAACAATCAAAATAAACAAAATGAAAACGCTCAAAAGAATTTTCTCTGAAATTAACCCAAAGTTTGCTTAAGCGATACAAAGTTTAGTTACTTAATGTTGTTAACCTCCTGTTTTTCATAAATTCACATTTTAAAGTAGAATCGCTGCATTGGAATGCAAATTATGAGATATAATTCTTATTAATTTATTATCGGATCGGCACCGATACCAGCCTAGTATCGGGCGAGTACCGATACAATTTAAATTTTACAGGTTTGAGGCAAAGCATTGATTTGGCGTGAAGAAGTTTAGTTGTTAACCTATTACTTTTTAATAAAATTTCGATTTCAAGGTAAAATATCTTGGATTGCAATTCAGGGCTGAAATTCTTACATTAATTTGGTATAGGACCGGCATCGATACCACCCTAGTATCGCACAAGTACCGATACTAACACTTGGCATCGGGTATCGGCTCTGATCCGATATTATCGAATATCCCAAATTACTCCAATGGCAAATCTAACATTTATGTAGTTTGTATATAAATGGAAAATTATAAAAACTCTTTTCTTTATGCCTAAAATATTTGGCATGTTCTTTAATATTTTTCTGTAAATTTCAACCGAATTTGTACTTTTGTTACAGTTGCACACGATATTAGCTGAAGATGGGGTTCTATTTCAATTCGTCAACGTTTTAATCCAGGCGTTGATCAATAAGTCACACGCTTTATTACAGGTAACTACACTTTACATTTATACAACGCAATGTGCTTTTAGAGAGGCTTGTCGATAGCAGTCAGCCTGGTCAGCATTATAGTGCGAGCAAGGCCAAACTAGAAAAACAACTAACATGTAGTGAGGTTCGAACTCACGACCTCGGTCATACCTGGACCGTCGCTCTATCAACGGAACTACACAGGCTCAGAGGGGAGCGAGTTGAGAAACAACTGGACACAGTTGCCTGCTGCATCCTGTTCGTACTTACAACATCAATTCAAGAGGATCAACAGCCCGTATTTCAGCAACTGAAACATACATATACACAATTGTGTTCTGTGATTAATATGTTATAATATTCCAATTATAGGTTACCGATCTTAAACTCAATAAAAACATTTGTTGTTAGGATGAGATTTGCTTCACAATCTACAATATGTGCTCAGTCGATCTGGCTTTCTTCCATTCAAACTTCCTCCATCAGTTTCTACAACATACGGTCGGTATAACCCCGGATCAAAAGAACTCGCTCTACTCCTCATTTAAGCCGGAAAAGGTTTGTTGAAATTGTAGACACTCATACTTTAGGACTAGTAAAAATTGAAAACAATAAATTGTTATGTTGCTTATTGTAATGTTTTATTATAAACTTTCGTTTGTGTTCCGCAAAGTTATTCAATACACTTTTAATGCACTTCTACTTTGTTCTTATGAAGCACAGTTGTGCGAAAGCTTGTAAAAGCATTAATACAATTTGTTGTTATATATTGTCACCTGATTACAGCTATTTATAAAGATTATTTAATACATAAAGATTTAAAATAACTGCATTATTATTTTTATTTTTTGATAGATAAATATAGCTATTTGAATACGAAAAATTGATGATACTATTTACTTGGCAAAATACATCTTTTGTATTAATATTTTTAAACATTTTGCTGGCTGATTTTTGTTCGAAGCGGTTGCGCTCTTAAGCCATACAAAATTTAAACCTTATTTCTTGTAATTTTATCAAGGACCACCCTTCGTTTACCAACAACGTACTACGATTCGTGAACGACCTTCGCTACTTTCGCCTCTGCAACTCAAGCTTACCTGAGGGAACAGTTCACTTCTGAGCCAATCTCTGGTCCCTGGGAACGTGCTTTACGAGAAGAGGTGCTGAACGCCGACACCATGGTGCAGCTTGAAGAATTCTACCGGCGGTGAAATCCCAATTTTTCGCCCCTTGCAAAACTTAGTTTTTAAAGGTTTATAAATGTTATGTAGACCTGGTTTCTTCTGGCGTTTAATATTAATAACTTTGTCTTTTTACAAATTACCTACTTTATCTAGAAAGTCGAAAAAAGGGGTTTGGATTACAAGTGTACTGCGCCTCTTAAACTAGTTTTTTTGGCTAAAAAAAAAAATTTGCTAAAATATATTGTCTTTAAGTCTTTAAAGCATTTTTCGCCTTCTAACTGCTAGTTTTATAAGTTTAACCTCAAAACTTTCAAAGGCAGCATTCTGTCATGCAGTTAATGTTTTTTGTTTACGAATTAGCTACATTAAATTTAAAAGCCAAAAAGTTTAGAAGGCATAAACATGTTTTTATGGAAATTCTGGTCTCTTTAATCAAACTTAGGAAACAATTTTTTTAAATAACATAAAAGAAAACAACGAAAAAAAAATTGCCTTGGGAACCAAATAACTAGGATAAATAAGCTCTGTGAAGTTTTTTTTTTCGCCCCTTTTCCATTCTTGTTACTTTTTAGTATATATTTTGGTTATGCCATTACCAAGTTATTCTACTGCCGCCGTGTACTAAACCTACGTGTGAGGCGGCCTTGCAATTATGTTTGTGTATAGGCTACTGTACAACTAAGTTTCGCTGTTAACATTTTTGAATGAAGGTGCAAAAACAGTTCAAATGATAGGGGTACAATTAAGGTGGCTGCATATTTTGGGTAAGTTACGGGTATTGTGCTATCAAATAGATTTCGAAAGCAAATGTTTCCAATCAAACATAGACTTGAATTATTACACCTGCCTTGATCGCAGGGCTTATATCGGCCACACATTTTCACGGAAGTTGCGGTTTTTGTGCGCGACATGTTGTACCATTTTCTGAAGCCGCCAATTACGACCAAGTTATTTGTATGCAATGCTTAAATGTGCCCGAAAATTGGCTTCGACGTTCACTTGTTACTTACTGTAAATTGAGATTTTGTTCCATAAATATGTTCCATTATTTGTAAGCACCTATTTTGTGGCGTCTTGAACTGTTAAATGCAAGAGTAAAACTGACAATACTGTTCGTCTGTTAGTATTAACTATTTATTGACTATTTTAAGATGTGTTTTTGCACTGGGTATATCGCCAAGCAGTATGTGCTTCCAATAAAAACTATCGCGTTCGAAAATTGTTTTCTGTCAGGGACCGAGATTAAAAAAGTACAAAACTTAAAAAAACTGATCTAAGCGTAATACTTAAGTTTAATCTCAATCACTCAAATTGATGTTTAACCAGAATCGTTTGGTTTTCAACATTCGCATTTGCGAGATTGATAAATTTGCAGTTTTTTTTATTCTTCCAGTAACAGTAAAAAAAAAAGAAAAACACAACACTTCTTTTTTTGACAAATATGCTTAGCAACACAGACTATAAAACGTATTTTTCTAAATTTGCAATAACAGCAGTAATTCCCAATGTGAGTTACAATCTAACACTCCAAAGGTCTAATTTTTGCTTTGTTGATAAAGCCTTAGTCCAACAAGTCAGTAATGTTTTTCTACAATGCACAATTGATTTGTTGTTTGAATAACGTTTATTGTCAAATTTCGGTAAGTCAGTTAAGAGAAAATACTGTTAAGGCCGCCGTTAACTGTTCTATTTTATGTCTTGTATTTAAAATGTTGGTAACCTCTGCTTTAAATAGAATTAAAAAATGAGGAAAACTATTGTTTTACAAAAAACAAAAAATGTCAGCTGACATCTTTGATTTTTCATTGGTAATTCCCCTAACCTGCAGTTAAAGTGACGCAATTATTTGTTGAGTGAAACGTCATAGCTATTGACGCGAATTTGTCAACACATTTAATTTCACTTATGTTACGTTACTTAGCGTAATTCTTCTACAAAAATTACGTTGTTTTGTATCATAAATCTTAGCCAAGTCGTCCTATTTACTGTTACAGTTTAGTTTAGCTGCAAAAAGCTGGTATTTCAGTTTAAAGTTTTTTTTCTTTGTCTTAAAACGCGTCGTAATAATGGAAAACGACGGAATTTTAACAACTTTAAAGATTTTAATTATTGGAGACAGCGGTGTTGGAAAATCAAGGTTTGTTAAGTTTATTAAAATACATAGGCAAAAAAGCAATATGATGCTTTTTGCTAAATCAAAAAATGCAATACCTATGAATTAAGGCTTAAAATACATAATTTTTATGAGGTTCATCTTTTTTTTGTAATTTTACCTCCCGAAGTTTTATTACAAAAACTTTAAGCAAGAAAAAAGTGTAAATAGTAGTATGTTGTATATTAGAATTAAAAGGTTCTTCATAGTTTATTTGTCAATCTTATTTATGAAGTATTATGATGAATTATTAAGCTAGAAATGAAATAGTAGTATATTGTATATTACAATTTTAAAGGTTGTTGATTTACTATTTAGAAAAAAACACTACTTTTACAGTTTACTTCTCCGTTTCACTGATGACAAATTTGATCCTGATCAAACTGCGACAATTGGGGTCGACTTCAAGGTCAAATCTCTAAGCGTTGAAGGAAATAATGTCAAGTTGGCGATATGGGACACTGCAGGTCAAGAACGTTTCCGAACCTTGACCCCTAGTTATTACAGAGGAGCACAGGGTGTTATATTTGGTGAGTTTAAGTAAACAGTTTAAGTATAAGTTTTCTTTACATTAGTAAACAGTAAAAATATCAAGAAACAAAATTTGGAACCATGGGCTAGAATTCTACCACATTTTTGTTTAGGGTTTATACTGCAAACATTATTTGGGTTAGGGTTAAGTTGTTTCATTTTTTAAAGTTGTTTCATTTTACAAATCTTATTTCAATGAATTAAGCATATCGTGACAAATTTGTATAAAAAAAGCTTCATCTAGTCTTAATATGAGTTTACCATAATTGAGGCAGTTTTTCATTCAAAAAAGCTTTTTAAATTGGCAACAAAATCAATAATGTTGTTAGCCAGCTGATTTTTTTTATTTTTTGGTTTGTCTGTACCAATTACCTGTTTTAAATCTTTGCTATAAGTAGGCCGTTTCTAACTCCTAACTCTTTTAAAGTGTTACTACCATTGATATGCAAGGATCACATGAGTATATTATAAAATGTTTTAGTATATGACTGCACAAGAAAAGATTCCTTCACAAACTTGTCGACCTGGTTGAACGAAGTTGACACGTACGCCACAAAGACAACAATTAAGATGCTTGTGGGAAATAAAATTGACAAGGTGAGCATTGTACCCATTTAAATATTTTTAAATCCAGGACTAACTCTAGAGATCAACCCATACTAATTCACAATTTTTTATGTTTCTGCCAACCAATACTACTGGTACTGATTTTTTATACAAAATAGGAAATTTGTATAATTTTTAGGAAAAACTATCATATTTTCGTAGTAAATATTGGCCAAAATTAATAGGATATATCGTTGGAAGTAAAATATCGGCCGATATTATCAGTCTATCTGTACTACCTATTGAATTTAACCGGTCTGTGGTGTCTTTGATCAGTATATTTACTTAGTTAAATGATCACAGAAAAAATGCTACCTTCTCATAACCCCATAGTTTTACTAGTTTTTGGTTATAAAAATTGGGCTCTTATTTGTTAAAAACCTGGTTCAATGAAAAATAGGCATTCCAGTGCCTCTATTTGGCTAGGAACATGAAACTATTTGATACATAACATAGCTAAGCTAACCACGTCTTATAAGAACTGTTTATGATATTTAAAGCAATGTCATTTCTTCCTAATTGCTTTATGATAACCTACTTTGTAACTAATTCCTTAATTCAATGTAAGAGTAATATAAATAAGGTGTAAATAATATGTTAAGTCACACAAAGTGGTAAATCATTGTTAATGCATAGTAATTACTTGACAAAGAAAATGGTTATTAAACTCTTGTATTTGCACATGCTTTTTATGTTTAATATAATTGTGAAAAATAAAATAAATTATCCATCCATAGTATATATTGTTTAAATTGTGTAAAAAAAGAAATTTTATTTATGCCGATTTTTTTTTAAATGTATTAGGCACTCACAGAGTCACAGTAAATCAAAAGTTTGCTACATAGGCAAGGTTTTCCTTGTGTGTGACATCACATGTTTCAAGCATTCTCCAATATTTGCCTAATCCCTCCAACACTTGTAAATCATCTATCCAAACAGCTTCACTGAGAAATAACTTTCGGCTGCACACTTTACCATACTCATTTATTTTCTTTCTTATGTCTTTTCAAGAGTGAATCATTTTTTTCATTTTATAAGTCACATTCGGCACGCTAATAATCAAAGGAATATTAATATTTAGTAAATATTTGATTTATATCTTTCAATAAAAGTGTAATTGCTGGATGGATTAAGGTTACTTTGAGTTATTAGTAAAATTTTGACAAAAATCTATAACAACATAGAACAAATAGTAAATATTCCTTTACAAAATAATTGTCAGTCAATAACTGAATGTTTATATTCTTAAGTATGAAAAAATTGAAAGCAAATTAATAGTTTTCAATAAAAGGGTGATTGTCAGATAAGTTATATTTCTCTTAAGAATTTTTTTGGTAATTAATATTGAACTTTGAAGATTTAAACCAGTCAATATTAGGTTTATATCTTAAAATCTGGTAATCATTTTGACTGCGTAATATTCTGTGGAAATTTCTTTCTGATTTTTCTTTTTATATTTTCTATGAACAAATTTAGGAAGGGCGTGTTGTAAGCCGCGACGAAGGGTTAAAGTTCGCTCGCAAGCAACGAATGCTTTTCATCGAAGCGAGCGCAAAGACCAAAGATGGAGTTGAATATGCATTCGAGGAACTCGTCGAAAAAATCGTTCAAACCCCCGGACTTTGGGAGCAAGAAAGCTCCGGACGAAAATTAACGACTTCCGACTCAGCGCAACCTGGTGGTGCTTGTTCCTGCTAGCCGATTACTTTGTGTAAGATTTCTATGTGCTACGCCTCAGCCGCTCGCCGTTATGATTCCAGCCGAGGTGTTTTTTTCTTAGTTGGTTCTACTTTGGACGAAAATCGCGTTTGAAAGATTGACATAGGATTTATTACAAGCGTTTATAAAAAAGCAAGATTTTTCACGGAATCAGGGATCAACAAAACTAATGAAAAAATTGCACCATTTATTTAGTTTAGGGGTTACTAATTAGTTTTAAAGGATCCTACATCGGTAGGGATCAAAAATTGCAGGCAAGATATAAATTTTGTTGAATTCTATTTTCTTTTTAATATAAAAGTGAAGAAAACATAAAAAAATATTTACAAAAATGTTATAGTGACCTTCATAAAATTGTTGTTCAGTTAAAAATCTTATCAAAATTTAGTTTGCACTTACACATGACAAACATTTCCAATAATACTCAATTTTCCATGACTAAGGCAATATAACGTTTGCTGTACTTTGGTGACCTGTGATATGGGTCATGAATTTAAATGCTGATAATGTAAATACTAAAAAGGTTGAAACAGCGGAAATTTATCAGAACTGCTATGGGAGCATTACTAGTGTACAGAGGTTAGCTTAATGAACTTTACATTTTGTTAATATGGTGTTTTTAGTGTTCTTTAAGCGGTATTTGATAGAGTTTCAAGTTGTTGATAACAGCGTGCACCAATATTGGTGCAATGCTAGGAACATTGTGTTAATTATTTTATGCCTTTGAAAGCCTAGACATTAACAGAGGGTATGAAAAACATAACAAGCAAGAGGTAAAAGCACTATTATTTTGTGCAGTTGCACAGCAATACTATTTGCCAGATATTCTTAATATATGTTATGGGTCAAAGTAAATGTATATAGTTCATTTCTTACCAAGACTTAAAATATTTAAGTTTTGGAAATGTTGATTAATTTGGTTGTTCTTACCTTTTTAACTTCTTGTAAGAATAACATTAAATGCTTTAAGTTATGAACTGTTGGTACGTACTTTCGTAGTTTATTCCAATCAAACATATTTTTGTGATAGCAAACACTGTCCATAAGCAAACGTCATAAATAACCATTTTTTTCTGGCTGATTTTTATCAAACATTGGTGTTCAGTGGATTAACACTAATTAATATCATAGTACCTAATTAAGAAAGCTGCGGGTTATATTTTTGTTTATTATTATAATGTACTCTTGTTGCAATGTAATTAAGGTAAATTGATATATAACACAAATTAATTAAAATATTTTAAAGCCCTGGCTAATTATTGAAAAAGTAAAATTATTATTCTGATATGTTACTGCACTTGCTTATATTACCGTCTGATGTGTCATACATATTTATGACTTCTGTTTTTTGTGATGAATACTTTAGATTTGTTTCAATATAAAAAGAGCCTTAATACTTTAACAGTTGTTTACGCCTTATCAAAAATGTAGCCATCTACTTACAATTAAAGTGACAAACTTGAACTTTGGTACTGTAGTGGTTAAAACATGAAACAATGTTTGTTTGTGATAAATAAATGCAACAGTTTTAAAACCTGGCTTAAAAATAAAAGATACACACACATGTGTGCTCAACAACTGTGATTTAGCCATTCTGAGCTTGCTTTTACTTTTTAACCAAATATACCTACTTGTGTATCATGGTCCCTGTAACATCCCAGATTCACTGAAATCATCTGAATCTACATAGCTTAGTTGGTAGAGCGACAGTCCCGGTATGGATGAGGTTGTGAGTTTGAACCACACCTCAGGCTAGTTATACCAACAGGATGCTACAAGCAACAGTGCTATAGTTGTTTTTTGACTCACTCCCCTCAGAGCCTGTATAGCTCAGTTGGTAGAGCAACGGTCCCGGTATGACCGGAGGTCGTGAGTTCACACCTCACTGCTGAACAGTTGTTGTTTTTCTCTCCTGGCTTGCATGCATCATTAATCTACAGATCAGTTATTCTGCGATGGCTTCCAGTGTAGAAAGTTTTTTTTTTTTAAAGTGTAAGTCTGTCCTGCTACTATATATACCATGCTTGCTGCCAAAAGTTATTATTTTTAGTCATTTATTTGGGAGTTATTTTTTTTGCTATATCTGATTTAGCAACTATATACTTTTTGCTGATGCTAAAGCTTCATTTACACAATTCAATGCAAGAAGTAATTTATATATATTTGAACCATATAGCAATTACACACCAAAAAAACTTGAACAAAAAAAACTATTTTTGCAACTAGCACAGAACCATTTTTTAATGAGAAAAAAGGTTTTACAAATTTGCAACTGCCAATTAATTAAATGTGCAAAATTGTTTTTTTACATAAATATTAATAAAAAGGGAGCATACTACATTTACATGAACACGTTATTAGGATAACGATTTCATCTCATTTAAGGCTCAACTAATCTTATAACATTTATGTGTATTTAACAGCTAAATATTTCTGAAGAATTTAAAGGCAGTTTGTTACTGAATACTGTACACAACCTAGTATAATAGTAACAATTGAACTTCATAAACAATAAATATAGCACTCCAATCGCTATAAGTTTGCAAGCGTATACATCTCCATCTATAAAGGTGTGAGGCCATCGTTTGAACTGCTACATGAGTTAAATGTGTACACTTTAACTACGCAAACATGAGTTTAACGTATTGAACTCATCAGCCATAGGCATAGATTAAGAGCGAGTTGTTCACATATCAATCAGGAAAATGCTGGGGTCTTCAACTCCTTCTTTAACCTTTTTCAAGAAAGTAACCGCTTCCCTTCCATCGACCAAACGATGATCGTATGTGAGAGCGATGTACATCATCGGGCGAATTTTAACCTCTCCGTTAATCGCAACGGGACGGTCGTTAATCGCGTGCATTCCCAAAATCGCCGATTGCGGGGGGTTAATAATCGGGGTTCCGAACATCGACCCGAAAACACCCCCATTGCTGATCGTAAACGTACCCCCATCCATGTCTTCCACAGTGATGTCATTATGCCGGGCCTTCTCGGCCAGATTGGTCATGGCCCGTTCGACGTCGAGGTAGTTCATGCCCTCGCAGTTCCGGATCACTGGCACCACAAGGCCCTTGGGCGTTGCCACGGCAACGCTGATGTCGACAAAGTCGCGGTAGACAATTTCGCTTGTGGCGTCATCGATCACCGCATTCACCGAAGGTTGATCCTGAAACAAAAATAAGCGCTAAAGAGTTAAAAAAAATTAACCAGCCACTAGTGCTGTTTGATGCTTAATATATGTGATACAAAATAACTTTGTGTGAAAACAAACCCACTATAAATGATGTTTCATAGTTAACTTTCATACCAATAATGAGCCATTTAATTCAATACCAAATATTGTCATGAAGCAACGCTTAGAAAATTGTATCATTTGATGGAAATTTTATAGGTCATTAGGTCAATTTTAGTTACCTTGAAATTGTAGCAAGTAATGGCAAGACATATGAAATGTGTATAAATTTGGTATTGATTCTATATATATATACCACTATGTGCAAAATTAACAAATTGGTAATCTATTCAGCCTGCTCAGGTTACTTCAACAAGAAACCTGTATGGGGGGTTTAAAAAACTTTAAAAAGTTAAAAGCCTTTAGAAATACCTGTAGGGCATATGCTGAAGCCTTAATAAAAGCAGACATGAAGCTTAACTTCACACCGTGCTTTTTCAAGAAGGCGTCTTTATACTTCTTTCTAAGTGCCATAATGTTTGTCATGTCCACTTCGTTAAACGTGGTCAACATCGCCGCGGTGTTTTGCGAGTCCTTCAGCCGCTGAGCGATCCTTAATCGCATGCGGTTCATCTTGACACGGTGCTCGGAGCGGGATCCAACAACTGTTGCCGATACGTCTTGCCTTGCAGCAGGTGGAGGTGTAATTTTAACCTCAGAAACAGGAATTGAGGATATCGGCTGAGTTGGGATTGGTTCTACCGGTGGAGCTTTATCTGGAATCGTTGCTGCTTCCGGTGTTGGTGCCGCTGCGGTCGGTTCCGGTGCCACTTTTTCAGGTTCCGGATCCACGTTTGCTGCTGGTTTTTGTACTGAAGCGGAGCCATCTGTGTTAAGTTTAAACAGCGGCGTTCCTGGGGTAACAGTTGTTCCATCTTCGACCAAGAGTGCCTCGACCACTCCTGCAGAAGGCGATGGGATTGCGATTGAAGTTTTGTCGGTTTCTATCTCGGCAACGGTCTCGTCTTCGTCCACCGAATCGCCGACCGCTTTTTCCCACCTGACGTCACCCTCTGTGATCGATTCTGCAAATCCTGGACAATTTATCGTGACTGATTCCAGCGCAATCGAACTAGTAAAAAAGTCTCTTTGATGCAGCGGTTTGCCAAACGAAAACGCCTGCATATCTTTTGAATTTGTTGAGGCTTGGAGCAATTTGTTTCCACTTTTTTGAGAAGCTGGCAAATTTGAAATTCCAGACCAGGTGAAACACCGGGTACAGGCTCGAACTTGACTGGCAATCTTAACGCCGCCTCTCACGTACAAGGTCATAGTGAATTTATTTCCAAAAAATATCCCTAAAAAACTAAATCAAAACAGTGAACAGTTTTAGAAGTTGTTCAAACCATTAAGAAGCGAGGAAAATAACAGCTGTTAAAAAAATGGGCTCCGGTCTACGACCCTTTTAACAAGTTGTCAAAATAAAAATTGCAAGGAAGAAATAAATATGAGAGAATAACACCAAACGCTAACTCGCACCCTAACCCAAATAATTTAGCACGTAGGAAAACATGCAACATTTTAAATTAGTAAGAAATATTTATTTACATTTAAAAAAAATTAAGTATTTATAAGGGATTTTTTTTTCTGTGACAGTAATTTTTTAATCTTATTACTAGCTAAATAATAAAACTGAATGACAAATCATTTCTGTATAAATTTATAATTTTTGTTTTGTTTTATACCTAACAGCAACACCTGATAGGGGTAATACTAATTTACGGAATGATGAATGGTCGGAACGCTCACTAATTTAAGTGTTACCCTGTTTTATCTTTAATAATATTACTGTGAGCGTTCCGACCATTCATCATTCCGTAAATTAGTGTTACCCCCTGATAGGTACCCAAATAGGACTTGAAACATGTATGGCTTTTATTAAAGACGATATACCATATAGCTTAGTAGTGTTAAAAGGAACTATCGGTGCCCTATAAGTTAAATAAAAATAACTCTTTTGAAAATAAACTGACCAATGACCATCCCACACATATAATGACAGTATAGTATAATTACGCAGTAAACATGCAATATTTTAGAAATTTGGTCAAAACGTCACCTAATGTTAAGTCATCACAAGGTGACAACAACCTTTGACAAAAGTTAAAGATTATTAAACACGTTTACAACGCTAATTTCGTTGAAATACTGAACAAGATCTTCCCCGAAAAACTAATAAGCTTCGCGTAAAAAAAACCAACCCACTTTTTGACCTTTTCCAGTTCACTGCTTCCGACACGCTTGAGTGGCCAAGAAACTCGCAATCAACATGCAACAAGATAAATTTAAATAAAAAAGAAACAAAACCTCTGTCATTACTTATAATATGAAAAATACATTAAAGTCCTTGTATTATCGAAACAAGCCTTCTTTACATCTTTATTGCAGCGCGATGGCAATCCGGTTAGTAAATTAATATCCTGATTACTTTTCTTGTTTTATACAAATTACAAAACATCAAATAAACTACTAATAGTGTGTGCTGCAAACTTTGTGTGATGTTCTGATATGTTTTCTCACTAACTAATCTAAAAATTAGCAGTTTCCTTTTGAAACAAGAAATATACGAACTACGTACAAAGTCATCCAAGAACAAAAATCATGATCGAGTTTTCTGTACTTGTTTGTTTAATTTGCATGCCTTCCATTTGTAGTGAAGTCAATTGACTTCACCTTAGCCCTTTTATTCGCAAAGCATTTATGGTTTTTGTAGAAGATAAACTTTCTGTGGACTTGGACCCTATTGTTAGTAAGCTTGACTCATTTATTATTATAAAGCAAACTGTTAGGCAAGTCACGAACGGAAATTATTTGTTAGTGTTGTTTGTTTTTATTAGACGTTTAACAGTTTGACAATCTTCCTTTTTCGTGGGTACACTATGCACGGATCTGTAATGTGGCTTGATAATAAATTGCAAAGCCAAATAGGGCGAATAGATCTTCCTTTTTCGTATTTTACTATTTTTAAGGACTAAAATCCTTTCTTGTCAACAGCGACATAACAAGTTGATTAATAGCTAGCAAACGCAGCGTAAAAAGGAAATAATTTATATTTTATTAGGGTTCCTTCGTACAAATAAAATATGTTTGCCATCGTTGAATAAAAAAAAGTCACATACAAAATAAAATTTATGCAAATTATTACCCAAACAACATTTTGATGTTTTATATTGAGATAACCAACAGATCTAACACATTTTTATAAACAATCAAAAGTGTAACAAAAATAATATGACAGCAAACGTATTCCATGCTGCATAAATATCATTAAAAAATCAAGGCAACTGCCTTTTATGTAATTTTTCTATTATTTCTTTAGCCTGCAACATCGCAATATTTTAAACCAATATTGGAAGATTTATCTCCGAACATTTACACCCAAGTCATCATTCACACTGATCATGCCAGGAATAGCCGTTGTGTTTTCTGCTTCTTAGTTAACATTGCTCAGCCTGGCGATTGCTTGTAATACGTTTCATTGTTAAGCAACAATTGTATCAACCGTGGCCCATAGAAATCAATTACATAGTTTGAACCGTCTGATGGTAGGACAACCTGAAAAACAATTTGTTGTACCCTGTTCCCTCAATGAGACATTAATTAAATATTACATTTAGTAGCAAGTAATATTTAAAAGTTTTACAGCCACAGAAGAACGGTCTTCTGTTTAATTTTAAATATATATTGTAAGGCTAGTTTAATACATGTTTGTTTAAATTTGTTACTTGCAAAAATTAACGGATTGATTTTGCAAAATGTTACAACAATAACATAAAATATAACTGTCGAACAACATATATATAAAGTGTGTTCAGTTGGTGTTGATAAACATATATTCTTAATACTGAAATTTACAAATCAATTGCTATTTATGTTAGCAAACAGTAATCTTGGTGTTGGTTGTGCAATAGATTTTACTAATAATTTGTAGCCAAACCTTACCTGCAAGGCAATTAAAAGGAAATCAGCAAGTGCTCCGATGCCACAAAGACCGAACGTGCAGAACTTTAACAGACCAACTGCTGGGTAGCCAAGATAAAACCTGTTGCAAAAATATACTAAAGATAACTATCTTGCTCTATCAATAGTATTTCTAAAGCTTTAAGTTAATGAATAAGAAGCTTTTTTCATCTTTAAAGTATTTTTCTATTTAAATATATGACTTCACCAAGTGCAAGCCTGTTTAGATGGTTTAAATAACTAGCGGGGTATGCCATTACATTCATAAACACTTTGTATGTTTTTTCATGATTATTGAAATCCAAATCGTTCAGGTTGGACACAAATGCACAGAACAGTGGTCTATTCTGCATTTTTCTGCACTATGCTTACACAGGAGTATCTATTGATAGAATTTTTAACTTGTTTTTACAAAAAATACCAAAATTTTGTAAAATACTTGTTATTGTTATGCAATGTATACCCGAAAAAATACCTATCTATTCCCAGCCAGCCTAGAAACAAGGACAGTCCTAGTGCAGTTGCATAGGAGTAACCATTGGTGTAACGACAGGCTGTTTCCTTTTGAAATCCAACCTAAATAATTGTACATCAAACAGGTGAATTACACAAAGTCCACAATTTACATCGAATTAATCTATTCTAGGTATATACATATAAACTGTTGCCAGGCCTAATATTAATTGCTGCAAAATTACCAAAAAACTAAAATTCTAAGCAACAAATATCCCTAATCTACTTTTAAGATTATGTTAATTTTATAAAAAAAAATTTAAACAGTACTTAAAGAAAATAAAAAATATGATAAAACTTTAAAAAATACAAGCAGTAATACAAAAAACAGTTTCCAAACATTAACAAATTCAATTTTACTATTTTATTAGATTTTATTTTATAATTTATCAACATGAAATAGTCTTATTTATAGCTTTCTGTGACAGATAAAAAACAAATCATATAATCGCATACTATAAGCAAAACAAGTATGTTAAAAATACTTTATTTACTGATTAAGCATTTAAAAAAATACAAGAATTTAAAAATAAGATAAACTCTGTAGAACCAACTCACTATAGAACCATTAAACTTCTTGTTGTCACACACAATGTCGTTCAGTGGGTAGCAATCCACTTTGGCAATACTTTGGTTGTTACACCCACTGCAAAGTAATATTACTAATAAGAAATAAATACTATAAACAATGAAAGGTGTTACAATTTCAGCAAAAATGTGAAAAAAATCAGTATGGGTGCTAAAGAATTTTATTTTTTGTAATACAACGGTTAAAACACACTTTTACTAAAGTCAACATTTTTTATTTGACAAACGTTTCATAAATTAATCATATCATCATCAGTGTTAAAATTAAAGGCAAGATAAAAGTGATAACACAAAATAAAAAATGTTGATTTTATTAATAGTATTTTTATTGAAATTATAAACATAAATATTGTGTGACAATAGACCGAACTACAATTGATTAATAACTAAACTTTAATAATGATGAAATAGTTTGCAATAACCTCTAATTTTACCTAATTTCTTGCGTTACTGGATCAATCTTTGGTTGGTCACAAATGTATTGTCCAACCAGTAAATCTTTACACACAGCAGCTGGCGAAGGCGTTGACTGTCCGAAAGTACATTTCAAACATATAATACTTGCACAAATCGCAATAAAAAGGTCTTTTAAACTGTACATTTTGAGAACAAGTTACAAAAATATTTTGCTGTTTGTTGATTTACAGCGACGTTAAGCGATGCGTGACAATTTCACGGTTCAATAGTTTATTTGATATTGTGGGATTTAAGCACAATGATAGAATATTTATTGCAATTAAACAAACGACAAACAGTACTTACAGGTACTTGCGATACATACAATAATTACCTCCGTATAACGTACGCGATCTGGACTCCGCAATGAACAGTATGCAAGACTGCTGTTTTTGGTATAAAATGAAATCCCTTATATACAGCATTCCAGCTGGCGGTAATTAAATATCGTGACAATGCGGTTCGGCGACGCATCGAAAAAGAGGAAACTCGGACAAACGACGAAAACACGATCAGGCAATAAACTGTCAATTTGATGAATTCACAGAGGCTGGTGTGACGACGTCACAACCGGCCAGCCTGCTTCATTTGGTTGGCCGGGGTTTCAAGCCGGTAACAATATGGAGCGCAAACGCTACATCACTCCCCTTGTCTTTGAAGCAATAGGTCCGGAGAGACTCCATGTTGGACTTCTTCCTCCAGGAAGTCAAACATTGTTCATGGGATGATCATGTCCTCCTTGTCGATCGGCTCTTTGTAGAACAAGTCAGGAACGGTGGCGACCTCCGAAACATAAATGACTGTTGTCTAACGATGAAAAAGCTCGCTTCGTACAAAGCACGTTGGTAGTCAAAGAGCTGAAACTGAACTGCTCCTTCTAGTGTTCGAGAATCCCTCCGTAATCGAGCTGGTACTTTCTTGCTGAACAATCTGTGTAAAAATACTTACACCGGCGTTTAACAACATGCGAATACAAGAAATGCACAGCCTACAATGCAGAAATAGAGCCGTAAAAATCGTAATTTTAATGTAGAAAGACAAAAACCGTCAGTCAAATGCCTAGAATCTATCGTTCTAGAATACCGAAATAAAGAAAGTTAAACGGTGCTAATCTCTGAAACTCGAAAACAAAATTAACGCCTTGTCCATTTTAAAAGTGATTCCTAAATGACAGACATTTTAACCTTGGCGTAAAGGTTAAACTAAAAAGTTACACTATGCAAGCCTGTAACTCAAATGGACATGCGACGGTACCTCAGCCGTCAGTAAGGTAAAAAGGCATCACGTGGCCTTGAAAACATCGGGATCTATGCCCGGAATACAAACAAAACGGTCAGGTTATTTTAGGTGTGATATCTCTGATCAAACACCGTAAACCATATAGGACCAGACTGCAGGTTAGCTGCAAACGGAAATGGCACTTTAGAAGGCGCAACTTCTGTAAGTGTGAGAGATAAATATATCTGTTTATAGGCTTAGAGAATAGTTTACGAGAGAAGGATATTCTCTTACGTAAGGTTTCACCTTTAACTTAACAAAAAGAGACGTAATTTTGCAAATGACTGAACAGCTATGCGGTAAATTTAGTTTTAGCTCAAAGGCGGTTTTAAATCTGCATTGTTCGACCGATATGACAACATTAAAACGTGCTCAAAATTTAGCAACAACATACTTACAATGGCGGCGGCTTAGAGAGAAAAACAGGCGTGTTGCGTAAAAAGGTAAACAAGGCATGCATCGACAACTGACAATGCATAGCGCGCACAAAAATAACGAATAAACTATAGCTGCCATCCTACGTGAGCCTATTAGTGAAATTTAATTTGATTATGCAAGGCCCATCCCTGCGTTATCGATAACCTTAAGCCATAGGCGCTAAAAATTACCCAAAAACGTTAACAAAACGTCTATCAAGAAAACTAGCAAAAAGCTGAGAATAAGAGGAAGAGAAGATTAGAATAGTCAAGGTTAGAATAGTAAGAGGCCGTAGATAGATAAGGTAAAGTTATGAAAGCTTACTATGTTATCATCAGGTGTAAACGTCGTAGGAAAGTGCTGCTTCTGTCGCAACAGATCCGCAAGATTTGCTTGCAAGCTGTTAGGTCAGGCGGACGATACCAGTCATCGAGATACTTAAAATCATCAATCGATCGACAAGAATTCCTGTCTGATAAGATTAGGTAAAGAGAAAGTTGAAAAATATAGGTTAAAAGTACCTTTCGAATAAAGTCTATCTTTAAATAGCATGTCGTCATAGATGTTTTGAACGTCGTTGATGCAGTAAACTCGCTTTGTTGACGAGGCTTCGCTTCTGCAGATGAAAGTTTGCTGTTGGACGTAACTGCTATAGGCTGAAAAGATTTTAACGGAACATTTAAAGGTTTTGCCGTGTTGCAAAACGACGATGGAGCGGCTTCGAAAGTTGAATGCGGTAAGTCGTTGTCAAACTGCAACGAGATTGGCACTGCAATCGGTAGAACAACTGGAACCAATGGCATTGAAACATCATTTTCTGTAAATTTCTTTTTAGAGAAAGGTGAAATAGGTTTAGAAAAAGAGCCTATTTTCGTAAGACGTAGCTTAGAAATGGAAAAGTTCGTTTTAATTCCCTTAGGTTTTGGAAAAACATTACCTTCCCTTATATTACATAGCATGGCAGCTATACGCGTTGAAGTTTTGGCGTTGCAAGCTTTAAATTTGCTTGAAACCTTTGAAAACAAAACGGAAAAGTTATTCTTCGACATAACGATTTTAAGAATAGCACACGGTAAATAAGACTAAAAATAGGTACAAAAGCGTAGGTTACAAAATAAATTTAAATCAACACAATAGGTTAATATTAATTATTTTAGAATATTAGTTAATCAGAAGGAATTAATGCGTGTTCAATATCACGTCGGGGTCACCAAATTGTGGGATTTAAGCACAATGATAGAATATTTATTGCAATTAAACAAACGACAAACAGTACTTACAGGTACTTGCGATACATACAATAATTACCTCCGTATAACGTACGCGATCTGGACTCCGCAATGAACAGTATGCAAGACTGCTGTTTTTGGTATAAAATGAAATCCCTTATATACAGCATTCCAGCTGGCGGTAATTAAATATCGTGACAATGCGGTTCGGCGACGCATCGAAAAAGAGGAAACTCGGACAAACGACGAAAACACGATCAGGCAATAAACTGTCAATTTGATGAATTCACAGAGGCTGGTGTGACGACGTCACAACCGGCCAGCCTGCTTCATTTGGTTGGCCGGGGTTTCAAGCCGGTAACAATATGGAGCGCAAACGCTACAATATAAATAGAAACTTTTTTCACATCAAATACTTACACAAGTAGTTTTCAAACTTTTTTAAAACAATTTGCATGGTGGAATTTTTGGACTGTTTTTACTGACTCACGGGTGTTCAAAATAATAATTAAAAATTGTCACACGTCACTTCGCATAAAATTTATCTACTGTAGTTTGAGTTTTTAAGACATTTTGTTGTTGTGTTTTTCAGCCCAGTTGATAAACAAATTGTACTTCGATACTGAGAAGCTCTTGCACAACAGTGCCTCATAAGATCAAAGTGGGTCTCTTGAGCACGCAATTTATGTACAACTTTAATTAGAAAAATTTGACTGTCAAACACTTTTCCTATTCTCTTGGCTTCAAATTAGGACTTGACTGATAATGAAAAGACTGCAAGCTTTTAGAGGTATAGTGTGTAAGCTATAATACCACTTTCCGTTGTTGGTCCCTGCCCTAAATTAAACAAACGATCTTGGAAAAAATTACACTCCCATAAAAATAATCAAAGTAGTCACATGGCGATGTACTGAAGTGCATTTATTTCTCGACAGTGCTACAAATATAAAATCTTTTTGGCGTGTTTGATTCGGGCAGCTTCATAAAAAGAGCATCGCAGGCAACACTTGCTTGCAAAAAGCGTAAATGTATGTTGTCCAGTGTCTTTGAGAAGTGTCAGCACTACATCTTGAAAACCTTTGCGTGCAGAGTCATAAGCTTCATCTTGTTGTAAATATTTCTCAAGTCAACCAAGTCGACCAGCCGTAGTAATTTCGTTCGGACCTCGGACGCCGAACCAGAGTTACTTTACAAATAACAAAAATCACATTTAGGCCTACATTGACAGAATAAAACATAAAGACCTATTCAATGTGGTAGTGCTTGGTTATAATATATTATATCAAAGGACAAAAAAAAAAACGTACACCTTGTTAAGTGAATTAAAAAGCGGTTTTAAACTGATTGTATTGTTCTATAATTCGTTGTTGTTCAAGCAACGATGTTCGAAACTTGTTATTGGGGTCTTAACAGTGTTGTTATGCTTTACGTCAGTGGGTTGACTTGACTTAAATCGTTTGGGTAAAATTACTTGACTAGACTTAAGTCATTTACAAAACATTTGGTAAGATGTTTTAATTAAATTATTTTCACCAAAATTTGGTCATAGCCAATATTAAATGTAATAAACGTTAGTTTGCTATTTGTTTCGTTTTTCGTGATTGCTCAGCCAAATATTGCCCAGAGTGGAAGTTGTTCACCATTTTACAAGTTCAATACTAGTATTTGATGCCAATACTGACTGCGACTTGAAATTGAATGAACTAAAGTCATACCAAGATGCAAAACAGTAAAAGCAAAGGCCTTACGCGTCCCTCCATTTTTTAAGTAGCTCCATTAGCTGCTGATTTTCAGTAAGGCTTTTATCTTGAAGCAGCTCAGTTGTGGATTCTGTTGGGAGACGAAGTTTGACGCAGAATCTGTTGAAATCGTCGATGGGACACTCCACAGATATCAACTCCATCATTTGCAACAGAAGGGTTTCTAGAAGGGGTTGTATTTAAGTCAGTGATATTTGCAAGGTATTTAAATAATCATGAATTCCAGGTTAAATCTTTAGTTATGTAAGCCAATTTTTAGTCTTGACATTTTTTGTTAATATGGCTGAAGTCAAGTCCAATGGACATTCTAATTCCAAAGCAAGTTGTTTTAAATTTTCCCGAATCCCGGGGTAAGTCTTCAGCTATATCGCAAGTGTTGGTCCAAGCTACAATTATATTTTATGTTCACATGGGTAAAGTCAAGTCGTATAGATATTCTTATTTCGAGATAAACAAAAAAACATCTTTTAACGACACAAACAAAAACCTATTATTTTTTGGGAATCTTTGAACATCTTGGTTATGTTTTGTTACTATTCTAGTCAATTTTTTATTACGATTTAGTTGATCAATTAATGATTTTTTATGCAAGCATAGGCCAGGCTATATGACATGCCCTGTATGCCCGTGTATCTTAGTTGGTAGAGCGACGGTCCCGGTATGCCAGAGGTCGTTAGTTCGAACCTCACTGCAGGCAAGTTTTATGAAGAGGATGCAGCAGGCAACGGTGCTATGGTTATCTCTCGGCTTGCTCCCTAATTTGACTACAGTATGTAGTTAGGGTTAGCGTCTTAGTTGCTTCTCGGCTCGCTTCCCTCTGAGCTTGTGTAGCTCAGTTGATAGAGCGACGGTCCCGGTATGACCGAGGTCGTGATTTCGAACCTCACCGCAGGTTAGCTGTTTTACTTGCCTGCCTTGTTTTCACTATAATTGGTTGACTGACTCGGTTAGCCCTTAGAAAGGCTAGATCACAGTTGTTTTTTCATATGTATTTGTATCTATCTTACGTTATTTTACAATGCCCGCGAAGATTGTTTACCATTTTTAACACTTTTGACCATCTCTGTAAGTCTTTGACCAATCTTAACGCTTTTTGACCAAGTTCATTTTTATTTTACCGTCTCTATCTTCTGTTCTCCTGACAAACTCTCCGATGGAACCGATCCCACTCCCTTCAACCAGCACCGACGGGGGGTTCTTTAGGGGGTTCCCCGACAAGTCGAGCTTCTTAACGTGACTCAATCGATCGAACTCAACCGGGAGTTCTCTCAGCTGGTTTCCTGGAAACAAGAAATTGTTTAATCGTTTACAACGAAGTTTTCAAACCATAAAAAGCAGAATTCTCAATAAAATCGGCACATATTATTGATGGTAATATTTTTAGATATTTTCCTAAAGATAAATATCAAAACAGTATCATTTTTACAGAGGTATTGCCAGCGGATGTAGGATTGTTGTTTGGGTGGCAAGAATTTGTTTTCAGAATTACGTCATAAAGTTAAGTCATAATGTGACGTCATACGGTTGCACTTAAACTTTACATCGTGAAAAAATAATCTTAAGAACACTATTTCATTAGTTTTATGTTGGAGTGGTATTCCCTGCAATATAAAAGCTGGATTACAAAGTTGGCTTAATTAACACGTCCATGTGGCGAGTTAGTGTTTTACTTAAAAAAATTTTATAGTTTTTTTGCCTAGGTTTTTACCTTCAAATTTGTGGTTTAGGATCCATGATCAAAATATAAACCTAATTGGATTGGCCAAAAAGTGTTCAAATAATCAAATAAACTGACCAGTTGGTGAAATAAGACTTTAAACCGCAAATGACTTGGTTTGTAAACTTTAAGTTTGATTCGCTGAAAGCAAAGAAACGCCTATATATTGTTTAGGTTGCTAAACGTTCACTTTCGAGGGTGCGATAAGGCGCAAGACGCCTTAGAGCTAAATAAAGCCATTCTCCCACTAACCTGGTAACGAAAGCTCTGCAAGAGACTCCAGTTCGCAGAGTGAATCGGGTAATGCCTCCAGTGAGTTGTTGCCTGCCATTAACTTTCTAAGACTGGTGCATTTTTGGATTGAATTGGGCAGGATAGACAGTTTGTTGTGACTTATAGATAGCTCCTGAAATAATATCTTAGTTTATTTAATCATGTCATTCAAATATTAAGTTGCTAATTCAATATTTCAGCAATTAAATTATTACATTTTTTGTGTTTAATTTTATTTTTTTCTTATCTAATTCATTTTTTAACTTTTTCTATTAACGGCAATTGGTTATAGTTAAAAAAATATAACAAAAATACAGCAACCTTAAAAATAAATTGAGCATGCACAGGGATTAATAAAAACAAATTTTGACATCAGGATTTAACAAATGTTTACTAAAAAATACTAAGATTTTTTTTAGTTTAATGGCTAGCGTAAATTAACTCCAAATAACCCCTAAAATCAGTATCATAATAACTTTCTGCAACATTAATTCGCCATTACCCAGAAATACTTTACAAACGCTCTAACCTCTAAATTTATAAGCTGCGAAATGTTTTCCGGTAGCGAATCTATCTTCGTTCCGCTTGGCTGGTCATAACGCAGCGATTTAAGCGAATCAAGGAAACAAATTCTCATCGGGAAAGATTCGAACTTGTTGTTTGCGACATCCAAGCTTTCCAGCTTGTCCAACTGGCAAAAAAAGAAAATAACCTAATGAAGAGTATAAATAAATTAGTTGACAGTGGTTTTACCGTTATACCGTATGTTGAGGAAAAACTAAAAAGTACTTCAAATTTGTCGCTAACTGTATGGATTTTGTATTGTCTTGGCAAAATGTTTGGAGCAACCCCTAAACACCTAATAGGGTTAAAAACAATTTTCGGAAAAATTATAAATTTAATATCGTACGACGATCCCAAATTACAGAACGACTATCCTGGAATTGACGGAGGTCGTGAGTTCGAACCCCAGATTTGCCTTGCTTGTACAAAAATCCTCGATTAATCAACTGAATGGGTAAGCGTACTACGACACACGGGTCTCTAAATACGGCCTACGAGATCTTGATTGCTATAAACTTGCTATAAGATCTCTAACTTGCTGCGAATATATCTCTCTTGCTGTAAGAACTTGATTGCTATTACACACACTTGGGCATAGAGACGTCAGCACAAAATTTTGCAGGAAGGGGACTTTAATATTCCATTAGTTACTTTGTTAAACTGATAAACTATATTATTAAATGCTGATTGAAATTCCACAGGCGGCAAGTGCCACCCTTACTCCCCCGTTGGGGCGCCCATGAATGTTTGGGTTAAGGTCAGTTATTTTCCAACTCACATATTTGATGTCGTATGGAATCTCATCGAGGCAATTATCGGAGATTGCGAGCTTTTTGAGCGAGGGGATCGTGCAAATATGGATGGGAAACTTGTCGAACTTGTTGGCGCTGAGATTAAGTGAAGTCAGTCGTTTGAGGTAATCAACCTCCCTTGGAACATCCCGAAGTATATTTCCCGCAAAGTCGATTTCTTCAACCTGATGAAGAATTGAAGAAAATTAGTTTTAGTGTTTTCGATCTTTATGGATGCCAAGTCAACTTATTTTTAACTTGAGCTAGAGTAACAAGCTCTAGATCAGAAGTGTCCAACTCAAACATGCCGGCGTGCCAATTTTTATCCTATAACTTCTTCCCGTGCTAAAGTTTAGTAATATAATTCTTTCTAATAATAAAAGCGTTTTTTTTTTACAAATAATAAAAACGTATAGTTAGCAGTGCTCATTACTGCATCTAGGTGTCCGTCGGTAAGCTGACTTTTGCTTTTTGTTTCTTCACACCAAACTTAATAGTTATGTGATGCCAGCCTCCACTACAATATAATGTTATAATATAAAAAGTAATTGTTAGTTGTCGTGATGGCAGCGATTGTTTTATATTGTGAATAAACAATGGCAATTTACTGCATAAAAAATTAGAAATTTAATTTTTTTCAAAAATAAAAGTCACGAAATTTGCCTCATTGCGTTGTATATGTTATAAGATAAATTTGTTGTTACGTGCATAAAGTTCTATGTCTGTCGAGAAAAAGAAAAAAATCATCGAATTTCGTGTTTTAGGAACTTTTCGGATACCATGCTGAAAGTGTTCTAAACAAGAAAGTTCGAAATGACTTAAGTCCGATTCAAGTAGCCAAAATAACTTCAGGTAAATTATTTAAGTCCACGGATTTTTAAGTTAAGCTGGAGCGTGCGTAACTTTTTTACAGCGGACTCAAAAATTTTTTCTTGCTTTGCGTGGACTAGAGTAGGCAAAAAATTTTTATAAATGACGTAATAAATTAACGTCACATTACAAATAGACGTCAGAAATTTGCTCTTTCCGTTCCAAAAAATGTGAGTGAAGCAAAGTACAATTACAATCAGTGCAAAAAAGTATATATTTTAACTAAAACTTTCCTTGAAAAATTTACAATTTTTCCAAATTAAAGGATTTTTCTTTTTTAAATTGGTACACACTTTTGTACATAAAATTTGGGTCCACAGACGTGAAAACATATTAAATTGACCATAAGCAACAAAAGTAGGTTTTGAACATACACACGTTTTTCAGTTAATATAACATTAAAATCACTTTTTTTGTTAGTGCGTCCAAATTTTGTTAAAATAAATCTTTGATAATCAAACCTGTGTGACGTGACAAAGATGCTTGGGAAATTCCCTGAACTTGTTGTTTTTTAAAAGTAGTTTCTTGAGGGAGCGCATTGTGTGCAGGTCACGTGGTAAAATGCTGATTCCGTTGTCGTTCAGGTCGAGTTGTGTGATTTCTATGAGTGAACACACGGAGGGAGGCAACTTGGTCAGATAGTTGTCCGACAGTCGAACCTGGGTTGTGAGAAAATAACATGTATGTGGTTCTAAAAATTAGAATTCGCTAACCCAGCAAATATTAACACGCTAGACCAGTGCTCTCAACCTTTTTCGCGCCGATCAAAATGCTCAAGCGTAAAACAGCGAAGCTTTGGCGATCTAAACCTTTTCACAGAACTTATTGTAAGCGAACAAAACATAACAATTATCGTTATTCAGCGTACATTTTCTTAATATGATACATGTCTTAAATTTTGATGAAATCTTGCTTAGAGTTAGTGTCAATAAAACCAACCAAGCAGAACTTTACTGCAATCGACGACCCAACTTTGGGTCTAAAACTATGCCGTAGACCCAGAGGCGTAGCCAGTCGATTTTGCGCCTGAGGACAAATTATAAAATTGGCGCCCCCTCCTCCATGTTTAATCATATTTTCTTTTACATTAACATAATATACCTTACTCTATACGGAAAAACAATTCAAATGTTAATAGAACATTGTATTTGAAGAAGCAGCAGCCTTATTTTGGCATTTCTAAGCCTCATTTTCACGCCCCTGTACTTTGGCGCACCCCCCTAGCTACGCCTCTGCGTATAGACCAACCACGTAAATGCGGTTCTAAAAACTAGAATGCGCTAAGCCAGCAAATATAAACGCCAAAGTGTTTCTCAGCCTTTTTTGCGGCGACCGAAATACTCAAGCGCAAGTAAAACAGCTAAGCTTTGGCGACCCAATTATTTCACTAAACTTATTGTAAGTTTACGAAACATCACCAATGCCAATTTAATTAACAATGCATCTGTATTACTTTTGCAGTATTCCTAAATTATGGAGAAATCTTGCTCAGAATCTTAATAAATCTACCCATATAAAACTACTGAAGTCAGCAAACTAACCGAACCAAACGGCCACCAACTTTAAGGTCGTGACCCAAGATTTGGGAAACACTGTTCTAGACCTTAAGTATCACCCTCGACAAAAATTACGTAAAACGAATAATTTTATCAATGTAGATAATATTTTTCCCGCAGTTTTCTAAAAGAAATATAAATTACTCGAGTAAAAATCTATAGCAAATTAATGAATAGTCCAAGTGGATATTTGATCAATTTAAGTCCTAGCTAATTTAAAAAATAAACCTTAGCAATTAATAAGTACAATTGATACAATGCCTGACAGCAATAGTTTATTTATTATACAAAAGTTGTAGCTATATGGGTCTATTTATTTCGATACCAAACCTTTCTGATAAATACCTGCGCTTGCCATTCGCGAATAACAAAAAGTTTATTATTTTGACAACAACAAACCATTGGCAGGTCGCATCCATCGTTTGACTTTCTCAACCGACATCGAAACATTTTAATGTTCAAGAAACTTTTTCACCAATCGTAAAAAATGCAAATTGTAGCAAAAAACAATCCTTAAAAATGTTAACTAATGGCAATTTCTTTGTGATTGTGATGTAATAATCGTGCCTGACGACCAAAATTGTTTAATAAAGAACGGTTTTTAATAAAATAAATTACAAATATTTGATAGCAAATTAAAGGTAAAAAAAAAAGCCCAATTTTTTTCTACCATGACGTCATCAACATACGGTTTCGGCTGCTTTCGTTTTACGGTACATGAAAAAAAGAGGTATATTATATACCTTGGGGGACACCATCAAAATATAGAAACAACGAATTGAAAAGCAGATAATAAAATACGCAAGAGGAAAAGACGAGGTTTTTCCTCACAACTAAAACACCGATTCGCTAAATATATATAAGACTTACACTCAAGTTAATTCAGCTAATCCATCAAATTCCTTATAAAACTGGTACTGACTAGGCGCACTAACTATATTGTTTGTTCAGTCTTGTATTTGGTTTAATTCTATTTCTTAAGCCACCAAAAAACTAGGTTTCTACCATTGCTGAGCGAATCAAGGAGCATTAAAATGAAGCATATACAGATATTGCACTAAATGACGGCATGCTCTTTAAGTATAATAAACATTAGGCACTTGTTTTATCTTTACCGAGGAAATTGGACATAACATTTTTAAGCGGCGTAGTAAAGTGTGGCTATTTGTAAGGCAAACAAAGTTAATAATAAGTAGGTAAAGAACTAAAGATGTACCACAGAATAAAAGGTTTAAAAACACTGGTATAGAGCATGTCAAGTTTAATTCTGCCTATCCTCATACCCTCATACCAAATCGGTACTAACTACTAAGTAAAGTGCTTGGTCAACCCAGTTTTAATTCTGCTAACAACAAACTTACCTCTGTAAGACTCGTTAGTGTCTTGGTTTCCACCGGCAAAGTTTCGATTTCACATTTTTCGGCGTTAAAAACCTCGAGGTCGCGCAACAGCGACATCGTGTGAGGGAGTGACGTAGAATCGCCGAAGAAATTTCCACCGACGTAAAGTTCCTTGAGGGTGCGGATTTTGCCTGTGATGGTAAAAAGTTACCGATCGTGTGTCGCTATGTAGTGCAACATTAAGGGCAATATACGTTGGAGGCCGTTGGTGTTGCCGCTTCTTTATTAAACCTACCCGAGAGAACGTGAGAGAGTCCACACATAACAGACTGTTTAATTTTGTTTAGCCACACAAAATTCAGGTTAATTTCGCAAATTGTCGCGCTTACAACCAGTGTAATTAAGTTACATAGCCGGTACAACTACATTAGTCCTTTATCAGTTAGAATTAAACTGGCATATACACTATTTAAATAATGGCCAACGCCGGGTATTTCTTCTATGGTTGCTTTACCTATTTCAGGAGGTAAGGCCTTGAGTCGGTTTCCTTCCAAACCCAAAATTTCCAAGTTTTGAAAGTCACCGATCTCAGTGGGAAGGTGACTCAGCAAGTTTTCGTTGAGTCCGAGGCATCTCAGACTTCTAAGGTGGGCGATATCAGGGTGTAGGCGACGAAGCTTGTTTCTGGAGTTATTTCGTTTATTTATGTACAAGTCAGAAGGAAACATTTTTTTTTCAGAATGTACAGTGAAAAGGAATTAGAAAAGGGGATTGTTTTTATTGTGCCTATCATAACAGTGCCATTTGTTTCTCAGTTTTTGAATAGAAAATTTCTATCAATGTAGTAACTAAAATTTAAAATAGAGGGTCAGCCAGGTTTTATAATAGTGATAAAATTCGGTTGGCAACTACTGTTTCAAACAATTCTAAATTATGCCCGATTTGTTAACGCAAAACTAGCTCTATATAAATAACCGTGAGGTTCTTGCCTTGATCTTGAGAAAGTAAACAAAAAAATAAAAAAAATAAAAAGAAGCTATCACTCAAACCCCAAAACGTTTTGTCGGAATATCAGCTTCTTCCCTTTATTAAATACCACAAAATCGGCCCTGGGGTTAAAGGAAAGTGGATTTAAATATCAACGGAAAAATAATAGGCTACATTTGAGTCAAACCTTGATACCGCTAGCTCCTCCAAGTGTGGCAGAATGCAGAGTTGAGATGGAAGAAACCGGAGTTGGTTGTCGTCTAATCGTAAATCGCGCAATCCTTGTAGTTTGCTGATGCCTGCTGGTATACTAGAAGCATGTGTGGTATTAAAGCTCAATTTGGTGAAAAAGTGACCGAACTTAGTTACCAGTAAAGGTAAAAATATTACTTTTTCTACAATGAAGCCTAAAAAGTATCTCCATTTTTTGTTAATGCAACGATGCAAATACAAAATATAGGGGCTTTCAAAATGTGAAGAAAAAACTCATTAAAACCCATCATCTAATGAAGTGTAATTGCTTTGAAACCTAAATTTCGAGCCTTTAAAGTCATAATGGAAACTGTAAAAAGCCCTACAAAGCAATCAACATGGTCTAACTGATCTAAACTAAGGCACAGAGTGCTCTAAGCAGAGTTTCCAACAATTTTACATAGTGTTAAAACTAACCTCGTTAGTTTGTTTCCAGACAGTCCTAGTTTTTGCAGCTTGTGTAAGTTGAAAAGCGACCCTGGGAATATTTTGAACTGGTTGTGGCTCAAACCGAGAACGAGCAGATGCTCCATGAAGGCTGTCAGCTCTTTGGGAACGGATTTGATTCTGTGAAGAAAATATTCCAGCTTTAGTGGACATTAGGCAGAATTTTTTTGAAATCAGCCACATAAAGGAAATATTATAACCGATGTGGACCATTTTAAACAATCTCTTATACAAAAGTTAAAACAAATCAACAATTTTACGAATTAGGCTGAATAAATTTAGTCGTTAAAGTTATTACTTAAAATATGGGTGACACGTTAAGCGAAAAAATACTTTTTGGACGTTTTGATGAAACTTTGTGACGTCATGTTTTGACGTAAATTTGTGGCGTCACGTTATGACGCTTGAAAAAAAAATAATGGCAAAATTCCTGAATCCGCACCTGACCTAAACTGTTCAGTTAACTACAGGTTCTCTTTATCGACCACTAGTGTTCACCTGTTTCCGTTCAGACCCAACACTTGGAGTCGCCATAATCTCCCAAGACTTGGTGGAATTTGTTCGAGTTGGTTTCGGTTGCAAAACAACTGGACGATGTTGTTTAAGTGCGAGATTCTTTCTGGTAGCGCCTAAAACAAAAAAAAATTCTATGTTTTTTATAAATATTTTTTGATGATAAAGTACTCAAATATTTTGAAAATGTGTTCCCAAAGTTCTTCAGTTAAAATTGATTTCAAAACTGCAGTATAGGTTGATATTACAGGATGAACATCATTTAGCTAGATTATTAGTAATTTAGTTGAGCAAGGTATTCCAAATTTGCCTTTGCCTGGTTTAGTGCATTTGCAACATGCGCATTATTTAGCTCAGGTGATACCAAGTTAGGTAGCCTTTACTAACACGGATCTGTAATGTAGCTTGATAATAAATGTCAAAGCCAAGGTCGAGTAGATCGACATCATCTTGATTAGACGTTGCGGTACCTACTTGTATTATCATCAGTTAAACGTAGACCTTTTTGGCTTTGAAATTCATTGATAGCAAGTTAATAACGTAAACAGTTTAAAGTATTTACCGTGATTAAGTTATCGCTGCATTCCAGGTATTCGAGGTACTTTAAATCGCATAAAGCGTCAGGCAAACAAGTCAGTCGGTTTCTTCGACAGGCAAGTGCTTGGAGACAAGTCAAGTTTCTGCAAGGAGAAAAAAAGAAAAGTGAATGATTTGTTTCAGCGGATTTAAACCACAGTTCGTTCAGAATGTAGTGTTAACAGATGATAGACAAACAAAGTTTTTTTGTAGAAAGTTAAAAACGCGTGTAAAGCCTTTTTACTAATTACCGATTAAGATAGATAGATAGATAGATAGATAGATAGATAGATAGATAGATAGATAGATAGATAGATAGATAGATAGATAGATAGATAGATAGATAGATTTAAATTTATTTCGGAACAACGGTACCATGCATGCAAAATTTGAAATAATAAAGAAGCGTCCGTAGTTCCCAGGGGGCGGCGAAAGACTGTTAAGTCATCTAGTCAGCTGACCCCTGGCTGTGATTCAATTCAAGTTCATTATTTTTTCATATAAAAGAAAGAAAGAAAGAAAGAAAAACTAGATCAAAAAACTAGATCAATAATCATTTCTGAAATTCCCATATTAATTTGGTATCAACAGATCGGCAGCGATACCACCCTAGTATCGGAAGAGCACCGATACCTGGCATCAAGTATAGGCTCCGATCCGATATTTTTGAAAAATCATACATTTTACACGTTCCAAGACTAAAATACTTACGTATAATTATTCAAAGCGCTCAAACCTTAAAGGTATTTTTAAATCTTATTCCATAAGACATTTTTACACTCACCCAATTTCTGGCGGTAGTTCTTTTATTTTGTTATCGTTGATCATCAGGCATTCCAGCTCGGTGATCTCAGTTACAGCAGTAGGGAGCTCATGTAACCCATGTTGGGACAGGTCAAGGGTCAGTCGCCCCCCTGCACCCCTAAATAACTGGGTCCTGAGGTGCTCGGGTGAGTTGAACGTTGGGTCTTTCATGGCTCACTTAATGTTGCTTTAACGTTAAAAATTGGCCGCCATTTATGTTCTTATTATTGAAAAATAAGTGTTTTCTAAAATGGGTTGCGTTATGAAAAGATAATTATTTATCTGTCGCCAATAAATCATTGGGTTAAATAAAGGCTCAGCGAAAAATGCTAAACAGTTTTTGAAGTTATTTGACCCTAAAGGTATAAAAAAGCAAAGTTAACGATTCAAGTAAGCAAGACTAGAGGAAGACAAGCAATTTGAACGTTATATTACCGATAAAGACTTTAGTATCACATTCACAACTTTACGACAAAACAAAAACTATAAATTCTCCTATTTACTCAACAGTCCTCAGTTCTTTTCATAGGTTACCATTTGAGTTTAGAAATATCGACAACAACCTTTTTAATTTGAAAGCATTACTTATTACAAGGTAATATACTGACCACCTACAATACTCTGAATAATTACATTTTAATCGCTGTGTTATGTTTTAAAATATCACTATTCTTATTTCACCTATTGTGTTGTTAAAATTATTACTTTCTATGCCTGTTAGAGCGATAAAAGCCTAAGTTTACCACATCATTAGTGCACACGACTTTTACAGTAGCTGGTGTTGCTATACACCCATCACATTTCACGTAAACATACTGATTGTGTTCTTTTCTTAGCGGTCACCTGAAACAAAACCCTGGTCAAACCAACCAAAGGCGGTCCTAGTTCAATGCCTGCTTGTTATATATTCTAAAATTGTATTTTCTTATTTTACCTCTTGTGTTGTTAAAATCATTGCTGTCCAAGTATATAAGCGATTTGACAATAAAAACAAGTTTAACACACTTCAAGTGTACTTCTACATAAACAGATTATACGCCACGTAAAACTTTTACATAACTACTAGTACTTGAGATCTCTTTTAGCGGTCACCAAAGCCAGACATTAAAACAAAACCGTGGTCACACCAATCAAAGCTGCCCTAGTTCAACGCCTTCACTACTGTCCAAGTCTATTAGCGATTTAGCGATAAAAGCTTAAGTTTAACACACTTCAAGTGTACACTACTTTTACAGCAGCGGGTGTTACTATATACACATCACATCTCGGCGTCATTACGAGCGTTAAGCCAACACAAGACCCCCATAAATCGTAGCACGCTTTCAATTGTTCAAACAACACCAAATAGGCTCGCATTTCATCGCCCAATGTTGCCTAAATATCATCTACGACGAAAACCGTGGCTACCAGTCCTTTTGCCAGGCTAATCCGCACGAATTCATACGCAACAATACCCACCTTGGTGATGTCACAAAACGACTGTGTGGCGGCGACATTTTTTTAAAGGCCTATCGTAACAATGGACAACAAAACGCACGCGCAACAATAGGCTTATTGTGGGCCTAATGTTACAGCATAAAAGGGTATTCGGTTTATCAATATACTTAGCAACAGGTGGATTCATTACACAGCGTTGAATGGTAAAACTAAAATATAGATTCGAAAGTTGTAATTAAATTAATTTAATATAGTGACCAGATAATAATTGTATCCAAATTCGCCAGCTTAAAATTGTAAAAGTAACCTATTTTACCCTTTTTTTGGTTACGGCCTTCTGCGAAAACTTTTGTAATACAGTATTTGATGGCGTCATTTGTTTATCAGTCCGTTTTGTATATTTTGAGTGAAGAGTAATCTAAAAAAATGACGGAAAAATCGTCATAGACCACAAGTTATGTAGGCTATCGTTTTTTTTCATTTATTTGCGTTAACTTTTGTAACGCGGACCCACCAAAAATTTTTTTTGGTTTGCGTGGACCAGGATGGACATGAAGTTTTTCAGAGATCACGTCATAAAACAAATAGAGTGGAAGAAACCTGCTGTTTTCAATCGTACTTTAACTTAAATCGAAGCTAACGTACCGGTATTCACGGATCTGACAAAGCGTTCTTTATTTTATTAATCTATTTTCTTGAAAACAACAATCGTTTTTTTTTAAACAATCGTTTTCTTTAATTCTTAAATATGATATTAATCAGCTTTTATTCCCCCCCCCCCTTCTCCGAAAAAAAACACAAAAAACTTGCTCACATACCCCCACGGGGCCCATGGACTCCAGTTAAGAACCCTGATGCTGCACACAAAGTTATATTCGCTACAGCGATTGCAACAATCGTCCATATTCCATACGCTTTTCTAATAAATGTATACACTATAAAAACTCACTTTTCTCATACAGCAAACGGCATTACGTACTGACACATACGCTTTACAGAAATTGTTTATATATAATAAATAACGACAGCACCCTCAATTACGCACTGCTAGTCATAAGGGCACTTTTAAAGTTTTCTAATAGCACGATATACGCCTAAAACATGTCTGTTTTTGGATTCGCGCTTTCCCTAATTTATTTGATTTAAAAAAAACACTTCGCTAAATTATAAAAAAAAAAAAAAAATCGTTCTGTAGTTCCGATGGCATATTTAATCATGGTGACCTCTCTTAGCGTTCGAAAGAGACCCAAAAAATTGTCAAACAATTTTAAATGTCACACCTTATTGTGGTCACAGATTTAGGCAATGGATTTAAACCGGGTATTAAAATGACGTACTTAAATTTCCACAGTCCACATGATTGTGAAGTTTCCGTTTTAAAACGTGTTTCGCGGAAAAAAAATTACGCAACAATTTCGTTGCCAGAACATTCGGAATAACACGTCTAACTTTAGTGGAGTTTGCAAAGTAAGTGTTCAGAAAACAAATTTCAAACATGTTAAAATAATTACATTTATATCGCCTTTAAATTTTGATCACAGCTCTATTTAACTCCTAAGATATGCATTCCAGTTTAAACTTTTGCGTTTTTTTTGCGATGATTTGTACAAAACATAATTTTACGGATGACTTAAATGTTGAAACTTTGACGTTTTTCTTGTTGCGCCATCAGAAATTTTTCTCTCTTCCTGCAATTTCCAGCTGCCGTTTTAATTTAAGCCTAAATTTGTTGGTTTTGAGAAACAGCGAAGCCGTTTAATTCAAACTGTTTTAATATTTGGGCTAAGGTGTCGGTTAGCGTTTGCGTGATTATGGGTCAAATATTATAGGATTTAATATTAATGGTTGACCAGCCCAAACCCAAACGCTGTTATACCGTCACCCGAGCCCAGCAAATAATAATGTTCGTTGTGGTAGAATTCTAGACCAGTGTCAAAGTTGTATTAGTTTTGGGCGCTGGTCTAGAATCCTACCACAACGAAACACCATTTGGGTTAGGGTGCGGGTTTGGGTTAAGGTGGGTCAAGTATTATTATTAAACAAAGAATATAATAATACTTGACCCACCCACACCCAAACGCTAACCCGCACCCTAACTCAAATTTTGTGCGTTGATTGTAGAACTGTGGTAGGATTCTAGACCAGCGCCTAGTTTTGTAATGTCATACAAATTGTATTTTAGTCTAGTGAAATACAATTCACAAAACTAGTCAGTAGTCACTTATTCTTTAAAACAAACCATGTGTTCACATTTTCAAAGTCTATTTGTTTTAAAAGTTTAATATTACGAAGGTTTTTTTAATTTACTGTGGTTGGTTGTCCTATTTAAAGGTGTTAGAACTTCTAACAAGGCAGCTGAATAATGCATAAGTATGAGAAAATTGAGAAGATCGGTGAAGGAACATACGGAACCGTGTTTAAAGCAAAGAATCGAGAAACCAGCGAAGTTGTCGCGCTGAAGCGAGTTCAACTTGACGACGACGATGAAGGAGTTCCAAGCTCCGCTTTACGAGAAATCTGCATTTTGAAAGAACTCAAACATCGAAATGTGGTCCGACTACATGACGTTCTACACAGCGAACGGAAAATGACTCTCGTTTTTGAGTATTGCGAGCAGGATTTAAAGAAGTACTTTGATTCTTGCGGAGGGGAGATAGACTCTTCCACCGTTCAATCGTTTATGTACCAGCTTCTCAAAGGTTTGGCGTTTTGCCATCAGCAGAATATTCTCCACCGTGATCTGAAGCCACAGAACCTGCTGATCAACAAACACGGTGAACTGAAACTTGCCGATTTCGGATTGGCGCGATCGTTTGGCATCCCGGTTCGCTGTTACTCGGCCGAAGTGGTCACGCTCTGGTACCGCCCGCCTGACGTATTATTCGGCGCTAAGCTCTACACGACTACTATCGACACGTGGAGCGCAGGTTGTATTTTCGCCGAAATATCAAACGCGGGTGTCCCACTATTTCCCGGAAACGACGTCGAAGACCAATTAAAGCGAATTTTCAAGGTCCTAGGGACCCCAAGTGAGCAAACTTGGCCGGGGGTGCAAAAGCTGCCCGACTACAAAATATTCCCGATGTACCCCCCGAACTGTAACTGGGCCCACATTGTTCCAAAACTTCCTGCAAGTGGACATGATCTTTTGCACTGCCTAGTCGTACCAAATCCGACTGTTAGGCTCACAGCAGCCGTAGCTCTCGAGCATAAATACTTTCACGGAGTGCATTTACCTTAAAACGTCGCCACCCCAGAAAATTTAGTGACCGATAATGTCTATTTTACCTTGAAAATTGCTGCAGTATATTTTTTTATTGCACAAGTAGGATTTAATAAATCATAGTAAACAGTGTATTTTTAATATTTTTTTTTTTCATTAATTGTTCTGAATATTTGTGTATTGCACTCCAAAAAAACCTACTTCTTTAGTTTTAACGCGGAGTAAATTTCATGTTTTTCATTTACAAACATGAAGGCACATTTGTTCACTGTCTTCAATTTTAATCAACTTGATATTTACCAAAAACACTGTTTGCTTTAGAAAAATTAAATTATTTCCAAAATTTGATGTGCAATATTAGTTTAGACCTCTAGTTAGATGTGTTTTTGTTTTATTTTGTCATATCAAAATTCAGTTTATTGTGAAATTTTGTGGTGTCATTATTTGTAACCAAGCTTTTAAATATTATAATTTTTATGCTACACACATTGGCAGTCGTAATCAGTGGTCGCTAACTTTTTAATTATTAATTAACCCCATTAGAGAGTTTGAAAATATTTTGTGTAATCATTTTTTTTCTTCATATTTTGGGAAAAAACTTTTTTTCAGCCTTTAAATGGTTTTAATATTTAATGTTTATTTAAATTCAAATTGTAAGGATAATTCTATTGTTGTTTATTTATTAATTTATTTTCAGGTTTTAATGTAATATACATATTTTTTTTAATTTAGTGATTTTTAAAGTGTAAGGACACCAAAAGGTTGAGAACCACTGCTTTAAATGATCAACCTAAAAGCAACTTAGTTAAATGTGTTTTTCCTTGCACTGGTGAAACTAAGCAATAATTTGCAATACTGGAAAACTCTGAGAGTAATCATTTTTTTTAGGAAAATGCATTTTTTTAGTTTTCAAATGGTTTTAATATTTAATGTTTATTTTAAATTCTAAGTGTAGTACTGGAAAACTCTGAGCTGTGCTAGTTTAAATATGTTTCCATGTTATAGTGCCCTTTATCCATGCAAATATTTTTTATTTCATCAGTTAAACGTTGGTAAACAAAACAAATTGCCCATTTTTGTGTTGTTTTTGTTGTTTGGTTTACGCTCACATGTCAAATCTATCACACTTTTCAAGGCATTTACTGCACATTAAAACAAGGGCACTGATCGTTCTTGCAAAATAATAAAATATAAATTTATTAAACTAATTACTTTTTATACGTACAGCTTATCGGTGCCAAAAGAACTCAATTGGTGTCCTGTGCTCTAGATTTATTAAAACAATTTAATATTGCTCTTAATCCCCATACAAATTAATCTTAAGTAACTTACTGTATGGTGTCCTAAGAACATTGTAATCTACCTAATCCCTTATGGTCAACCATATTTCATGTATTTTGTTTCATCATATTCCATTTGTTTTTAATATTGCTGTCTTCATTTGTGTAGCCATGTGGCTAAATTATTTTGTGTTTTTTTACCAGGTTGTTTAGGTTATGAAAAGATATATTAGGAAAGTGTGTTAATCTTTGCAACTGATTGAGATCACCTGATGAATTATCACAAAATATATTACATGCAAAACAATTTCAAATAGTAATTATAAAGTTTATAACCTGGTCTTTATTTCATAGTAGAACTAGACATTGATTTGGAAGTTTTTCAAAAAAGACAAGAGTGTCTCAGTAAATTGCTTCGCAGTATAACACCAGTTTTTGTTATAATTCCATTGTTTTTGTAACATTATGCTTTTTGTTTGTTTGATAAAAGTTAGGGCACCAAATTTACAATGGATTGGCAAGAAATGGAAGAACTAATTTCAAACTCGGAATCAGGATTTATTGAGAATAATGTAAGTCATATAGAAAATAATACAGAAAACCTTGGTTAATCCTATGATAATTATATTCTTGTTGAAAATGTGACCGTCCACTCTTTGTAAAGTTTTGGTGTGTATCAAACTTTTCCTGGGAAAAAAAAGGGAAGTTTTTACCAATTTAACACCTGAATTTATATTGGTTTAATTGCATTAACTGTTTTTCCCAGTCTTTTATATGTAATTGTTTGTTTATTGTTATTGTTAGGGAAGTAAATTCCCAGGGAGCAGCGAAAGACCGTTAGGTCATCAAAGTCAGTCGCTAAACATACTGCCTTTAAAAGCGTCCTTTTACAAATCGCAATATGACTTTATTTGAATCTAATTTTGCTGCATCCTCTTATTAAAGTTTAAAAACCCAACATTTCTTTTAAACATATTCCTCAAAAAAAATTCTGATCCTATGTTTCACTCAGTTTTTGAAACTTTGAGTTTAATTGTTGATATACACACCAGGGAAACAGTGATCGACAAGCACAAACCTGTTGCCTATGATGTTGGGTTCATAAAGATAAATAAACGCTTTTATATAATTTGTTTATGATAATTTAATCTGTTATTTCAGTGTCTTTTTGACCAAGATGACCTTTCGGATAGAATCAAGAAAACTCTCTACTACTCTCCCCATAAAAATCCAATGAAGGATACCCTCTCATTTTCAATTACGAGTAAGAATGTGCTTTTTACTGTTTCAGCAGCTCTGTTTTAAGTTAATTTTAAATGATGTACATTTGACCTTATTGTAAAAAATTAGTCTTTTAAAATACAATTTGTCAAATAAAGGCCTATATATGGCCAAACTAATGTAGTCAACATTTTGTAAACAGTATAGATAAATTATTATCCAGTTTCAATATATAGAGATAAAAGGACCGATGCTGACATAATATACTGCAAAAATGATTGAGTAAAAAAAGGACCAAAATGTTTATATTATTGGTGTGTAGTGGGTTTCTGGTTAAATTGCAGCACTTTTTTCTAGCTAAACTACCAGGTATCAGGATCACTATCAGGATAAATTATCTATCACATCTCCTAATGGCAAAATAAGGAAAATTTGTTCTATATGTAAAACCTTCAGCTATCCGTGGTCATTTTTTAATGTACCAAAACATTCATTTATTTGTTGCAGAAGAAGCAGTAGAATCGTTTCGGAAAGCTGCCCCTTCGTCGTTTGGAAAACTCGGTCATCGTTATGCCTCCAGGGTTGCAAGGTATGTTTACACTTTATTGTGTTTAAGCTTTCACATATGCAATAATATTACTGCTTGTTATTTATAGGGGTAATGTGACATTATTTTTCAAAAATTGATATATATATTAGCTACTGTATAAACTTAAACTTGCTTATCTGTCTTACATGAAATGTCATTATCCTGATAAATGCGTCTTGTATAGGACGTCGAAACGTCGATTGGTTATATAATACTGCTGGATGAGCAACACTCGGTTATACATTATGCCTGGCAGTAATAGCTTATTTCATAAAAAGTGCTCGCTTAGTAATGAACAAGCTGTTTGACACAGACAGGAAAACTATTATGTGTGTTTATTTGAAATTTGACATCTTTCAACAGCAAATATGAAATCCTAGCAATACTACCAACCCACCTAAAACTTCGCCCTAACCAAATAGATAAAAAGGAATAAAACCTAATTTACAAAATATTTGTGTGATAAACTGTTTGTGTGTGAACAGTAAAGAGATAATTTTTTGGTCATTCTTTAGAGATGCTTGCATTTCGCCTTGTTCCCTTCTACTTGGAATGATTTACATCGAACGACTTGCGAACCGGAATCCCGACTACCTTCAGAATATTACCTCATCCGACCTCTTTCTTATTTCCATGGTAAGTTTGCAAAATAAAAGCTTTATATTTGTGTGACTTCCACAGATACATAATTTATGCTGTCTTGAGTGGTGCAATTTAGCATTGAATATTTAATAAATGGTAGATTTGACCTATGATAATGGCATTTTTTCCTTGAAAGTTGAATTTATAATAAGATCTGTCTGTTTCTTGACTTCTCTTTTTGAACCTTAAATTTATTTTTGTCAATTTTTTTTTAGGACTAAAAAATATCTCTATAAATTTTGGTGTAACAAAATATGAAAGAGTTTTTCATTGTTTTTAATAATATGATAAGTCATGCTAATCTCTTTATAGTTGCAATTAGAATGCAATGTAACTAATAAAGTACTGTTTTATAATACTTTTATTTCAATTAGCTTTATGGACATTGCCCCACTTACATTTCTCGTAAAGCCCATTTCTACAATTTAAAAAAAAAACTTTTTTCAGATGATTGCATCGAAATACTTGCAAGACGAAGGAATTGACGATGAAGTATTCAACGATGAATGGGCAGCCTCGGGTTTAGTGGACGTTGATTACATCAATCGAATCGAAGCAGACTTTCTAAAAGCTATAGATTGGAGGGTTTTGGTAAAGAGGGTCGAGTTTCAAAGGATGCTCTATTGGACAGAAACAAGGTCAGTGTAAAAAAATTTAATAGCAGTAACTCAGAGATTGACCGATATCACCCTTTGGGACCGATACTGATACCCTATTTTTTATGTTTTTGATAATTAATCGTAACCGATTTTTTTTATTTACCTGACATATGGTCAAAATTTAAATAAATTGAAAATAAAATCGAAAATAACCTTTCTGATTGATTTTACCTTGGCATGGTGCCAAACAATTGTTTTATAAAAAAAATATTAAATTTGTTGGTTTTTCAGGAAAACTTGTATCATATGTTCAGAGTAAAATGACGTCGAGGCGATATTGATATATTGTTACAAGCTTTATAATTAACATAATGAAATTCTAAATTTACAAACTCCTAACGACAAGATAAGCTCTTACCTAGATTATAAGCTGATGTGTGGTTTAATTGCAGTAACATGCGCTGTAGCAGCAGCAAAGTTTTGCTTAAAATTAGAATATAGTTAAATATAAGACCCACTTGTGCATTTTGTAAGGATGAAGGTCATTTTTGTGACCTGCCATTAAAATTCGCCATCCCTGGTATATGGTGTACATAATTAACATATTAAAATTGTAATATTAAATATATTAAATGCTAATGACAAGATAAGCTGTAACCTAGTTTATAAGCTGATGTGTGGTTCATTGAAGTAACATGCGCTGCTATTTCTGTCACCTCTTAAGGGTAAACTTGGCAATAGAATTCTCCTAAAATATAAGGCCTGATCGCCTATTATTTGGTTTAAATGCTCAGTTAGTGGCACAAATCGATATATATATATATATATATATATATGTAAGTATGGAATTGAGCTTATACATATAGGTTTTCCTTTTATTTTTAAAATGTCAAAATTGATATGTTTGAAATTGTTTTGTTAAATTTCAACAGAACAAACTGTATTGTGCGTAATTGCCTCTATATAAAGTTATAACTTGTTTTAATAAAGTAAATCTTAGTATTTTGTAAATATTCAATATTTATGCAGGATTGCGGAAAAGAATAGTTTTGATCGAGGATGGTTGACCTACACTGATGTAACTTGCCTGACACACAACAATAAATTGAATGAAATGCTGCAAGAACAAGTCAATTTTATGGCAAAGGTCTGCTTTAACTTGTGTACATGTTCAGCTGTTTAAGATTACAGCAAATGTAATCCATGAACCACAGCATTGTCAATTAAAAGCTAAATCCTGTTACTTTTAATGATACAATGTTGTTGTGTTTTTTAACAGGGTTGCCACAAAGTCAAATTTTAAAAGGCTTTGAGTTGATTTACCTATTGAAAAGTTTAAAAAAAAAACTATTTTTTATCAAAAGTCTTTGAACTGTCTAGAATTTATTGTATGTTAAGCTTGACTTAAATGTGTTTTGAAAGTAATGTTTGTCTCATTGACTTGAGGATGGTTTCTTAATTTGTATTAAACCTAACTAATAATCTAAAATAAAAGCTGAAAATAAAGTAAATTATATCTAAGATTTCTAAAAAAATGAAAACATTGGAAAAGTACTGTACGTTCATAAAAAAAATATTCCAAAAGAAAAGTTTATTGCATGAATTTAATTTAAAACAGTATAAATTAAAAAAAACGTCCATCAAATGGTTTCTTTATTCTTCGGCTTAGCTGAAGGCATAGCACCAAAGTGTTGTAATAAGACTTCTCATTTCATTTCATGGAAAATCAATCTCTAATTTCCTGCAGCAACAGGAAATCTAAACACAATAGGATTTGAAATGCGCAGAGCAAATGGCCTTAAGGCAGTGGTTCTCAACCTTTTATCTTTCATGGCCGATTTACATTGCAAAAAAATTCTGTGGCCCAATAAATTTATATGAAAGAAAAAACGTAAAATAGGTTTAGAACAAAACACATCAGAACGTATTTCAAAACAGATTATTTATTCAACCGTGCATTAGTGAGATACTTGCGGCTGAACAATAAATTTACATTCCTTTTTAATTCCTCCGCAAGTCATTATTTCTTAACATTAATTAGAGTGACACAAATGAAACTAAATCTAGCTTTTTAACATGGTCTGTGGCCCACCTGAAATGTTCTTATGGCCCACTGGTTGAGAACTGCTGCCTTAAGGCAAAACAATGCACATTTTAATGAAAGCTACCATCAATATGAGAATTAAAAATTAGTTATTTTTGAGTTTTAACTTAATCTGGTTCAACACAAAACATTTACTTTTTAAATTGGCTATCATAAAAGCAATAAATATGCTGTTGCAACCAGGCATAGTGTAATAAAAATAAGTTCTTCTGGTATATATTTGTTAAACCAACGTCCCTGCTTACTATCAACGTTTCTGCTTACTATTCATAGAAGCAATCTATGGTTTTTATCCAATATTAATTAGCTATTTATCAATATATCTAGCTTATGCTGTTGCTAATATTCCGACTCAATTGTTTTTAAAACATCTTAAGAAAAATAAAAACATTTTTTATGAAAAGCATTTTGGCTTCTTTTTATTGAAAATGCTTTCTCAACCCCCAAAAAAATTAAAAGCAATTTTATTGGTTATAGTATTAATAACAAACTTTTACCAATTTTAATACAAATTTGAAAGCAGAAATATTGATAAAATTGACATTAGTTTTATGACCTATAAAACAGAGTTAAATAACATGAATTATATTGGCCAAATATTTCAAGTTAAAAAAATTTGTTTATATCAAGTTTTTAAATTTTAGTGAAATTGTTATAAAGACCCTATGTGTCGATCCTAATAGTTAAACACATCTGTTTATCCTATAGGCTGCATGTATGTGCTTGTTGGTCTACGGAGGTGTGATTGCTGCTTCTGTCGGTACAGTGTGCGCTCTGCGGGCCGCAACGTTGTTCACAACTCCAAATAGAGATCTTACTATCCAGTTCGGGCCTCCACTTCACCAACCATTTCATCCTACGTCACCTGCAGGTAAAATTTAGAAATGATTTATTAAAAACAGTCAAAAAAATTATAAAGATTATGTTTAGGTATAGGTAATGTCATTGTGCATAATATATTTTGGGTAAGATTTTGAGCAAATAAATCAATTAAATCCTATCACCTGTTGCTTTTTATAGCAGTGGTTTGGAAACCCACGACTTGCTTGTCTATTTAATCCCGTTTCATCTATTGTTTTACAAAAACAAAACCATTGCCACAAAGATTATATTTGGTGCCCAAAGTAATGATTTGTTTGTGTATTTAAAGTACCCCCCTGCAGTACTAAGCATACAAACCTTTCTTTTAATAACTTCAAATTAGTTTAAAACATGTTGTAAAACTTCATTTATGAAAATACAAAAAATTGTTTGTTATGTAGAAATAGTTTATGTTTTAAAACTTTGATAATTAGGAAATTGTGTTAATTTTTAATTTTCAAAGCCTTGGAGCAATTTGAGCTACACTAACCTCAAAATGGTCTTTTATTATTACTATGTTTGATTCAGCCATAGTTAACTAAATTACAAATTTTGTGCGTTTTGTAAAACAAATTACTCGTTCTGTGCGTGAACCATGAGTCACAGCACACAAAAACAAACCGTGTTGCCATTTATAACACACAGAGCTGCTAGTGCTGTATAGACAAAGGATATGCTATGAATTAAATACGTATTAAAATACCAAAGCCCATACAGAAGTTTGTTTCAATGTTTCAAAAAAAAAACTTTATTTATTTTTAACATGGTCCCTCGTGAAAGTGAGTTCTGTTTCATTTGAAATTTTAACAAAAGCTACCTACTTCTGTATGGGCTTTGATATTTGTCTAAATTTAACTCAAAGTTGCCACAAATTCTTTGAATCTTTAAAAGTCGTTGATTGCTTTGAGTTGATTCGCATATTGAAAAGTCTTTGAAAAACCCTATGGTGTATAGTCAAATTAGTTTTATTTCCAGCTAAAGTTATTTGTTTTGAATGTAAAAACAATATTTAACTATTTTTCATTTTGTTGATTATGGATTTATACTGTATCTTTTCGATTTATATTCATTTAAATTTTAAAACCTACAATTTATTGGTATTCAAAGAAATGTATTTGAATGTCTTTAAATTTTTTTCATAAAATTGTGTGGCATCCCTGTAACTACAACCTCCAGCCATTATATTCCAAAATAGAGGCCTGAACTGCAATTGTTGTTTAAACAGGAAACAACACTGGTGACGCTTCGATGCAAGCGAACACAACCAATGTAGATGTCAGCCCTCCACTGTTGCTATCTGAAGCTAACACTGCCTTAACTGTTGAATCTACCGGCAAAGATCACGTCATTTTTCACAAACCTTACACAACCTCTGTAGCCAATCAAGAAATGTCCCAACTTACCGATAAAAATCTGCCTGTACACCAATTTACACAAAAGCTTCAATTTGAGTCACAAGAATTGCCTCGAAATGATCCGCAAGTTTTACAAGCACCCCAAGCCACTATTCCACAGCCAAGTCAGGTTCTCCGAATGGTTGAAACTGTATTTTTCCTCGCTAATGTTACAAAGTTTCAAGCAAATGCCAATGAAGTGTTAGAAAAATGCAGTACTTGTTTAAACTGTGGTCAACAAACAGAGCAAAAGAACAGGTGACTTACTTTTTCAGTTTTTGTTTAAATCCAACAAAGTCTATACCTCTGTTAGTTCTTTTATCTTGATTACGCATACAAGGTCATTGTCTCTTATTGTAAGATAATCCAAAAATTTTAAACTAATTTAGATAAAATGTTTAGGACACAAGTTTGCAATTAAAAGTAGATGCGATGAGTCATGAGTGCTATTTTATGTTTTTACGAAAGCGATACAGAAAGAATATAGTTCTTTCGTAGGGTGTAACATGTAATGTTTTCTTTTAAACTTTGTTGAGTGCTTATTATTCTGATGCTCTTTTGCACTATGAATCTTTCTGTTACCTTTCTGTGATGTTTTTTATCATTTTGTAATATTACTTTTTCTTAATAATGGTGGTATTTGTATAGATTTTTATATAATATCTTTTTTACAATATCATTATGTGTTACTCTGCAGAGCATCTTCACCAAGCAAAGATTTAAATAATTTTGAAGAAGTTGATTTTGCATTTAACAAGCAGCACACTATACAACGTAAGTGCACCAAATCTAGCTTTTATTTACCTGACATATAGGGCAGTGGTTTTGAACCTTTTTCATCCAGTGGATCCCTTCAACTGATATTCAAACTTATCGCCCCGAAGAAAAACAGCACCTGTAAATTTGTTAATATATGAATTGAGTATGTAACCGTAACCTCTTTAAACACCAAATTATTAGTAATCAACTTTGCTGAATGATATTTTCATGAAAACTTTATATGCTGTACTAGTAAATATCACAGGAGGCTCACAGAGTTATACTAATGAAACTGTTATTAGTGCTGTCATTATTAGTATTATCAATTCGAACAAAAATCAAGATTTATAAACGCGGAAGGTGCTAAGGTATAGAATAATTTAACCAATGACCCCAAATAACCCAGGACTTTGCTTCAATTGCCCAAATGTGCACCTTGTTTTCAATTCTCGGGTCTTAAGTATGTACACTTGGTTCTGTGAAACCTAATTTTAATTTGCATTTGGCAAGTAATATTAATTTCCTGCCCCTATTTTAGCTTTGTTAGGGCAATATTCCCAGGCCAGAATAATTAATTCACCTATGACTCAAAACATGACTTTTAAAATGTATCAAATACATATGCTGATGTTTCATTTTCAGGTCACTCCCGGAGGAACAAAATACTTGGTCCAAACAGTGCTTATGACCAGAAGGTTGCATCCCCTCTACACCGACATAACCCACGTGACCACCGACACAACCTACGTGAACATAGGCGAATCCCACCAACATTTGCCGATATTTTAAACTTGAACAAACTTATCACCTGAAATTCTCCGTCATTTTCTTAAATTTCATACTCAAGAAAACAGAGAAAAAGTTCAAATTCACATCAAATGTTTAAAAAAAAATAGCAGAATTTTTCGCTATTAAGTTTTCAGACATAATTTTTTAGTCTCCCGTTAAATTATTATTCAAGAAAACAGAAAAAAACACATTTTTAAAATATAACACAATTTATAAAATGTTATAGGCATTTGTTAATCGAATGCGTAAGTTGATTCTGTAGTCGGCGATTTTTTCTACCATTGCCAAGTTGCATGTTGCTGCTTAAAGTATATGTTGCATTTTTGCGGGAAACCTTTTTTAGGACTAAGCATGAAATATTTTGAATGTTCATTAAAGTCGTAGGAAATAAATACGGAGTTTTGATTCGTTGTAGTATTATTCTGAGACGTTTCGTTACTTGGGACTTTGATTGCCATTTTAGGCGGAAAAATCCATCACACTTTCATGACAATTTGAACTTCCTTTAGTGACACTTATAACGTACTGTGGAGGTAAATATTGCTCAAAATTATTGAAACGAAACAACCCTATACAATTTTCCCCAATTGGTCAAGATACACTTTGGAGCATAATGGTTTGAGTTTGTAGTAAGACGTAATAAGAATATCAAAGCCCATACAGAAGTAGGTGGCATTTTAAACGTTATAATTCTCGTACTGATGTAAATATTAACACTAAAATTCCCAACAGGTTAAACAAATTCGGACATATTCTTATAAAAGTAGCAAAGCAATGCCTAAATTATTTCATATTCGCGGCAATCCTAAATAGAGCTTTCACCAGCAAATGTAATAACACACTGAATCATATTACTCAAGTTTTTTAACATATACTAAATATTTTTTTAAATAGTCTACCGGTTTGCCACTGGGGCCTACCGAAATCTATTGGCTGTCAATAATTAGGTACAGTGCTTTTATTTTTGGCTGGTGAATGCCAAAGTGGCTGATTACTATTGCAAATGTGTATACAAGCATTAAGATTATAATCGCATTACGCAGCTTGTCTTGAACGTGCGTAGGGTGAATCAACGGCATATAAACAGTAATGTGTCGTTGGGTTAATTGCCGACTATAAATCCTAATAAGTTTCATGCTTTACTGGGGCCACGGCATTGTGAAAACTGGGAACCGCAACAAAAATAAAAAAGAAACAAAATAATTTTATCAGCACAATTTAATTAGCAAAAAGCAAAATAAACTTAATCATGGTTATTTGATATTTAATTCTTTTTGTTTGTAAAATAAACTTTCTTTTATTAGTGACACCTAATTTTTTTTTGTTAGTGCACCACCCAGTGGTTGCTATAGGTTACGCTAATTGTTTATGATTTTGAGAGAACGTGGAAAAAGTGAAGTTTGTTGATAAATTGCTTTGTTTTGTTTTTACATATCTTTAGTGTATTGGGTACTACGATTTAATTACTTATTTATATTGTAGGGAATGTTTTTAAGCTGAAGTATATGTCGATACAATACTGAATTGGTTTTAATACTCTCTTTGAGCAACATGTAAAATTTTAGTTGAACAGCACTTGAACTGGCGCTGGTCTAGAATCCTACCATTTTTTTTTAGTTTAACGAAACTAGTGTTCGAAAATAAAATTGCAAGGAAGAAATAAATATGCAAGAATAAATATAATAAAAATACTTGATCAACCCAAACCAAAACTCGCACCCTAACCCAAATAACGTTAGCAATATAAACAAATTTTTCGGTGCTGGTCTTGAAGCCTACCACTTACTTTTACATCAAAAAACAAGTGCTTAATTTTGAAATTGCAAGTAAGAATAAAAAATAGTAGAATAAATGTAATAAAATTACTTGACTTAGCCAAACCAAAACTCGCACCCTAACTCAAATAATGGTTTCAACATAAATCCCCGAACGAAAATGTGGTAGGATTCTAGATGTTATATACAATTCAGATAATAAGTTTTCATAAAAGTCAAGTTGTTTTTTATCGTTGTAAATTTCTAATTTTGTTTCTGTAGTTTTAATACACAGGTCTATTCAGCAACAATATGATTTCTTTGTAGCTTAAACCAACTAAAACCAAGTTAGAAACGAAGGTTTAAGGTCGGCAAAATGTATGACCGGGCTCCCCGACCCACCGCCAACTACACCGTTGGAAGCACTAAAGACAGTGTTGGACCGGGCACATATGATGTACCAACTCCAAGGTGAACTCAATCAAAGTGTTTTTGTATTTAGAAATTAAAAATCAATCTAATTTGTAGATGTAGTAAAAAAATGCAATCTCATTATCTTTGTAATCCAATTTAAATTAACTAAAATTCTTTTGGCCAATCTTTGCTGCTTTAAGTTTGTCTTTTTAAGTGATTAAAACATATTTAGGATGTTTTTTAAAACAAGATTTACAAATCATATCATTTGTCATAGAATCGTATGCTTGTGTAGCACTAACTATTCTTATTCTGACACAATGCAGACTAGAGTTCAATAATTTTTATGTTTCCACCAAACGGGTGTAACCTGACAAGTTTTAATATTTTTTAATTTAAATAGGTGTAAGGGTTACAATTGTTTAATAAATAGCCTTCAGTTAGAAAATCGTTTTGCAACACGAAAATGTGGCTATACAGTGTATAGCATTAACTGTTCTGATTGCCATACACTGAATTCACATGTTATTATGCAGTGTGAAATGGGTGAAATCGGATGGTTATGCCCCGTTCCAATCAATGACAGGAAGAGAGACAATCTTCCACATCGGAGATTCTGTGATGGCTGCCCCTGGACCAGGATCCTATGACCCAGGGTATGAGAAATTTCTATTTGGTTCCAATTTATCTTTACAAATTATTCCTGTTATCGGATATTACCTACTTTAACTAGACTACGCGTAAAATGTGTAAGATATAAAATTAAATATTTATGGAATCAAGGAACAACATGTGTGAGATTAAATTTCAAATGTTTAACTGAATCTTAAATTTTTAACCAATCCAGCAATGTAATACAAAGCCACACTCCACTCTACATTGCTATCTTCTTACTAAAACATGACTATGAAGTAAATGCAAAGCATATAGCATATTAAGATCATTACAAATGCTTTAATATATGCTACAGATTTCACCAACTCAAAACCGGTAAAGCAAGACTCTTAAAATTAACCTTTAAGTCATGAAAATAGGGAACAGCAGTAGTCATTTTGTTTGGATAATCTTACACTAAAACAGTAAATGTGGAGCATGTTAGATATTAATAGCAGCTTAAATTCTTAGTATTTTACGGAATCTCACTGACTTCTTAAAAGCAAGACACTTAAAAAATGTTGAGTCATAAAATTAGATCACAACAGTATTAATTTAGTTTGGGTTATCTTGCACTAAAAATATCATTATTTTTCAGTTTTGCGCAAGACCATCCAGTTGGTGGCAGACCTCTTGCCAACAAAAGCAACCGTTTCTCGGAACCACCGATGACAAGTCACATAACCCCAGGACCGGGAAAGTACAACTTATCCAAGAAAAGTGACTGGGTTAAGGCGGCGCCGGTTGTTCAGCCCCCAGTCGCTATACAGGTAAATATTACTTTAAACTAAAAAACATGAAAGAAACACACCCACATTGTTCAACAACTGTGATCTAGCCCTCCTAAAATCGCTTTTTGGTCCATAATTCAACTTACCAATAGATCAACAATTGCAATTCTAAACCGTCAAAAATATGGGGATTGTCCCTAGTACCTTTTTGCTTTTTTTTAGTTTGAACATCGCCATTTTATATATAAAAAGAAAATTATGATTTTCTTAAATGCAGCCATCTGAAAAGACAAAGGCGATCGTTACAAGTCGTGTGAGGTATATGCGAAAACCTGATGCCCCTTCGATTCCAAGTCCCGGGCAAGCTTATGGTTATGAGGAGACGGATAACGGAACACTAAGAAAACAGGTGCAAATTTTTTTACTGTTGTTAACAGGTGTGGTTTCCTTATATTTTAACATGTTTAAAATGGTAGCACATATTGGTATAATAAGTAGGGCGAATATTTTTTGACCTAAAAAATAGGAATTTTTTTGACCTGAAAGATTAAAATTTTGACAAATTTTAACCTAAATAATATAATATAAAACACAATTTTGACCTGTAATATATAAGAAATAAATTGATTTAAATGAGCTAGGCGACATTAATCACGCGTTTTTTTCACCGTATATTGCTCTAATAAAGATATAATACGGTTAAAATGACTTTAAATATAAATAAAAACTAAATTTTTTTGATAAAATTGAACGATAAATTTCAAAACAACTGAACGACCAATCTCAAAAAGCTGACTATATATTTTTTTTAATTTTGTAAACGATTTAGGTGCATTTTTATTTGATTTTGACTTTACAAATTTTTGACAAATTTTGACCTAACGTGTAAATTTTGACAAAATTTTGACTTTTTGACAAGTCAAAAAATATGCGCCCTAATAATAAGGTATAAAAAAATTTAATAGATTCTATGCTAGCATAGCAGTTCTACCAATTATTCTCGTTTTCCCACTGGTGTAGTAACAAATTATCTTATAATTTTGTTTTTACTCAGTTATTTTTTTAGTGGTGGCCTTACCTATTTGTTAAAACTTACAACTATGAAAAATTATGTTTTTACATTATGGTATAAGGTTGATGTTTATAATAACTATGTAACTATCCATAATTATTTTTTTAGGCGCCACCATCAAATGATGCGAGCATGGGACCAGCGTACTACAGGCAACTATCTGATCTTAGTTTGTTTTTATAATTGATTTAGTTTAATTTTTGTTATGATAGGTTTAATAGTCTTTGCAAAACATTAGATTCTTTTGTAAGGCTCATTGAAACAAAGTAAATACAATTTGTTAAACAATTCCACCTAAAATTCCTCCCAAAAAATTCAGAATCAACCAAGACAAGACGTTGACCACTGCAAAGTACCGCGGTGTTCACTTTGGTTCACTTAAGGCCGACAGAATGAAGTTTAGCGGCAAAATGGGTCCAGGACCTGGTGATTACAATCCTTATCAGAACAAACCAAAGGCAGATATAGCAACCATGCTTAACCCTGATGGAAAGAACTTTGAATCAAGGCTTCCAAGGTATAAATTGTATTTGTTTTTTTGGCAAGAAATGTTTTCCGTGTTGAAACAGTGTTAAAATGCTGTTCTTTGTGATGCTTTGTTTTTATATGAAACCCTGAATTGTAAAGCAAACACTCCTATTGTTGCACTAATTAATAGTTCATTGTTGTATCATAAATAAGCAACAATGCTATTGTGATTGTAAACTCTAAACAATAACATAAATTTGGGATCTGATAGATGATGTAAAAAAAAAAAAACGTGTTTTTTGCAATGGTTCCAACATTTTGTTCAGTTTTGCGTTAATGCTAAAATTGATAGCTGAACGCAAACGCGCTCTTACAAAATATTCTGCTTTTTTCTGTGCATATATAGAAATTTAATGCTTGTGACAAAATGTACTGTAATTATCAGCAATTTGTTTAAATTTGTTGTACAGCTTATAAGGTACTGATAATGGTTGTTTTTAAATCTAGAGCTAAACACGCCTGCTTATAAACTTTTGCTTTCTATAAATCGCTCAATACTTGGAATAACGTTTTAGACTTAAACTTACATGCATTGATTAATTTTATTAAAGGACTAAACGGGTATATTAAACCTTTTTTCAGTAAAGTCTACCTACGAAAAACTTCTCTATTATAATGGCCTTAAAATTTTATCTAAGACTAGTTATGTTCTTTCCTTAAAAAAGCGCTTCAAACTTTACTTTAATTTATTTGTAGGTATCACGAAATAGTTGCGCAAGAAGAAGAGAAGAAAGCAGTTCCAGGTCCCGGTAAATACGACATCAACGGTCAGTTTAACAAGAAACCGGCCCCAGTTAATGTGGAGGGTCTAGAAGTTGAACATCCACCTTTCATGTCACAAGCTAGGAGGTTAGTCAATCCTGCTTTGGCAACTTTAATAGCACATTTTGCAATCAGTATTTTCCGTTTTTTTATCAGTTTGAACTAAAAGTTGTAGGCTAATTTAATTTTAAATGCTTAACCAAACAAACCTGCTTAAAAAAGCTCAAAACCTCAGTTGGGTGGATTTTTGTTGCAAGATATGGAAAGAAGTCAAATATCCAGCAGGCAAATAATCTAATTGGCACACTAAAATTTTGAAAAAATTAAAGAAATAGAAGTTTACTCCCTACAATAAACATCTTACAATACTGCCACAATAAGCCCCTAGTTTATCACATTTCCCCTTCGGTAATACGATGTCTGGCATTTAAAAAAAGTTGGTACTCCGAATAAAATATATATTAAAATAACTAGTTGGCTCTTTACGTTTTCTGCTACAACTACTCCTATAAAATTGTTCATTGGGGATAATAATCCATAAGTTAAGAACCACTTTCGAAATTCATGTCATAACGGCGATTTCTCCAGATTGAACGAGCTGTCCCTAATACCCTAATACGGCATCTTTCAAGCAAATTTTCATCCTTATCTCCAGATTCAACGAGATGTCTGGACTGACTCCGGCTCCCGGAGCTTACAACGATCCCAGGAACGCCCTGGAGGCTCTCAAGAAGATAACTGGGATGAAAAGGAGTCCATTCGGTCAAACCGCGGTCAGGTTCCAACCTAACAGGAAGATTAAGACTGTTCCAGGTAACGGTTACGTATACGGGTATTTTAGAACATTCCTGAAACGCACATATACACAATGCGTATTCTGTGATCAAGCCTTTCTGGTGTCGTAGTGAACAACGATAACTGCCCACTTTATATAGTCACAGGCTGGCTAATTGTAGCTCATTTGGTAGAGCGAACGTCCCGGTATGACCGAAGGTTGTGAGTTCGAACCTCACCACAGGCTATAGTTGATTTCTATAGCCTGGCCTTGCTTGCATTAAATAATTAATTGATGGACTAATTTAATTTTAGCCCCTATTAAGACTCCCGGTTTAGATTTACAACGTCGTTAATGAGTTTAGAATGTAAAAGGTCTAATTACTTACACCCAACTGATTTTAAGACGTAATAACAATATCAAAGCCCATACAGAAGTAGGTATCATTTTGAACGTTTCGAATAACTCTTTATTTATTTTCAACTTTCAACTGAGTTTGTTTTAAACTCCTTCGTTGTCGTTTAGGTCCCGGCCACTACAACATCTTCAACACCGGGATGGCCCAGGAGAGCTTGAAGCGAGCTTACCTCGAAAGTACGAGGAGTGGAGCTTTTGGAAGCACTTCTGCCCGTATAATGCCAATTATACAGAAGCATGAAGTGGCACTACCCGGTCCATCGCACTACCAGGTGAGTGATGCTTTTATCCTGTAGTTTAACCATGCAATTATTCTTTACTTTCCTGTCCTAATCATTTTTTTAAAGATCTTAAGAGAAAAATAAATGCATATTTTTAGTTGCTTACACTAAAAGATTTGTCAATGACTTGACTTAAGTACACTTAAGCCACTCTTTTTAAATGACTTGACTTTAGGTAAGTATTTTTTACTTTGCTTGGACTTAAGTCATTGAGTCGAATGACTTGACTTAAATGATATGTTTTTAATATTTTTTTTTAATAAAATTGAGTATTGACTTCAATTTTATAGTAAAAACTAAAACACTTAATTTCAACCTAAGCCGTTTGACGTATTGACTTTATTCAAAGTAAAGTCCACCGGAAAGACTTAACGCAAAACGATTAGGTTGCTAAACTTTTTGTTAATTTATTAGTCGGGGTGCTGCTCATCGGGTTTACTAATTTTATATGGTTTAACGTTTTATTTTTATATCATTGATTTGACTGGGAGTTAATTTGCTCTTATGTTGACTTGACTTGGGCTTGGACTTTGAGAATGATTTGTTCTGTCAATATTTTACCGTACCTTTCTTTGCAGCCGAAGAGAAACGAGGAACGATACAAGAAGCAGCTGACTTCTACTTTTGCTTCGCTCAGTGATCGACTAAGTGCGCCAGGCGCTCAGGTTGCTGATCATTTAAAGCTTAATATACCGAGCTATGTCATTTTATGAAGTTGTATGAGACTTAATTTTTTTAACGAAACATGCAACTTTTTACATTAGAACATTTTGAAAGACCGTTAATTAATTTTGGGGGTCATTTACTTTTTTTACGTAATTGTCAATCTGAATTAGTATATCAGAATAGGTATGTTTTATGGAAAAATATTTAAATCGAAAATGTTCAAAAAACACTAGTAAAAATAAACAAAAGGTTAAAAACAGTTTAGAATAATAACCAGTCTAAAAATAAATTTAAAACCCTAGTTGCAATAATAAAACTTGTAAAACAAAAACCTGGATTACAAATAGAAACAGAGTAGAAAATTAAAAACCCTGTTTAATCATAAAACACCCTAGTAAGAAATAAAAAAATATCTTAACATAAAAACTCTTTTTTAGACTTTGCAAGACAATCCACCGCCGGGGTCATACGAGGTCGCCAGTTCCCACCAAAGATCACAAAACAAGAGAGGCACTGCAGCGCCACGGAACAAGGAGGCGTTCAAGCGGAACCGCGCCTTTCTCTCCGCCTCCGATCGCTTTGCGCCACCTCGTGACGTGGTTCTCGATCATCCTGAGAAAGACACGCCAGGACCGGGTGAGTTCCGAAGGTTGTGGGTTTGAACCTTGGTTGAGGTGGAGTTTGCTTTTAGCTCGCGAAATGGGTTTTGCTATTTCGGCTGAGTTTAAAAATGTGTTTTTTTTAAATTAAGTATTTATAAGAATGTTTTGCTTTCAACCCCAATAAAGAAAAGGAATATTTTTATTTGGGGGTGAAGCTTTAATATCCGGTATAATAGAGTTGAGTGGGCTATGGATTGTGATTCTATTTAGGGAATGCATGGTACGTTCTGCAAACATTGCAAGGGCGTATTTAGTCCATAACATTGTTTTATAAGGGTGGCTTTGATGACCACGACCAGCTTAGATAGACTAACTGCTAATATACTGCTGTAGTGAAAGAAGTAGGATATATTTTAAAAGATCGTTTTAGGATTTTGAAGCCCGTTTCAGGCCATTAAAACAGCCCAGAAGACTACAAGTGCACATTAAAAAACTAGCTTTTAAGTCAAGGCTTGTGTGTCAATTAATTGTGTGATGAATAACCCCCTCTTTCCACTATTTAGTCGAATTACACTTGTTTTTAACTTTATTTTTGTTGCAGGAACTTATGACCAGAAGGGCAAGTCGGACAAGGTCAAACTAGCGGTCATGGTAACCAAGGACAACCGGTTTAAAGAGGTGAGATTCGCTCAAAACTTAACAAGTTCTTTTGTAACGTTTAATGCGCCACTACCTAATTATTAAGAGAAACGCATGTGGAAATTTGATTATACGAAGAAGAAAATGCATTATTTAGATGCCCCTATACAAGTTAGACCAACCCTGTTAAAACAGTTCGAATTAATGTAGTGCTTAAAACCACATTTATTTAAGTAATACCTTAGATCCGTGGAAACTGTGGACCTCGGCCCAAATGTGGGCTTTTTAGCGTCGACCACGAGCTATTTTACTTCTAGCAATAGTCGAATTTTTTCCACGCGCCTCATATGTCACGTATCCTCTTTAGTCTGGATTTATGACGTAACATTGTGACGTCATTTCAAAAAAATTACAATCCTTGAACCCAAACAAAATTCGTGGATCCGTCCCTATTGTCATAGTGGTTTAACGTGGTGGGCCTTCAATAAGAAAGAGCATTTTGGGCCGCGACAAAAAAGTTTGCCGACTACTGACTTAGATAGTGTTACCCCTCTTTCCTCCGGAGGGCCGCCTGCAGGTCAGGCTTCGGGTTCGCAGGCATATATTATTTTAATATAGCCAGTTAAACTCAAGTTGCGGTTTTAAATATGGCTTCAGAGACATAAGCTTTCATTTCTAGAATGCCTTAAAGTTGTCTCAACGTAATTGGTAAACACACTTCGAAATATGAAAGCTTTTTGTTCACTACCAACCCTAAACTAAATAATTTTACAAAATGAAATGTTTGAAAATGTGGCTTTAAAGATTTATATGGCCAAATTACCAATTTCCATGTTACAAGTCCGTAACAGTTATGAACCACTGCTTTAATAGCAAGGCGCGACACCTCTCTATTTTTTATTATTTAATTTACACTCGTCATACAAAGTGTGATCCAGGTTACTAGCAACTGGTGTAATGTTCCTTACCAGCTTGTCATTTTTTGGATGTAGGTTTTCTTCGAATGTGCGCAACGTACATCCGTGTACAGGCAGTGTCCCGTAACACCCCGCACATATGGCACGCTAAACTTCTTGGGATCTCAGTAACATATCCTGTGTGCTTAGAAACACCTTCCTTTCGGTTTGGAGCAGTGAAGCGGTGGTTTTTAACCTTTTCCATTGCTGAACCATTTTCAAATCACCAACCAATTCTCGCAACTCCTTCTAGAATTGCTTAAATAACAAAACCATTGTAATTTTTTTACACAGGTAGCCTACCTAGCTTATAATACAGTAACGTAATACCAAAATGTAAGTTAGTTTTAGCAAAGAAATATATTCCAGTAATACAATTTTCAGTGTTGATTCAGAATCCCCGCACTCCCTTGAAACAGTTCTCGCACCCCTGGTTAAGAAGCCTTTTCTTAATGCAGGGATGTCCAACCTTTTCGTAGAATGGGCCGCATTGCCTCTTTAAAATTTCGATAGGCCGCAAAACCTCTTAAATTAAAGGGGTGACGTCATAATTTACGTCATATCGTGGCGTCATAAGACAACTTAACTTATAAACACCCGCTCTTCTAGAGTAAACTCGTGAGTAAATATTCAAGTAATATCGACCTTATTTTGTTTTTATTATGGCGAAGCGCGAAAAATTGAGTTTACATGTTTGGGCTGATATATTTCCTTAAAACGGTCCGGAAAAACACACATTGAGAAAAACACCAATCTTGCTTTTGCCTAGCAATGATGGGAGCACAAAGTGTCCGATGGATGTTGAAATGCAACATTAGACTCGATTATAGTCTCAGATAAAAATACAAGATTAGGTCTACATCATATACTGCGTGGTTTACTAGTTTTGATGATAGTCGGAACGATTGTTTTCAATAAAGGCTACTGAAAGTGAGAATAAGTGGTGGGCTGCACGTAAACATCAGGCGGGCCGCGGGTTGGACATCCCTGTCTTAATGTGTTCTGGCTTCCGTTCATTGGTTTTTAATATTTTTCTTCGCTCCTGCTTATCAATTAAAACACCTTTAGCTTTTGTTTTAAACAACAAGGTAAAGCTTAAGAATAATTGCAATTTACAAATAAACAAATCCTAGTTAATTAACTTTAAAGATTAAATAAACGACGTATTTTAAAGAACGTTCAGCTGATGAATATAATTACAGACTGAAAAGTGCGTCACGAACGTCACATAGGAGGTCTATGAGGTCATAAGAAAAAGAACAATATGAAGTTTTACTAGTGAATAACTAATAATTGTAACTAAAAAGTGAATCCAATACGACATTGCAGTATTTTGTGTTTAAGTTTATTACAAAGCACAATGACTTAGTTAAGTTGATTTATATCCCAATTCTAATAAAAATACATACAAAACAAGGTTGTTAGAACAGTATTATAAGTGTAAAAATTCTTGCCATATGCTAACTAACAAGGTGAGCTCCTACAATGTACTAACATCAAATGCCTTAAGGTCAAGTACAATGTCAAGACAGTATGTGCTCACTGACCTTTGAACTTAAACCATAGAATACTTATAATTTAATTAGTCATAAAATACTTACACTGAAATGCGCAAGTTTAACAGCAACTTCACAACAGGGCTGTCTATTCTATTTAGCCCGCTACTTTTGTCCCAAAGGGTCAGATACCCTAATTTAGATACAGACTTAAACAACAAGAACTTTTCAATCTTACTCACATTTTGTTAGCGTTAGAATTACCGAATTCGCGAGATATCTAAATTGAACTAAATATAAACCAAATTGTTTTAATTAATCCACAATTAATTTTGGGCAAATTTTCATTTGTTCTCTATAAATATATGAATGGTAGTTTGCCTTAATTGGCACGTTTCATGGCATATATATATTATATATAACACACCTTCAATGCTAAAAACTTTTCTGTTAGATACTTAAAACACCATTGGAGAAAATAGCATTTTCAGTAAAATCAGAAATTAGATTAGAACTAGAATCAGAATAAAAACATTTGGCAAAAATAAAATTTGTATAATGTATTTGACATGGAACAGCTATTTTGTTTTGCGAAATAATTTCGTATAATGCCATAATTAAGTGTATGTTGGGATAAAATCAAGAATGGAAAGAATCAAACAGGTAATTTTTTGGCAAATTGAAATCGTCTCTTGGCGACCCAAACCTTGGGAACCACTGGTTAATCGTAATAGGAGGTTCCTGGTGAAACACTAGCATTATTTTACCAGAACAGCGTTCCAAACCGTCGTGGCTTACTTTCACCAATGGTACAGACCGAAACGTTTGTTATAGCCTAGTACAGTGCTTCTTAAACTTTTTTAGTTTTGTTCACACCTATCATCTATCTCCAAATTTCATTCACCCTTGTCTCGTGATATGATTTGGCAAATTCTTTCCTGTTCCATGAACAGGTTGAACACCCGGAATATCCGCCCTGTTCGCAAGCTATCATCCATTTCTGACGGTTCACCCTTATTTACCCCTTTTGGTTGGTTCACCCCCTGCAAAATTTTTATTTACCCTGGGGTGAACCATTCACCTGATTAATGAAACACTGGCCTAGTAGTCTGTCCGCCAACTCACATTTAAAGCGTATATAGATCGTAACAGTCATCAATTCGTTCTTCCAGATTCGCAAAGAGGATGTACCAGGACCTGGGGCTTACCAGTTAAGCCCCCTACTTGCCAACACCCTTCTCAAGGGAACTTTTAACGCAACCCTTCATAACCCCGTAACCCCTGTGCTGGATTCATCCAGGACTGCTACGGCAAAGCAGGCTTTCTTGCTAGGAGTTTAGATACAAATTGACAAAGTGAATTTGTGCGTCTTCTCAGTTACTGTGATGCAACTTTTGATTAAGTTTTTTTTTAATAAAAAAGTTTGAGGAATGTTTTTGTTTTTCGCTAGAAAAATGATTTATTTGTGGCAAATTGTTCTAAAAGTTGCCGAATTCTTTTGGCTGTGAGAAATGAGGAATTGTTTCTGATATTTGTATATTCTCGTGAGTATATTTATTTCTTCGAAAAAAATAGTTTTTCTATTCAAGAAAAGCTGATAAAAATTTCCCGATTTTCTCGAATTGTTATTTTTGATCAACTAATTACCTTTTCTCATCACGTTTTTTACAACAAAAAAATGTATCGTATAACTAACTGTACCTCGGTAAAACTATTTTGCTTTTGCAATGCTTTACAGCATAAAAAGCTGGTTCTTTTGTCAAACCATTTATTCTGCTGCAACTATACTCTGCTCCCAAACGAAACTTCTGCTCTTTTTAACTTCTTTTAGACGCTTTGAATAGTTAAACTACGCTAAATCAATTTTGACTTGCTAAGTAAACTGTTACATTCTGAATTAAAGCTCAAAGTTGGAAATTCTAACATTTCTAATTTTTTCTTGCTGAAGTTTAAACTCGTAATATCACAAATGTTTTCACTGTTTTGCTGATACACACGTTTGCGAATTATACGGAAGTTCAATAAAGATATTTTTTGTGACTTCAAGTTGTTCTTTTACTCGCTGCTTACTGTAAAGAACTTACTATTTTCTTGCTACTAGTTTATTGTAAACTTAGAAATTCGTTATAAATTTTTAAGGTAAAAGCTGTGCAAAAATGCAAAATTGTGGTATAAAAATTGTACTATCTTTGAGTCATAGCCTTCGATTAAGTAAATGAAAAATTCTTTCCCCGACAAATATATATCGAATTTAAATCAATCTTGTTGTAAAAATTAGTTGAATAAGTTTTAACCTAAAAACGATTCTGCAAGAATTTGTTTAAAACTCTTAGTAGCAGTGTTTCTAGCATATCAACAATGTGGATATACGCTAATGCAGAAGTAGGAGAGATTTTATTTAACCTCAAGCATTAACACGCGATAATTAAAATCCCCAAAAAATAACTCTTCCATGTAAAAATCAATATTTTATTTAGCAAAAAACAGCCTACGCTCTTAGATCCAACTTTGGTAAAACAATCTATTTTAAGGCTGCATTCTAAATCGCTAGTTATCTAATAAACAACAATACATTTTCATTCGCTACAACGCCACTATAAACGCAAGGTGTCAGACGAGCGCTATCACAGACTGCGCGTAGTAGCGTAACGCCGCGCGTAGTAATAGTATTCGAACGAATGACGTCATTCCGCGCGCGTAGTAAACAAGAACCGGCGTCGGAATTTTGTTTTCATCCGTTTCAAGCGAGGCGCGACCGTGTCCACTCGGGCGTGACGACAGCAGGGGAAAAAAGAGGCCTGGAACCACGTGACTGACTTCTTTGCCGTTTTTTTTTCGAGCCCGGCTTCAATCTCGTTGGAGCTCGCCAGGTGCTGTTCGCTGCGTATGTAGGCCGTTATTTTCAAGCTAGCACCGCTTTGCCATGACTTTTACATAGTTATTCGCTCGATTGAGACGTTTTCCCGATATACATTGCCAAAACTTGGTAAAAAACCATCGATTTTTCACTTTTTCGGTCCTGTTATTTGCATTTAGCGGCCATCTTTGGCGGTTATTTGTCTGGTTCGTTTGTTGAAAATCGATGATGAGATTATTGCAGTTGGTGCCACGTACGCACAGAAAAAACGTTGTATTCCAAGCAAATCCGACTATTTAATACATGTACAGCTTAAATATTGTCAATATAAGCCAGTTTAGGTTGGCTAAGCAATACTTTACTGTTACAACTGAAACTTTGCATTTTAAATGAGTTTTATTTAACGTTTTGTAGGTGTGGTAAAATCCAAATGTCAGATAACCAGTAGATTGTCAGCTGTATTTAACAACAAGTAAGCTTTTGTTGATTTGCATTTTGTTAAAAATGGCTTCCACCAAAACCAAACCAATGCATAAAGGAACGGCTCGATTGCAACCTATCAGAGCAACTCAACCTTTTCAGGTTAGTACAAACATATTTACCTTCTTTAGCAGAAATGGTTTTCACTATGCCATTATGAATTAACTCTATAAAATAAGAATAAATATAAAAGTCATACAATAAATGATTACATTTTGTGGATATAAGAATATATCTAAATGGTAAAAATGGAATATAAATTTGTTCAAAAATGTTTGCAAAAAGCAACTTACTTCTGTATGATGCTAAAAATGAATGGAGAGTTATTTGAAATGTTCAAAATAGTACTTTATTCTGTATGGGCACTGATAATTTGTTATAGTTAACTACAGTCTCTAGCAATTATGCTTTAAAATCTTCAAAATGTTGTTATTTTTTAACAGATATGTTTTACTCTTTTTAAAGAATTGTGTTTATATTTTAATAATTGTTGTTTTTTAGCTCAAATCTCCATCTTCATCACCAACGCCCAGACCAACGGTCGTACGAAATCGTTGGACAGATCATCGTTCTTCACCTGATCGAGCCGAACGCAAAAGCCCTAATTCACCAAGCATCAAAGGTTTGAAAATAACAGTATTTTGGTGTTATGCTTTATCGAAAAAAATTAATTTTGCTTAATTAAAGTTGTGGAAAGAAAAAGTACAGTTGTGTTTTTCTAGTTGTATCAGTTTAAGGACATGTCCAAGATGTGAAATAATCATTTTGATGTCCATGCATTTTCATGTATATCAATGTCTATATTACTATATAGATTATGAGGAGTTAAACCAATGTTTAACAACATTTTACAAACTTTATTCAACCAAATTTAACAGCACACATCTTAGTTTGATAGTTCTACCTGAAATTTTATTTGACTTTTGTGAGTGAAGGTTTACAAAGGGATTTAGGCAGTAAAGGTTGATTTGGTCTGGTTACTTTGGCATTTACACACTGCACTGTCTGGTGCTTTTTCCAAGTCAGCAAGTTCTATAGAAATGATGGACAGTCGATTGCTTGCTTGGCTGTAAACTCTGCCTAACCTTGATATTGCCTGTATCTTACATTCTTTCAGGTTAACTAAAATGTCTATTGAATATCATTTTAGAATTCATAGCTGCTGAAATTACTGTATGTAATCACAAATTGTCCCAAAATACAGTTTGTGTTTGCACAAATTACAGTTATTATCTTTTTTGTTGTTATATGCTCACCTTCGATGTTAAATGATTAGTTTTTCCCAATATTTTCAGTTCATTTTGTTTTGGGATTGTAATGGGACATATTATAGCCTTTTTATTATTCTTGATTCTTCGACACAACTTATGCAATATAAAATTGACCTGGTTTAACAAACCGAAAAAAATAAATAAATAAATGCTGTTCAAAAGTTTTCAATAATTTATTGTATAACACACAAGGACAAGAATACCTTGAAAAGCACATAATTTGTTAGCATAAGTGGATTGGTCAAGAAACTGTGCCCCCGGGCAATCTGTCTCCGTTGCTGTTTATTTTTATTTCATTTTCCCAAAATAAAGTTCGGTTCAACTGTACTTGTGAGTTTAATGTTAAAGTTTTGTTACATACTGCTGTCATAACTCCTTGATGTTTCCAAATTACTAATAACAAAATATATTCTGCCATTCTAGGTGTTAAGTCAACCAAAATTGGCTTGCTCTAAACGAGGTAAATCCAAAACCTAAAAGTGGTTAAAAACTGTATTTTTTTGGATTAAAAGAATAAGGATGAGAAAGATGGATTATGGATTAATATAAAATGATTTATCATTAGTTTTAACCTAAAAAACAATGTAAAGCAAATTAATTTCAGTTGCAACTTAACCATTGTGTTAGATACAAATACTTGATCTTTTTCATTTTTATCAACTACTACAGTAAGCGACCCAACCTAGGTATGCTACTTAATCTTTAGAAAGCCAAATACCTTAGTTTTCTTTAAACATATGGTTTGTTGCTCCATATTGAGGAAATCAGTAGAGCATAATGACTGTAGGTTTCAGTTAACCTTTGGATGTTAAAGCCCATACAGAAGTAGAAAGCATTTTGTGAACATTTCAAATAAATCTTAAGATAATGGCCTGAGGTTGTAGTTAGATGTAGAATGAATACCAAAGCCTATGCGTTGCATTTTGTGAACTTTTTGAACAAAATTGTGGTCAAAATGTTCACAAAATCTACATTGTATGGGCTTAGTTTTTATTTTTTGACAAAATCTATCGTTTTTTGCTGTGTATTATTGATTTTGTTGCTCTGTGCGATCCTGTACCATTACACTTGTGCTGAAAGGCTTGACTGTGAGTGTTTGATAATGAAAAATCGACTCTGTGTGTCGAACACAGCGAAACCCAAGAGCTTTCGAGCCCCATTCGAATCGCAAAAGTCTTTAAACCCCTTTCGACGAATAAAAACGAGCTTTTCAGCAGAGCCATAGCAACCCTGTGTTGAGCAATTTGCCCAGAGTGCCCTCTCGTCTCTTAACTTGCCAGGAAAGTCGCCACAAGTGCTCAAATCGCTAATTGTCGTCGTACTTTTGGCGCAGAGGCGCTCCTTCAGCGCCCGGCACAAAAGCCACAAGCCCTAACAGGCCATCCGCTCCTAGGCACCGATTCCACGAAGCGAACAATCCCTAAGTAAGCAAACCCGAGCGTTCGCTTTTGTCCCAACGCTCCACGGCCCCGGCTTAGGCACTCGCGCGACGTTCCTTTATGACGTAAAGAAGGGCTGTATTGTGTCGAAGCGCCGGTCGCGACGAACAGCTTGGCGACTTTTTTTTATTAATAAAAGGTCTGTTTTCGCCCCTCGTCGGCCAATGACCACTCCAATGGGTTCTGTTGTGCGTTGAACGCGCAGTTTCAATGCTTATCCGTTGAAATCGATAAGGACATGCCCACTCTTGTCGTTACATACTTACGCCCGCAGCGCTTTCCTATAATAAGCTTACAGGCGATGTGATGTGCACCTGCACTTCACAAATGCTCGTTGGTTATGCTTAACCGTCCAACTAACCAAACCTACAACAATTTCTGTACTTGCAGAGCGATCTTGCCTATTAACACTATGCATCCCTAACAAGTTGTTTAATGTCAGCATTTCTCTACGCTTCAATTGCTTGCGTCTATCCTAAAAACATCGGCAGTTTTGCGCGACTGGCAGATTTGTTTGCACAAAGGTTATCTGCCTAATAAAATGCACGCCATACCACTGATTTGCGGCCTTCTTTTCCAATATCCCAACAATCCTAACTCAAAAACTCTATCATAAGGAAATGTTTCTTAATATAGCAATTGTGTTTTAACAGTGGTAAGTTTAAAACGTTTTTTTTTGCGTGCAATTTTATCTATAAAAAGTGAGCTTATTACAACCGTTTTGGTCGTAGACTCATAGCTCCTAACCGTAGCGTTAGTGCCGTTCTTGAATAGCATATGTGTAGCGCGCTGCATTATAAATTTGTGTGGCGTGATCGCACGGCCTTCAACGGATAGATCACAATGGAACACATTTGTCAGAATATTGTTTAAAAATTACTGGTATTGCTCTTAAAAATTGCTTTGTGCGAACATTCAGCGCTTAAACTAATATCTGCGTTTAGAACAGTGTTTCTCAACCTTTTTTCGCGGCGACCCAATTATCGAGCGTAAGTATGACAACAAAGCGTTGGCGACACAATTATCTTAACCGAACTTTTTGTAAGGAAATAAAAACTTAGACTTTAACATTAACAAGTTCGAAATCAATCAATATTGGCCATGACTTCGTACTGTTTCCAGTCTTTAAAAAAATCTTGCATTGAACCAATCTAAATATATTTACCGGTATGAAAATACTTCAGTCGGCGACCCAACCAAATCAATCAGGCGCGCGATTTTTGTCGCGACCCACAGCTTGAGGTAAACTGGTTTGGAGGAAGTGTTACCGCACAACGTTGCTTGAAAGTCGATCTATCATTGCGTAATAGACGCAATTTGTGGAAGTCTTTGCTTTCAAACGTTTGCAAGTTGATTGCCTCCCGAAAAAACCGCCGTTTAAAAACGCCAAGTCAGCAGTTTTACGGAAAACTGGCAGATTTTCAGTTGAAATTAAACAAACTTTACAAAGGTTATGTTGTTTCAAGTAAATTCGTTTAAAGCAAATTGTTTTTAGTGCGCCACTAAGCTTTCTTTAATGTGGCTTAGCACTTTATTAACGTGTCTAAAACATACTACTTTCGTAAAGAAACTAAGTATTAAGGATTAACTTATACACAAATGTACAAGAAACATGTTTAAAAACGATTTCTGCCAAATTAAAATCAGCATAGCCTTGGATTTTATCATAATACCAGTTATTCTTTGAAAGGTAGGCACACATATACGCATGTTGCGCCCAAATCATCACTTGTCTGATGCCCACATTTCTGTTCAAAGCCGAGAAGCGTAAAAAATAAGCGCCCGTCTCCTGGGCTGATTGTGTTGCCTTTGGTATCTACAAACAGAACCATTGTGATGTAGGCCACTTGATACTGCTTATAGCTGTATGCGTCTTTCTGGCCGTTATGCCGTTTGCTCTGTGTGTTACTTTCAGTTAAACTTAAATATCAAACCATGAGTAGGTTCTCTGTTTGTGGACTGTTTGCTGAACAACATACAGACGTTTAAGCACAAGAAATTAAGTTTGTTAGTTAAACTTAAATATCAAACCATGAGTAATCTACATTTTGTAGACCTTGTAAAAATTCAGTAAAAACAAATGAAGATCTATTTTGCAACATTCGCACATTGTGGACTACTTTTGAATGGGTTTTCATATATCCAAGTATTACCACAACTTAAAACTATTATTGGGCTGACAATGCACATTGTTTTACTAGAATTTAGTACAATGCTGACTTTTATATAGGGTTTTCTATTTCCTGTTCAACCTTTTTTTTTCTATTTTCCTGTTCAAAACCGAACTGTTTCTGTTTAAATTGACACTCCGTTTCTGTTGTGCATCACGGTTTGATTTCATTGGCAACTATAATGTATTATCTGTGTGTTAAATTCTTATTAATGATCTCAACATTTAAATACAGCATGTGATTACATCTCTAGGTCAATTACAGATCCATTTAGCTCAGGGTGTTGTGCTGTAATGAAATACAGTTGGTCTGCGTTGATCACAATTCAAATGCTTTATTTTAAAATTTGCTTTTGTTTGAAACCTTTTTAAGTCTCACTACGGAACAATTTTACCACTTTGTACCATAGTGGTTAAAGACTCATACAGAAGTAGGTTACATTTTAAAAGTTTTTACGACTAGCATAAAAATAAATATATATTCAGAACATTTAAAATTCTACCTTCTTTATAGGCTTTAAAATTTTGCCACTGTAGTTTTTGAAGTACTGGTATACTCTGGTAGTTGTGGACTATGCAAACAAGCAAACATAAAAGCACACATACTCTTGTCAGCATTAAACTTTAACCAAACTTACTTTCTTCACAGCAGACAAATGCCAAAATATTCTGTCTAAATGTCTGATTTATCTTCTTAAATAAAACGTGGCTTAAAACTTTGAGTAAAAGGCACGATTATGCAGAATTGTTTAACAAGATTTGCTGAAATCTTTTACCACAAAAAAGCTTGGAAATTGTTGGAAAAATCACTAATACTTACAACATCTACTTTCTTATGTCTAAAAAAACACTAATTGGAAAAACAGTACAATTATATTTCAATGTATGACCAGACATTGGACTCTAATCGGACTTGTGTTATACGACTTGGTTCAATAAACTGTGTCACTTCATTGAGCCTTAATCACCTACTTCCTTTGTTTGCAGACAATGATTTTGTTAAAAGAAAGGCGCAGACATTTTTGCCAAAAAAATTGTTTAAAAATCTTAAAAAACACTAATACAATCATTCTACTTTATCATGGCTAAAATTGGCATTAACCAGTTTGAAGCAACGTTTTTTAACAGCTTTCTCTCTCAATTAGAAAAGAAAATCACTTTTATTTAGTTTAACATTTAAGTGCGGACTACTTGTATTTGCGAACAAAAAAACTGCTTAGTTTTCCATTGCATGGCTTTAACAGCTCACTTGCAGTTTCCCTTTGCCAAGTTTCATGACCTTGGGGTCAAGGTCACTGCATCTCTTATCTCTCTGCAGTTGAGTGAAATTATAACCAAGAAACGCTCTGCTTGACTTGTTGTTTTCTTAACCGCGGCAACCTGCTTTATTGAAGTAAAAAAATATGTTAGATGTTGTCTTATAGGAGGGACAGAATAATGTGACATACTGTATAAATTGATGAGGCCCATATTTATTTTTGTAGCCTTGCGTTTGCCAAATTTCCACTTTTCAGTTGGTTTTATGGCCGCTCAAAAAGTGCCTTGAACTTTTGGGTTATCTGTGGTGATTTGACTTTTTTTACTTTTTAGCCTGTTTTAGTGTTGTTTCTTAAAAGCCGGCTCACTTGAACTAAAATTTTATTTTTTCTTCTTGTACTATGCACCTTTTAAGTCATTAGGTTCATATTTTCCCCCCTTAGTCAGATTTTAATTCATTTTAAATGCACTAGGCTTACATTTTTAGCCTTTATTCCTGTTTTTATTCGCTTTAAAATGAATCAATTTTTTTGTTTTAACCTGTAAACGTGTTTTTGCAGCCGAGATGGTAAAAACAGACCAATTACTTTTAAAGTGGCGAAAACAAACCTTCCTTACAGGAAGCGCAATATAGCTCGGCAGAAATGGAGCCTCTAGTCGTGTAAAGTGTACTTTTAAAGATTAGACTCGTTGCCGGGCAAGTCTATAAGATAACCGGTGTTGAAAAGCCAGCGTCGTTCCAGTGTTGTGTAACCTGCATTTCTCGCCGGTCGAACTCAAGCCCGTGGGACCGAGCTCTTGCTGTGCGGCGTGGAATTTACGACTGTTAAGTGGGATTTCTCGTGTCACTGAAGTAATAGATCTGCTGTCTGTTGTGCTACGGTTGCCTTGTCGTGTTTGTGAGTCGGTGAAAGTGCGATGTATACGCTGAATTTTCCTTCAGTTTTTGAGTAGAATATGCGAGATTACCAGAAAACCTTTAAAAATCAAAATTTGGGACACTATTTGATTTGACATTATTTTGTCACCTTGACGTTTTTTCCACTAAATTATGAGTTTTCGTAACTATACAAATAAGCGATGGAATCCACATTGTGTACATAGTGTGACAATCCCTGCTGAAGAAGTACTGACAACTATTAAGGCATACACATAATATTATATAGCCTTCCAAAAAGAAACTGGAATATTTGAAAAAACATGGATTATTTTACGAATAGAGCCGAGTCAAAAAGTATCCAAACAAATTCAATAAAAACTTTACTGTTTCCTGTCCGTTGCGCAAACAGTCACTTTTATAGTTTTTCCAACCCAAGGCTTTAAAACGATTTCTCCCGTTATCGCAATTTTCACAGCCCAAGTAATTTCGCGCAACGCCTTCGCCGCCAAACGCAAGACGCCAGAATTTAAAGCAAGTCTCTTGGCTCAAGAGCCTTCTCTCTTACGACTCGCCAAAGTGCAAATGTTTACAATGAAGTTGCACCTCGACCGAGCGAGAGAAGCCGGTTGCTCTTGCCTTTTTCTCTTAGAAAGACAAAAAAGAGAGAAGCTGGGTTTCTTGAAGGATCCAGTAAATCGACGTTTCTTTGCCGATTTGTTTTTTGGCCGCTTGCCCCTCGCTTAACAGCTGCGCTTTGGTTGGTAAAGCTGAAAGAATCGCATCGTTGCGAAGAGAGAACTTGCTTTTTAATGACCGCGTGCACCTGATATGAACTTTAAAACTGAAGGTCCTTCTCTTGGGGTTCGCTAGCTTTTGTTTTAATATAATTAAACTCGCCAAGCCCAATTTTGATGGTTTCAATTTTTTCGTTCATTAAGACATTTTTATTCGAAAGTTGCCGCCAAACACAAGAATAAGGCAATTTTATTAATTCGTCTGTAATACACTAACCTTTTTGTCAAGATTTTTTCCAAACACCAGCTATTATGAAATCTTCCTCTAAATCTTTTTAAAAAGTTAAGTCTTTAACTTCTTTAGTTTTGACCTCTACGTAATCGGGTTAACGTGTTCTCGTTTTAACTATTACCTTCAGTAGTTCAGCCGGTATCTTCTGCCAAACGTTTGTATGTAAAATTTGTAAAAAAATAAGTCTTACTTTAGATGTTATTTGAAATTAAGAACAGCCCTGCAGAATTTCATGCGGACACGTCTATAAGGTTTCGTATCAAAAAGCACTCCAATGCAAATAAAAGCTTGGCGTCTGGCGATTATCGTAAAGCGATGGTCCTGATGCGCCGGACAGAAGTGTTCCAACTGAGTGATTTTAATGCTGAGCCAATGTTTGTTTTCGTAAGCATGAATATTTCAACGCTAAGTGGCTGAGTTCTAAACAATATAGAAATCTCGTAAACTAGTAAAATCAGTGTGAAATTTTACCAAAATACGAACTAATATACTTTTATTTGCTAAACTTTTCCGTGATTTTGTGCGGCGTACTCATAACTCATAATAACATTTTGGGTGCCTTCGGAAAGCCTATTGATGAAATCAGCTGGCTTCATCAGGATTGTAGTGCATTCAGACATACTCATAATGATATCGCGGTAACTTCGCAAACCTTAATCAGTCGGTTAATCAGGATTTTGGTGCGAGCAAGACAAGGCTGGAAGAGTGCTTTATATTTACGCACCTTAGAGTGGACACTGGTCAGCGTGCTATAACCACACCTCTTATATTTTACCTTCTCATTTCTATAAGGTCGCAAAACCGCCGTCTCTTGTTGACTCTAGAGCTTGCTTTATTATCGGCTTTCGTGGCGTGTTAGACTTGTTTCTCTGAGCGATGAAGAATTTATGAAGCTCGTTGTGAGAGGCCAGTGGCCATCTGCCCGCTTTTAAAATGCGTGTAACTTCGCTGATTATAAGATGTGAAGGGTGTATCTTTATGGAATTGACAGCGGGTTTCTGCTTGTCGATCACTGTCCCGTTGCCTTATAAAAACAAACCTGTAAAACTCAAAGTTGATATTGAAAATGCCAATGTTGTTTTAAGAGAAGTGTATTTCTTAAAACGAAGCTTGCAAGACAAAATCCAGCACCAAATTAGAGTAAACCAACTCATTACAATGAAATGTACTAAAAGACATAAAAATATATGTCTGTAAGTTTGAAAGCCAATAAAATTATTTGTAAAACGCGATACGAGTTGTGCAAATCGGTGTTTCGAAAAAAGTTTATTTTCTAAACCCCAATGCCGCAAAAATCCAACTTTTTTTTAATGCACAAGTTAAACACAACGGATCGTTTCCAATACCACAGGCGCATAAATGCAGCAGCAGCAGCTGTTTTTATCCCAATCGCGTGCATTTGCGAGCACTTCGGGTCAATGGCAAACCAAAGTCGGCTCATACTTGCTTTTCGTGCGCTCTTGATCGTTTTGTGACGTCATAGACCCGGCATCGCGCGATTGTGAGAAAGTTTTGCCTCGTCGAGTCGCTATGGCCTGCAGTTTGCCTCGGAGGGCTTCTTTTATGAGTTTGGTTGTTGTTTTTGAACTTTTACTGGTTCATTGTGGATGCTATGTCTAAAATACTATCTACAATACAGGATCGGCTTGACATTTCTGATTCAACTAAGGGTCGTGGGTTCGAATCTCACTCTTGGCGTAATTTACGTTAACATTTTCGTTAGTGTGACTCCTAAAATGAAGTAAAACGTTCTAAAAATTTTGTCCGTATATTTTCCCCTGGACGGTATAACTTCTGTATTTTTTTCTATTGCAGTTAATATAATGCTTAATATATAATATAATGCTCATCGTCATTGGCAACATGTCGATATACAATATATTTAAAAAAACTAAAAAAACAGTTCTGCTATTTTTACTGTTATTTACGATTTGCGCAATAAATCCACGTTTAACAAATTTATCTCTCACAACTGATGACGTCATTTTTTATTTGCACGTTGAAAATCGTGCCCCAACCCGGTGCTTCTTATGGCGCCCTGACCAACCTAATTTAACGACAGGGCACACACGGATACCTAATTAAATGGGAAAGCGGTTTAGAGTGCGTTTGTAAAGGGCAGTGGTCGAATTGGGTTGTTTATATTGACTTTACTGTAGTTAACCGACGGTTTCAGCACTTTTCAAACGCCCCAAACTGTTTGTTATGTGGTCCATTTTAGGCTGTATCGTGTAATGTAAGGAATACCAAGATTTTATAAGTTGTTTCTTCAAGAAAATAAGCATTTTGAAAATGATATTTTATTATGCTGCGAAGTAATGGGTTTGTTTACTGATTTTTGGCAAAGTTTTTCCAGAATTTTTATTGAGATTTTATAAATGCCGCACCAAAACATTTGTTTTACCTCTTAACTAATATTAACAATCTAGCTTGCTGTTTGTTAAATTTACTTCAGTTTCCAAAATTCCTAAAACACGCAAAGAACTCCTTACCTTATACTGCGCATATGGGGAGTTCCAAAGCTCCTTTCAAGTGGCAACAATCGACTTGAAATCCAAATCAATCACGAGATCAATGCACCAACATAAGCGGGAATACTTCTTCATCGCAGTAAGGAAGGCGCATTACCATTATCCAACGACGTATTGTAGAGCTGTGCCCTTCCTTTATTTTAAGACTTCCTTTTTCCTTTTGAAGGGCAACTTTGGAAAGCTGCTTGCCCTTTGCTGAAATGTTTTCATAAACCCATACAGAAGAAGGTTGCATGTAAATGCTGTTAACCAATGAAGACTTAAGAATTCACAAAATGCTTTCTACTTTTGTATGGGCTTTGATATTCATTCTACGTCTAACTACAACCAGCCATTATCTTAAAATTTATCCAAAACGTTCACAAAATGCTTCCTACTTCTGTTTGGGCTTTAATATTTATTATACGGCTAACTACAACCTCCAGCCATTATATAAGATTTATTCGAAACGTTCAAAACGCTACCGGCTTCTGTATATGCTTTGATATTTATTCTACATCTAAAATAACTTCGGACCGAAAGAAAAACCGTAAAGTATTTTCAATTAGGCCAAATAATATAATCCTGGCTTAAATAACCGGAGATGTAAAGCGTGTTTTATGCGTTACGGATGGCAAAACAGTATCTACACGCATGAACAGCAAGTGTATGGTACATGTATTACACGTTAATAGCACGTTGCATAATGCTGTGCAAAAATTACCACGCGAGTGGATATCTAGGCCAAGTCAGAAAAACTCCCGCTGGTTCATTAAATCGGAGCGTGACAAGAAAGAAGTGAAATCAAACGATTGAGAGGCACAAAGTGCTCAAAAAGCCCAAAGGATGGCTCCAAAAGCGGCAGCAGGCCTCTCTATAGCCAGTTATTGCCGTGAAATGAAAGAGCGGCTCGCCTTTTGCTACTTAGGGGGGAAGGGGGGAGAATTCCATTCAGTTGGCTTGGAGGCGTAAAAATCGCCAACAAAAGATACGGGACCATTGGGCCGGAAAGCAGAAATTCAAGACTACACACGAGGATCTTTTACACTCAGCGACTGGCCTTTGGCTTATAAACACACACACACGCTCAGTTCGCCTTCTACTGAAAGAGGAGGTTGTATTGGTCGGTGAAAAGAGCACGACATGATAGGCGAAAGTTGGACAGACGCATAATGACGAGGTTGTAAAGCTAATCACACTCTCGTTTTCTTGTTGGCTTGGGGCGCCACGTGTTTCGAACATTCACTGAGTTCACACATTTTTTTACAAATTGTGCAGAATGCTCACAAGGGTGACCAGTCCCCATGGTACACTTAAATTCACTATTTTTTATAAAGTCTGCGTAATACTGTTAACTTTAAGGATAAATAAAAAGACTTCATAAATCTGCTGATTTTTGTCCAAAATATGCGAAATTGAAATGGAGTCTAAATACAGTCCGTGCAAAACCGTTTTATTTTTAATTAAACTGTTTTATTTAATAATCTGATCACCCCCAAGGGGTCCTTGAACCCCAGTTTAAGAACTCCTGACTTGAAAAGTTGGGAACATATGGTTGGATGTTGTAGTTTTTGTGGCAATGTAAGTGCTAATTTCTTTGCCCAGTCGTTTGCAACGCCTTGTTTGCTGAATACACATCCACCTCTATCTACTGAATTTATGTCTATGTTGCGGTTTTACTTCAATCTCCCTAAAGCACGATACATGTTTGCAGTGTCTCATACCAACTTGGTAAAGACGTTAAATGAACCGTAAATAAAATATCGTGACGAAACAGAATATGATTGGTAGGTAGTAATAGTATTTTTTTTTGCCTAAAGCTATATCAACATACTTGATATATGTTGCCGCTATCGGATTTAACATGACAAAAACAAAAAGTTTTTAATGTTGTTCAACTACGTGATACTTGGTAGATTCAGCTCCGCGCCATTGTGACGTCAATGACGACCTTCCAAGCCGTATGTCGAAGCTCAAACTCGGCTGTAAGCATCTCCACCAAAAAATCAATCCCGACGAAACGCCAAGGCGACGTTATTAGATTTGTGGGCGGGTAATAAGCAAATGAAGGCGGTTTTGTGCGAAGGGATGCGTGGCTCATTTAATGAGCACCATGTGTCAATCTTGCCACCAATTCAATGGTTATTTTATGCGGTTGGGTGCTGTCATCTTGATTTTGAAACGTGGTGCTTTTGGTAGATTAGGCTGGTTTACATTATACGCGTGTGTGCGTTTTTCAAGAAACGCTTTCGTTCACTTAAAGTAAAAATATTTTGACGCTTTCGGTTAGAGCGAGGAAATATCTGCGACCAATTCAAATGGATATTTATTACGATTTAGTGCTGTCTTCCTGATTTGAAAACGTGGTACTTTTTAAGCACGGCGGTCTTAAGGTTGGTTCACTACATACGCGTTTTGCGTTAGTCGAAAACGTCAGCACCTAAGGCGTAAAAACGTTTTCGGTTCTTAAAAGTTAAAAATTTCGACGCTTTCGGTTAGGAGTAAAAAAATCTGGCGTTTACGCTGGCAACGCTTTAAGTGTGAATTTGGTGCCGCCAGATGCAAAACGCGGCTAGCCTGTAAACCAACCGTTACAGTTTTCTAACTTGTGATTTTTTCGTTTTTCTACGGGAAACCTGTAGTTTTCAGTTTGTGCTTCTAACTTTAAGGGTCCGTAATGGCCTTTTAAATTTACTGAATGTTTTCTTAAAATATAGCCAACTTACTACTTACTTATCAAAGTGTGGTACAAGAAATAGTTGCGATCTCGTAAAATTACTTCGCAGTCACCAAAGTCAAACCATAAAAAACCCTGGACATTCCACTATCAAGATACAAGGCAAAGACAAAAGGAAACTCGTTGCTTTGAAGTTTGAGCTTGAACCATCTTTTCTTAGCTTGGTTTAAACACATTTCCATCTTGTTGAAGTTTAAATTGAAGTGGCGCTCAAGAAAAGGGTCGTTGCCTTCGTCAGATTACGCCAAAGTGCCTTTGTAGTTTGCTGGAAGGGCAGTACTTGGTCGTAAAAGTTCGTCGCAAGTTTAAGTGCCATCCAATCACCGGCTTCCCTCCAATGTTCCTGTTTACGTCGTTTTAACACCGGACACTAAAACCAGTAGTTAAACCGATCCCGACTGCTAATATTTCCCCTTCTTTTGCCTTCTTCCACGTTTTTGTGCAAATAATGCCACTAGAGAGGCCCGGAGTTGTTAACAAGTTGTTTTAAAATGACTTATGTCCCAGTCAAGTCATTTTTAAGTCCAAGACGAGTTATTTATATTATATATTTAAGGACACCAAAACCGACATTTAAAGACTTATTTCAAAACCGACATTTAAACCCTAATCTTTCCCCTTTTTGCCTTCTTTTACGTTTTAATGCAATAAATGCCACTAGAGAGGCCCGATGTTGTAAACAAGTTGTTTTAAATGGACTGATGTTCCAAGCAATGGGCCCATCTAGAATCCTTCCACGTTTTCGTCCGGGGAATTGTATTGCTAACAATATTTGGGTTAGGGTGCGAGTTAGCGTTTGAATTTAGATGGTTCCAGTATTATTTAATCTGCCATATTTATTTCTGTTTTACAATTTCAACTTTGACAACCTGTTTGTTACTGTAAAAAGAGTGGTAGGATTGTAGACCAGCGCCGAGCCATGTAATCTGATCCTTCAGCATTGCTTGGTTGCTGCGTAAAACTGCTCCCCGCGGACAAGAAAAGTGGAATGGAATTTAGTTTATGAGCTTCTCATTACATAACGTGAACTCCTGGGAAATGCACGTGTTTTTTTAAAGCAACAGACGGTCGAATTATTGAAATACCAAATTCTGTTTGTGCAATGAAATGTTGTGCAATGAAATGTTTTTCTACCAATATATCGAGGCCTATGGATAGTCCAGCTTCTTCAGTGTAATTAATCTTAAAAAAATCGTACATTATCAGTTATCCTACCTTCACCTATACCACAAAGGCAGCGAAAAAACGCCGATATTTTATATTCTAATTTTTATTGAAAGCGCTTAAAAGTCTGATAAATTGTATGCTTAATGATCGGAATAAACAACGTTCAAAAATCGCAGCAAATTTACATCAAAAATATTTCTAAAAAAAGGAAAAACAAATAAATCATTTCCCCTTGGGCTTAATATTCCCCAAGTTTTACATCCTAGTGACGCCTAAAATCACCTAAATTATTTGCTTAGCGGCCAAATAAGCAAGGTTTTAAAAACGCGCATCGCAGTAAATTTATGTCTAAAATATTTTTAAAGAAGAGAAAAAAAACTAAACCATTTCACTTATTCCCAAGTTTTTAAATTGTTGTCCCATGAAAATTTAAACGGAATAAATTATTTGCTTAGCGGCCGAAATAAGCAACGTTTCTAAATCGCTTATTCCTAGCATAATAATACAGCGTCAGTGGTCGGCATAGAAAAGCGGTTTTCCAGTGATTGCTTTGAAACGGATGCAGGTTGACAGAAGGGCGCTAATGCGGCCACAACCCCGGATCATTTATGCGCGGGAAAAGGACGTCAGAAAAGCAAAAGCAGAACCGCCGAACCAATGATAACAGTCGTTGTCCGTTTTTTCCTGTCAGCACGTTTCATTTCCTTCGGGGATTTGCGATCGGCGCTGACTTGAGTAAATAATCAAGTTGTGTTGGACGGCCTGGGCCTGCGCGGAAGACCAAATCAAATTGACCGCCCTCCCCGCTGGTCTGCGTTTTGTGGGGGTAGGGGGACTTTGGTGCAATCGAGATCACGCAAAAAACAAATTGCCGTCTTGGCGCGGCCTTCTTATCGTTTCGCCTTGAGGTAATATCATGCTTTGAGTTGGTCGTTTTCTCTCTTTAAGTATAAGGGTTTTGGAGCATAATGGCTGGAAGTTGTAGTTAAGTCTAATGAAAAAGTCAATACAGAACTAGGTAGCATTTTGTGAACTTTTAGATAAAAACGGAATGCATTTAAAAAAACGTAAACGTTCACAAAATGCTTCCTACTTCTGTATGGGCTTCCATATTCGTTCTACGTCTAACTACAACCTCCAGCCATTATCTTAACATTTATTAGAAAGGTTTACAAAATACCACCTTCTTATATACCATCTTCATACATTCTTCTCAGGATTTAGTGCGTCTATTTTCCGTTCCCTTACACCAGTGGTTCCCAAACTGTGGTACGCGTACCACCGGTGGTACGCGAGAGTCTTTCAGGTGGTACGCGACTACGTATAAAATTTTCAAAGCATCTGTATACATTTCCGAAAACTTTCAACTTTGAAAACTTTCAGATTGGGTAATTTGCAATCTTGCGTTTTAGTTACCTTTAAGTTGAGGTTTCGCTTGTTTATGACGTAACACTTATGTTGTTCAGGAAAATAAAACGTTAATTGTTAGCAGCTGGTGGAGAAAAAACAACTACATAAATCGCATTAAAACTATTTGCTGTGTTTTGTTTAATTTATGGCTTTTATGTCTTCTTGGAATGACATATGTCAAACTTTAATACAGCTACATGCTCATTTTCTTATATGCTAAAATAGCTATAGTTTGAGATATTCTAGTCAGATGTAGGCTTAACTTAAGTGGTACATGATCACTGTACAAAAGCTCAAAATGGTACGCGAGATAAAAAGTTTGGGAATCACTGCCTTACACGGCTTGTTCTGGGCGCTACACGGCTTGTTCTGGGTTTGGCGTGTTTCAAATAAATACTCTGTGGCCAGTCAAAATAGCTTTGCAGTGGCGTCTTTTTTTATCTCTGGCATCTCTAAGCTTTACTTGTTTTCGAATGGTACAAGCGTGAGATAAAGCCACTATTTTGCCCATATACAGTAAAACATGCCAGCTATTGTTGTTCTACGATTGCAATAACATACTTTACCGTTTTTATTATTATATTTTGTGACTGCTGAGAAATTTTAAGGTATAACAACTACTTTATTTAAATACATACTTCTATTCCTTTGCTTTAGTTACACAAGTAGGCTTTGTTTTGAGAGACAAATTTTAGAAGTTTTAAAAAACTTTACATTTTTTAAACCACCTTAAAACATCACTGCACATGGGTATTGTTAATTGCTTGTTTAAATATAGATTTTTTAAAGATACTTTGCAACTATTATATCTATGTACAAACTGTTAATTTTCTGCTGTAATCACAGAAGTAGGCTATATTTTGAGAGACATTTCCGTACTTATACCTTAAAATAACATTGGACTTGACCACCAAGTGTTGATTTAACCAGTCGTTCGAGTACTTGTGTTTTTCTTCTGCTAGAAGCTTGTCAAAACCTGCTCTCCAGTGATACATTGGTATGTTTTATAATGATAAGAAACCCAAGCTCATGCTGCAAGATTACAAATGCCCAGCTAGGTTTCTAGTAAAACACCTGCTGTTGTCAACAAACTTGTGCAACTTTGATCAATGTCCTGTCATCAAAACAGATTTGTGGCTTTCCTGTGAAAAGTTGTCAAGTTTAAGTGATTCAACTCTGGAACTCTAGATATTTGTGCAAAGGCCACTTTTTACATGTAATTTATCACATTGCTTATCTGTGTGTTCCAAATACATTTCTTTGCCATGCCATTACATTTAGTTCATATTAGGTACCTACAATTTAGTTTACATAAAATTTATATCATGCCAACACACCTAATTAAGCTTGTATTAATTTTACCTTTCTGACATATAGACAGGGCCTTAACAAAGTCAGATATTGATTTTCTGGATGTTATTTGAACAAAGGGGTTGTTTGAGTTGTAAGTATGGTGTGAATTATTTGACAATAATCTACTTTATTGGTGTTAGATTTTGAATTATTAATGAATCTGAATGTGTTTTTAGTAAGTTAGTTATTGGGAATGTAATTTTTTTCCTAAAGCATGGATTTAAAGTTAATTCATAAATTTAAAGTCATTATTGCTCATTGTGAAGTCATAAACAATTATTATTTAATCTGAAACATGTTGTTTAACAAAAAACAAACAAACTAGAAATGGCTTACTACTGGTTCAATATTATTGATCAATTTAAATTTTTATTTGTTTATAGCACAAAATGAACACAGGCATAACATTTGTTTTGTTTTGCATAAATCACATTTTTTGCAGCACTGGTTTTAACACAGAACAGAGTGGCATACACAAACAAACATTGCATTTATATTAAGTCGACTATATTTCCTAAATTAACATTTTAACAAACATTTGTTGAACCAAAATCACAGTGAAGAACCAATTTATTGAATAACTTGGTTTTGTTGATATATTACAAACATTTCAATCAAATGTCAAATTAATTGTTTATTCTTTTCCCCTCCCATTGTAGTAGGGCAGCCTCAATATATTTTCATTTGTTAAAAAGAGTTTTTTTTTTAAGTTATGTTGACACTTGTCTGTTTTTTTTTTAATTTTTTTGAACACAGCAATAAAAAGTTAACTGAAAAAAAATGAAAACAATAGCTGAATACAAAATGTTTTAATTTAAAACTTTAAACATTTTTTTAATGTATTTTTATTATTTTTTGGGTCATATTTGCAATATTTCTCGGAACAAATATAGCAAAAAATCTTCTGACAAATATAGCAAAAAATATTCTAAAGTCATTCAGTTTTAATGTATTTTACATGTGGGAAAAAGTAAATTTTTGCGTGTACCAAACATTGAAACGTTTCAAATTGGCATGCCATCTGCTGAATTTGTCCCATACAGGAAACTCAGTGGAGTAGTTGCTTCTGATTCATGTTGTTGCCGTTTGCTTGCCGATGTTCACTCGTAGTTGCTGCGTTGGCCGATCACCTGGTTAATTCGCAGAAGTGACAAGAATATATATACATGCCCAATATGACACTCAATGTATTGTAATGTAGTTAACCTGAACCACCATCAAACTATGTTGCAAAACTTTTTTCTTCTTCTGATTTGCAAATAACTTGTTGGCTTAGGTTTGTAAAAATTTTGAAATCTGCTAATTTTCTGGATTTTTTCACTGCTTTGTACAAAGTGTGTCCTACAGTTTTTGTTTTTGACGTACAAGGTTTAGCATTGAAGACTTGATACATGTTTGCTGATTATGTTCACATTATTCTATTATCTTACTTAATCAGTTATGACCCTGAACTTAACTTTTACTCATGTTAAACAATCGTGCATTTTTGTAGTTGTAGCAGTGGTTCTCTGAACGAGTCTTACAGTGTCAGTTCTACATGTACAAGGTGGAAAACTTGATGTTTTACTGGTAATGTTCCAATTAGAACCAAAAAGACCACAACTAAATTTTTATTCATTCTTACAGAGTTAAACATGTGCATTTGCTATAGGATTCTTTGTAAATTTTCTGAACAAGCCAAACGGTTGCAGTTCTGCATGTACAAGATTTAACATGGAACAACTTCACAAGTGATTTACTGGTTATGTTGAAATTAAAACCAACTAGACCACAACCAAAATCATTCATTCTTATGTTAACATGTGTGCTTTTGATACTTCATCGTATCTGTAGCAGTAATTTTTTAGTCACACAGTTTCAGTTCTGCTCGTACATGGTTTAACGTGGAAGACTTGATATGTTCCGGTTATTTCCCCGGTGTTTGGCAGCACATGCCTCATGTTTAAACAGTGTGGCCATTAACCTACTCTGTCTACCCCACAACTCAAGTGGACAAATATGTGATGCTTACTTTTATCATTATCAGCCTGGCCTAAACTTGTATGATAAGATTCATAATAAAGTATAAAAATCTCCATTAGGAACTAAAATCTTATACCTAGTTTTAAAGTAAATTTAAAGGGTACTTACGTATTTCTGCATTTTATTTGTTATGCTACACTTTTTATGTCGTTTAATTGTACACAATCTGTGTGCCATTATGAAGGCACTCTTTTTAGTATAACTTTTTTATGAATTCAGTTGGTAAACTCAAAAAAATTTTGCCTTTGTTTTTATTACCATGAGATTTCCTAAATGTGCTTGTGAATATTAAAATAATGTATTAGTTAACTTTAAAAAACCTGATACAACTAATGTTGTAGCTTCAAAAATCTTGGATTTTGCTGCATATTTTACCATTTACCATGTAACCTAACAATTTGGTTTTATAAGTGAGACAGCAACCGCACGAAAAAACATCATTTAAAGTTAAGCACATTTTTTGCACTGAAGCATGAGCATGCTGAGTAGAAGCCAGGATACAGCGGTTCGTACTACATTGGCTGGGTACGATCAGATAACACTATGGCTCAATGGGGAATAATGAGAATAATGGGATGCTGGTAACACGACTGCTCAGAAATAGCATGGCGTTTTGAAACCATACACATCATTTTGCCACATCCAAAGCAAAGTACTTTCAACATTTGTCCCGATGAAGATTTCCCATAAACTTCATGACATAAAGGGCATCGAAACTTTAATACATTTATTAATAAATAAATATTTGCCAAAAGAACAATTTTATAATTGGTACCTTCATTTTGTTTTTTTACTGTTGAAAAGCTACAAACTTAGGCTGTAAACCTTAATAAATATAGAGTGCCTAAAAATAAATGGTTTCACAAATTTATAGTTTTTATTTGGTGAGTTACTTTGAAAAGAGTCAACATTTCAAACAGCCTCTTTTATTCTGGCTTCATTTTAGCACTGGGCAAAAATCTGCTCTTTTCCTTGCTATCTGTTGTAGTGCAGGTTTTAGCTATGTGCATAGAAGTAAAAAAATAAAACCATTTTTGCAATTTGACAGCTATACAAAAACATGTAATACTAATAAATTATGATAGTTTGCAGTTCGAAGTCTTTAAAGCAAAATTCAAACACCATCCTGTTTTTGTCATTTGTTGAAATCCTAAAGTTATTTTCCATTGACATTTTATTCTTTCTAGAGAAAATGCTGTTGTTTAACAAGGAACAATGGTTTCATTCAATGCTTTGTTATCATTTGTTTGAGTTATGTTTTGATTCAAATAGTCAGTATGTTTAAGAGTAGTGTTACAATGAACCGCTTGATGTACGTTACACCGTTGAGCCAAAAGAACTTTTGTAAACCAAACAAAATTTAACCACTAAACACATTTCTGGAATATTTTCATTCGTGAATATTTTTTCCAAAATAAAATACTTCATCAGTTTTGACTTTATTCTATTTTCACAGTTTCTAAGCTGAGAGATGTACTAGGTTTTAAAATTAAAATGTTTCATTTAAATACAAAACAGTAAAGTTACAATGTTGACTTTGAAATTTTTGATGAAGCATTAATGTCTGTGTTTGTTAGGATGACAATGTTTAATTGTACAGCCTCATTTGCATAAAATACCTGGGAAATACCAAGAGAATTTCACCAGGTTTTTGTGATTGGTTATTCATCAGACTGTAAAGTATTATAAGCTAAATCTTTGCTTACAGCAAGTCCCAAGTCTAAAAAAATAAAAAACAAGGATTTTTTTTCATTTTATTCTTGCTGTTGTAATTCATGAAATCTATTACTTATATAATTGTGGTTCTTTTTTCTGATGATAGAACACTTTTCTGTCTACAATATATTTGTATTTAGTAAGACTTTGCCGCAACCCTTGAGGTTTAAAAACATTTCTTAATATCTTCTTCTTCACATATTTTTTGAGAAATGTGCCACAAAGTGTGGGTTGGCATTTACATTTAGAAAATCGGCAAAAGTACAACTTAGATGGATACAATCTCTTGTGTAAAATTGATGTAGATTTGCTTGTTACTGCCAAAACTCATTTCATGACCAGCAGCCAAAAAATCAATGTAAAGGTTCATGTCGAACTAAAAGTTTTGGGAACCAAGTAAAATACAGAAACATTTGTTTCAAGTTAACTTTTTGACTCTGTAAAGGTAGATTTTTTACGTTATCGTAATAAATACAATGCTCAATAAAAATTGCATATTTAACTTTACAAAAACTTTATTTTCATCAAATCTTCTTTTATTCCAGTTTCCAAAGGTCGGAGTCCATCCCCGAGTATTCGAAGAACATCGTCGCTCGATACGATCGCTGGACCGTATCTAACGGGACAATGGCCGAGAGACGGTTCCGTTTTACAACTGGTCAACCACAATCAGTTCATGCGTGACAAAACGACTCAGGTTAGTTTGTTGCTTTCTTCTGAATCTGTAACATTTTGTTAAATAAAAACAAGTAAAAAAATACCTCTTTTTGTGAATTTTTAATATTAAATATTATTTTTCCCCAGTTATAAATAGTTGTTTATAAACTATCAACCAAATTGAAGTTTAACAAGTAATACATATAGACAGCAGTTTTGCATTTGGTATTGATGTTTGGTGCCATAAGATTTACTATAGTGTCGTAAAGCATGTAACAAGTTTTATTTGGCCCATTATAACAGTTATTTGACCGGCAAAGTTAATATGCACTTAATGATTTACTCAAAGTAAACTTTTTCACCGGAACTTCATTTTGATGGAAAGAAAATCGCTCGTTCATAAATATTTCATTCTGTGTTTAACGCACCGAGCTACCATGCATGTCCACTTTTGGCCAAAGTGAATTTGCCAAGTCCTACATTATTGATGTTCCATTGAAATCCTATAAAGTCGATTTTAATCCTGTCAACAGCTTTAAATCTCCTTGTGAATCATGTTTGTTGCTCTCTACATTGCGCACAGATTACTGAACTTAGTACTCTTTAGTGACATGGTTCGGGAATTAGGTTTGTTTATAATTACCTTAATGAATATATTAATAAATAGAGTTGTATTAAATTTTGTTTGTCGTTTAGGTTGTGAGTAAATGTTACAGTAATTGCAAACGTTTTTTTGGATTTTTTTATCTATATAAAGACACAATTATGTAGGTATACAAACACTGCCTTATTTTAATGAAGGTTTTAGTTGTAAGTTTTTCGATTTTAATTACCATTTAACAAACTCACAATAATATGGTGCAAGGTTAATTCATTAACTTTATAAATTATTTTTGCCAATTTGTTTTGTGATAATGTGATATTTTTTGTTGTAAAATTGACATTAAATATACTGAAAATTGTAGTTAAAAAAATATAATCTTTCAATTAAAAAGAAACTTTAAACAAAAACAATCATGTATCACTGCTAATATTGTCAGCCCTGTTTGATTTGTGAAGTTTGTTGTCAAAATAGCATGCATTCTACAAAAACTGTAGTTACAAATATCATCTTTAATTAAAAACAAAATTAACAGAAACACTTTTGTATATTAAAACATTGACAATATTTTATATTTTTTGTCTTAGCAGCCCTCTTTGATTTGTGGTGTTTTGTTGTCAAAATAACATGCATTCTGCATTTTACCATGAGTGTCAAAACTTTGATTGAGCCGAAGTGCTTTCCTGTCACGTCTAACGAATGCTAATTTGTTTACGCTATGCATTCATCTGCCAACCAACCTACAACATTTACATGTGTCACTGCAAATCTACATGATTTTCTATAACCACTTTTCGAGGTTTTAATTTGAGAGAAGAATCTTTTATTGTAAACAAAATAATATGTTTGCTATCTGTTTTTTTGTTGAATAAAGTGTTTGGTGAAAGTCAATCAAGTATTTCATTTGAACTAAACTTTCTGGCTTATTTTTTTTAAACTCTATTGGATCTATAATTGCATTTGCTTAAACCAGTAAGACTAATATTAAGTCTGATGACAATGTCTTTAGCACATTATTTAGGTAGCATTGAATATTTGATAATGTATGTCAATTATCACCTTGGCCCTTGCAGGATAAATGTCAACCTTAATGAATCTTCATTTGAATTAAGATATACTGACGATGCCTTTGCTGGCATATATTTATACATGTTTTAAGATCTTTTAATAGTGTCTGAACTGAATATGAATTGCTAGCTTGGCTAGTGTATTCTGCTGTTGCAACAAATGTTCAAATCTTTATACTTAACCTAGTGTTTACTTAAACTTTATCTATGATAATAATCTTTATACTTAACATAATATTTAATAGAATTTGTTAAATTTAAGAATGATCTAAAAAAATACACAAACTTAAGATCTCTTGTCAATGTGTTACAAGATATGTGTTAAACTTGGTTAATTCAATAATTTGTCACTTGCAGACTATTCTTATAACATAGCAAAATCTTATATTAAACTCACAAATTATTGTTTTCATCCAAAAAGACTGAAGGAGATTTTTATTCGAATTAAGTTTTTAAGCAGATCTAATGATGCCGTTTTGGTGTAACTATGGTTTTCTGCTCATTTTAAAAAGTAAATTTTAATCTTTTTAAATAAAAATAATGATAATATTGTTATTTTATCAACAGGTATCCAACATTATACTTCTGTAATGTTTTGTTTGTTTTTCAGACCCCAGACTGGTCAGTTGAAGTTTTGGGAAACCAACTCCAGCAACTGAAGTCGAGCAATAAAACCAACCATGGAAGGGCAACTTCAATCCCTGACCCTGACTTCAAACAGGTAAGATAGGTGAAAATTCATTTCCGAACTAATTTATTTAAAAAATCATATTTTGGTTCATTTTTTAAAACTTAATAAGGTAAACTTCTGTTTTTTATTTTTTTTGAGGCATTAAAATGTTCTGAACAATTTTGCATACTTTTCAAAATGAACCATTGTTTAGAACAGCTACTTTTTTCGAGGGCACCAGTAATATAATTTTGTTTTGTTAACCAGCTACAAGTGGTATATTGTACTTCTGCAGTTATTAATGTTACCTGTTCACTGTTGTCCTCACATTAAAAAAAATACTAAAATTAAAATACTTTTGTTTTTATACTTATCTTAATTATTCACATTCACATTTGATATTACAGGAGCTTGTTCTTTAGTTTTTCACTTATATTTTTACATGTTAGTTTGCTTAACACAGGATGTTAATTATCTCAGTGTGTGTTGGTGTAGGCGTTTCACTGACTGATCATTTGATTCATAAGAAATGTCACGCCATGCCTGAATAATTACACACCATTTCTCAAATGGATGCATTACATGATTTAGCTTTTGACTTAATATCAAAACAAACAACTATGCACAGACTTTGTATATATGTCCTTTAATATGCAGTATTTATTTAGTATCACTGTAAACTTTTATGCTTTTAGTGTTTTTCTTCATGTTAAAGCTTTCTGTGTAACAACATTAAGATTTTATCTGGTTTAGTAGACAAGGTGAAACATTGTTCTAAACCACTGGCTAGTTTTTTTTCTATTATTTAAAATTTTTAGTTAAACCAAAAGCATACCAACAAGCTAGGGTACTTTTATTGTTATATATATTGTAATCTTTACTATATGCACCTTGTTTTATATCAATAGTTTTCTTCTTTTTATCTGATTGGTCATAATTACATTAATAAAATAAAACTAGTTGTTTAATAATTCCAATTTAAAAAGCTAGACTTTACATTGAAAAGTTTACGATGACTCTCTCTATTGTGCCGTCATAAAACTGAATTATATTGCAATTCCTCATAAAACTGAACAATATTTTTACACAATTATAAACCTTTTTTGAAAGTGGTTTAAACATTCAATCCTCCAAAAGTGTAGTGCTTAACACACTTTAAATTATGATTATTGGACAAAATTTTCCAAGTGTTAAGACTTCTATGCAAAGTATTGAAAATTAATGTAAACATTTCCCAAAAATATCCAACAATTACTTAGAATGTGGGGAGAAATCCTGTCGCCACAAACACACAAAATTAGTTGGTTGTCATGCTTTGCCAAATCTGAATAGCAGCTTCAATTATATGCTGGGTTACTTCAAATGGTAGCCATCATTAACCGAGCCGCGATTTGCTATCAACATCACTACACAACCATTAAATTTCTGGCAAGACCTCGGCCAATTAAATTAGCACCATGTAATTGCATCAAGAATTCTGTGGTTGCTTATATTTAGAAACAGCTGTGTTTTCGATAATGTTCTTAAAAAACAGTAAAGTTCTACCTCAGTGAATTTAAGTAATCGTAAAAAGCTATGTAAAAAAACCTGTTATAGTATAAATAATCATGAAATTATGGCAGATTGCATCATCACATAATTCACTTGCTTTTCAAATTTGTGATAGATAAATGGATTTCTTGGTAACCCAATATAAATGAAGAATCATTAGAATAAGGTTAGTGTTTTTTTTTCTGAACACCAATGTCTTGGTTAGGAATGTGTAAAATTCCTAATTCCCAAGTATTCATAAAAAAATTAGTGAAGAATGTCTGTCTGTTACATTGCTAAATATTTTATTATTAAAAAAAACAAGATATGTCCCGAAAATAAATTTTCGGCCCATATAAATAGGCAAAAAATTGGTATGTAAAGACTATCTTACCCAAAACCGTTCATAAAACTGCTTGTTTCTAAATTTCATTAATAATCTCAACTATATCACCTTAGGGTTGGACAAATAAATATCACACTAGACCAGGTATCGTGTCTGCGTTCCGATATTATTGCACATCCCATATTTCCCGGTATAAATGAAGCATCAGGCGCCATGAGGTGCTGAGCTTAATCCTGTTTACGGCTGCCATCCTGCGAACACTTCCCTTATGCACTTTTGTGTCAGTCACGCCTAAATAGAGGCGTAGTAAAGTGGCACTATTCGCTGCAACCATGCTTGTCTCACTGAGCAGTTATTTCACAAAAACACGAGCTTTTGAAAGATCTGAAACAGTTATACCAGTGATTCCCAACTCTTTTGGACTTACGGCGCTCTTCTTAAACTATAAACAGTTTGCGGCACCCTTACTTGCATTTTCGCCAAGTGCTAACTGTAGTGTCACAATAAAAGATCTTTAAACCTTACACAAGGTAGAAAAACTTTGTGAATTTGTTGCACTCCAATTGTATCAAAAACATTGTATTAAGAAGTTTACCAATAGAGCAAAAGTTGGAATCTAAAGGGACTTAGTTAGTATCTACCCCTTGAGCGTTAGAAACGGCACTTCGATTTGGAAGCACTGCCTTATATAGATATTAACGCCTATAAAATAGTAGGTATCATTGTTTTAGTAGTCCAGTAAAACAATAGGCACTGTTGCGTCATATTGTGTGCTTACAGTTAGTCGTAAAATGAATACTAAAGATAATGCAGATAATGCAGATGCAGAAGTAGGCAGCATTGTGTGGCTACTTCAAATAAATCTGTATTATTTTTCCACATGGCTGTGAAGTCGAAAACGCTCGATTTATTAACTTTTTATGCCCTTATTTTAACAACTCTTAGCTGTGTATTTTCTTTATGCACTTGGTTGATATTCTGTAAAATTTCTACGACGGAAATTTTGAATATTTTTTACCCTGAAATAAAACTAGTCCAAATAGTGTTTGATTGAAATGAAATGACGTGCATCTAGCTTATTTATTGATCTGATTAAACCGTGATAATTACAAACCAGCTTATTTTCTTTTTTACCGCTAACAGGAAAATTAATTTTTTTAACAGGAAAATTAATTTCCTTTCTGTATTCCCCTTAAGCAAGGATTATTTATATTTTTACGCAATTTGTTTTCCATGGAGATGCGCCAACAGACATTATTACGTGTCATAACTAATTTGTCTTTTTTTCCCCTTAAGCAAGGATTATTTATATTTTTACGCAATTTGTTTTCCATGGAGATGCGCCAACAGACATTATTACGTGTCATAACTAATTTTTCTTTTTTTCTGCTTAAGCACGGATTATTTATACTTTTTAAAATCATTTTTTTGTCTGGATACGCCAGCAACATATTCGTCGTGTTTTTAAACACGAATTAAAAACAATGACAAGAAATGTTTGATTAAATGAAATAACTTACAACTAGCTTGATCACTTTGAAGGGTGAAATGATTATATTGATTTTTACCAGCGTTTTTTTTTTGTCAAGGTGCGTATTCAGATGTAATTTATCATTTTTCAGCTTTAGCACGGATTATTTATATTTTTACCCATTTTTTCCATCCAGATGCGCCAACAGACATTATTATAGGGTATTTCTCGTTTGTCTTCGTTTTTTAGCTTAAGCACGGATTATTTACATTTTTTAACCTATTAATTTTTTTTCCAGATGCGCCAACAGATTCGTCGTATTGGCAAGAGTCGTCATGGCGACAAGAAGGAAAGATCACCTCCAGTTCATGGAAACCACTCAGCTCTGCAACAATTACCTGTAAGTTGTTCATATAAAGGTATAAGTTATCAAGGCTTAAGTTTACAAGGGGCCTTATTTATTCTTCACTTTTTGGACCACCTATTAAAGCGACAGACAGACCTTTTTTAGCATGCCGTGTTTTTGTATTTTTGCCACTGCAACAATTACATGTGAGTTGTGCATTTGAGAGTGTAAATTGTACAGCTAAGAGGATAAAATATTAAGGCTTGTTTTACCTTATTATTTGGCTTATTTCAACCATTACCAAAGTTGTGCACCTGAAAGCTTAACAGACTTTGGATTGAACTTTTTTATTTCATGTCCTCAATTTTTGCCTCATATTTCTTTCACATGCCGTTTTTTTAGGCTTTTGGCTCACTGCAACAATTACCTGCAATTTTTTTTCTTTAAAAATCCGGAAGTGCTGTCAATTTACATTTTCGCACAATCGTGATAAAACACACGGAAGTCTGAAGCAGGTTCAATTCTTTTTGAAAAGCGAATAAAGGTTTTAAGAAAAACATGTACTTTCCGGTTCAGTCACCTATTCCTGATAATTTAAAACGTGATAAAATTTTGCACTTTTATAATAACGTGCGAATTTTAAAATGCCAAGTTACAAATTCACACAAGTGTAAAAAGGTTCAAGTCTCTCGTAATCAGATTTCGTATTTTTTCAGCGAAAAATCAAACCCTGCGATTCACTTTTCTTGACAAATTTCGGATTTGTTGACATTCTACATTTTCCACCAAAACATAAGAAATGATCTTCTTGATAAAGAAAGACTTAATACAAGTGTAAACCGTATGTTGCTCTTAGTAGGAGTGACGTAGCAACCCCCAACTGATTATATCTCTCGTTTGTCTTGACTCATTTTAAACAAATAGTTTCAGCCTAAGTGTAAAGAAGGTTCAAATAGAAAATGAAGGTCCCTCTTATGAAGAAAAACATATGATCCGGTACTGTCACCTATGCCTGACAATATATCCCATATATCCCCGAAGATAAAAACGCTGTAATTAATTTAAGTAGCTTTTTCGGTGACAAATTTGGATTTGTTGACATTCAGTGTTTTTGCTACCCAAGTGTAAAATGAGTTCAAGTCGTTCGACCAAGTACATAAAGGTTCCCCAAATTAAAAAAACACGTGCGAACCAGTTTAGTCACCTATTTCTGATAATTTCGAACGTGTTGACATTTTACCTTTTCGCCACAACGTGCAATCCTGTATGTTCAACCGGTAGCCCTGTCTACCCCCGTATTCCTGTCCACTTTGTCGAGCAATTTCCGAGCAAAATCGTGCATTAAACCGGGAAAGATGATAGAGTTACCGGTCGCACTTGCATCAACTTAAAACAACCTGGCTTGTCGTGTCGTACAAGCGCATGTTTTCAACCTTATGCTGGGTTTTCGAACCTTGTTGTTTTGGTCTTTGGAAGCTTTCGGTCGATACTTACGTCATCGAATTTTGGAGCCTGGTCTTAACCTTGTTTCTTTTGCAGCAAGACAACATGCGTACGTGGGTGGCGTTTTGATCTAAACTGCTATATTTTTAAATTGTGTGAACAAGATTACACAAGGTCAATTGATTAAGTCTTTTTTTAACATTTTTTGGCGTAATCGACGTAAAAATCTTTCAATAAAATTAGACCTTTAGAAAAACTCTAAATTTAAGAAAACTTGAAACTTATGATTTTATGGAAATTTTGCCCTAATTTATTGAATATAACTTTAAGTATAAGTTTGTTTAAGTCTGTTGTGTGTTTCTTATTTTGAAACCATTGACATCTTCGTTTAGTCTTATATTACAAAAGTTTGATTATATAATTTATTTTTTAAATAAATGCGTTTTATTTAAGTTAAATTATACCGACCATCGTCCTAGCTCAGTTGTTTTATTAGTTGGCTAGAACTGGTTTTAATCTTTTGTAAACTAATACAACAAAAGTATCATTTTCACGTGTCACGAATGCCAGGTAATTTTCCGGGTATCACTTTACTAATGTGACCACACGCAGAAACCTGATTTTTTTTTATACTGATTGCACAGTTATGCGTTGTCACAAAGGTCTTTTTGTTTTATCTGTTTCATAGGGCCAGTTAAAATCTTTAAAGCAAAAGGGGCCGTTACTTAAAAAACATTTATTTAGTTTGAAACGCAATGGTTGTTGTTTTTTCGCTGAGAATTAATTCAATACTACAGTAAAAATTAGGAAAAATTAGGTATTAGGAAGAAATGTTCGAATGTTTCTTTAGATTAAAAAAATGCATTTTTGCCGGCCCCTAGTCGGTAGTCCCTGCTTTAAGCAAACGTAAGACGCTATTTTTACCCGGTTTACAAAGTAGTTTAAATCGATATACAATCACTAATTGTTGTGCGTGTACCAAACCGGGCCGGGTAAATTAGCCTATAGGCACTTCTATTTACCCGGCTAAAAAGTGTTTGAAATGGATTAGAAAACAAATCATGATAATAATGGAAATTTTTTTGAAAAAATTAAATTTTATAATAGCACCATCGGAACCCAAAATGTATGAGTCCCAAACGGGTGTGTGTCTACCCGAAAAATTCGGATACTTCTGCGACTATTTGGCCGACTAACAAAAATATTGAAATTATGTACAATCTTGAATCGTTGTATGCGTACCAGTGCGAGCCGGACAAATGCCCAATATGCACTTTTATGGCTATTTACAATCTTTGAAGCATAATGGTTTGAGTTTGTAGTAAGACATAATAAGAATATCAAAGCCCATGCACAAGTAGGTTGCATTTTGAACGTTTAGAATAACTCTTTATAAATTTTTAACATATGTATAATCATTAATGGGCGTATGCGCACCAGAGTGAGCCGGACAAATAGCGACTTACAAACTAACCCCTTGCATTTATTTTTTGCAGACACCTCAAGGTCGTTCAAACCCGATCTCAATAAGCAGTGGAGTCCAACCTTTTGGTCGCGTTCCTCGGCGACAGAACAGCACCGAAGCTCTCAACAAGGAGATCGACCTTTACATCAACACAACCTCAACACTGGCTACAGGCAACGAAGCGGCTAGGGTGAGTAAAGTGAAGCAATATTTTGCCCCCCAAGCCTTGGAGCTTATTGCAATATTATGCTCCCCGCGAAATTTTTTTGTAGTGTAGTTTGAACAGGGTTGTTGAATTTAATAGTGGAGTCGGATGTTTTGCCTGTTATTCTAGCGAATTTCCTACGAAGAACGATTTTATTGCAGATATCGATTTTGGCGCAATTTGATTTTTGGGCTGATTTAATATTTTTACGTCCGATTTGTGTTTTTACGCTTTTTTTAGTATTTTAGTGTTTTTTTAATTTGTTTTTTTATATTTTCTTAATTTTTTTTTTTTTTATTATTTTATTTCAGTAATTTTTTATCTTAAATCGCATACGCCTGAAAATACAATGACGACACAATAGTAGTAACGTATAGTATATAAAAGTTTTAGATTTGTACGATAATCACAGTAATACTTAGTTTGTTAAGTTTACGAAAGGTCATCGCATTATTAACTTTTTACGCGCGAAATCAAAAAGCGTCTTCAGAACAAAACACGGAAAAACGATTGATCTTTCGTCCTTTTGACCGGGTCAGTAAAAGGGCTGACCGGTATAAACAATACGGAACCGAAATGTTGACTAATTTCATTTCCGTAGTCCACGTGAATTGGACCCGCGAAAAAGATTTTTTTTAGTTTAATGGCGTTGTTTTGTTCAAACTCGGGAGTTCAGTTTTGTTCGAAATATAAGCACTCTTAACACAAAGGTATCCGTTAAGAAGGGACAACGAAAATAATGTTGTTTCAAATTATCGTGGCAAGATAAGCTGTCTATATTGTTTGTCGCATTGTGCATAATGCCCCTTTTTAAACTTCGTGGATAAAATCCACCTTCTTATAAATGGTCTACATTGCAACTTACCTTTAGTTATCTCTGGTGGACACCTACCAATACATGGTAATTTTTCCATTTTATTTTAGGTAATATGATGAGTCTTGTGTCCATTTCTATACAGAAAATTTACAGAAAAGTTATACGATAACTTAGCTAACCCTTTACTTGTGAATCTAAACTAAACGTTTGAAAATTAAATTCAAATCAATTAAATTAAATCCCCCCCAAAAAAATAGTGAGTCCCGCATTTTGTAAAACCTCATCCCGCCTTTTCTTTAAGGTTCAACAAAATTGAAATTTATTTTTATTGCTTTGCCTACCGATTGTATTAATATGAATTGTTACGTAAGCTTAGCAAAGCTGGAATTGCGAAATTATAGCTCGCTGCAATTTCGCTTTGCTAGAGATTCGCAGGAAACAGCCAATCAGAGACGCTCCTTCACGTGTGCCCTCATGCGGAACCGAAACCATGCCGTTCAGCTTTGCGCATTTTTAGCTTTAATGTGGCAAGTTTGCGAAGTTGTGCAAACTTTAGATTATTTAATTAGGGCGCTGGGGGTTATTAGGAAAAACAGCTTCGTTGGGTAAATCAGTATTTTTGTCGCGCAACGTTTTCTGAAAATTAATCAAACAATTCACATTACCGTAACGGTTTGAAAATATTTCAATTAAAATGCAACTTATATTAAATGCGAATCTGTTACCTCGGGTATACAGAGATTCGAAAAATGTACAATGCTAAAATCAGGTTGTAGTGAAAATTTGAACAAAAGAAATACCTTTATTACCCAATTAGGTTATTTTTCTATTTGCCTTTGCTTAACATACCAGCTTCACGGCCCACTGGCGTTCGAGAAAAGCTTTGTTGCTTTTTCCGGTCCCTGTGGTTTTTTTAAACAAGTTTAAGAGCTCCAGGTGCGCGAGGACTTTTTTTACCATTTGACCTGATAAAAACGAAAAAAAAAAAATTTTGAATGACCAAACTATGGACTATCTAACAATTCACCATTGTTGAGCTAACAATAGTGATCGGGGGTTCACCTAAAGGCACATTGGTTCAAATAAAATGCTTTTAGAAAACAGACTTTGTCGATTCTGCGTGGTTTCCTATTGTAAGTAGTGGGTTGTGCGTTTCTATGGAGGGTTACACGGTGTTATGTTGCCCGCCCACTTCCACTAACACCGTTGAAATTCGCCAAACGACAATGAAATGCAGTCATCGGATTTCGAAGCCCAACTACTTCTTAAATAAACAAACAATATTCTGAATATAAAAATAAAAGGTTAAAAATCCATTATCTCAAGACTTATTCGAAACGTTTGCAAAATGAGACCGTTTTCTGTGTTGGCTCTCATATTAATTCTATATCTAACTACAACCTCCAGCCATTATGTTACGATTTAATTAAAATGTTCACAAAATGATACTTTCTTCTGTATGGGCTTTGATATTCGTTTAACGTCCAACTACAACCTCCAGTCCTTATTTTCAAAAACTAAAGAACAGTCAATGATTTAACGTTTATTTCCATGTTTTGCCTTAAACCTTCTTACTGAACTGACATGAAGTAAATTGTTTCTTTCGTGATGTGAATGGAATTTGGACGGTTAGGATTTAATCCTGCCTAAACCACATCTGATCATCTTAAACGATAACGGTTTCCCGTTTTGTTTCAAAGGAATTTTGACAAAGTCGAAAGAAAATTGACAGAGAAAAAAGAACGATAAATATATTCCTCATAGGCTCTTTCTACTGTTAGTAGACTTTTTTAAATAGTCGTATTTTATTTATCCCTAAATTGTTGATCAACCTTCTAAAACACCCCCCTGTCCTTATACTAAACCTGCACAACTAAAGGCCCGCGATCATCAAAAAAAATCTTAGATTCCTAACCATTGCTTAGTTTTACAACAGCCTTTATGCAATTTTTTTTACAACAGCCTTTATGCAATGTGTTTAGTTGTTTTACACACATTACGCTTTGACTCATCGTAAACAAGATATTTGAGTTGTACAAGCCAGACTAAAAACCTCTTTAAAATTAACTTGGACATGATTCTTTATCATTGTTTACTTTAACCACAGCCTTTATGCAAATTTGTTTAGTCTAACCTTCACCCAGCATTAGCGATAGCAAGTAGTTAAAAATTTGCCCACACTGTACTTTTTTCGGCTTTCCACTTACTTAACTGGCTTGCTTTCGACCCTGAGGCTTGTTTTTGCTTTGAGTGGTTTCAAAGTCCGCAGATAAGCGACTTCGATATCAGTTCCTGTAATCTACAAGCTCCCGCTAATCTACTCTTGTGCCAGAAAGCGCAATGCCGCCTTTTTCACCTTTAAATTAATCACACCTTGACAGAGTTTCCTGAGTTTACGCTCTTCAAACTATAGCATGAAATGAAATATGGGCCTTAAAAAGAAAAACTGTTTTTTTGCGAGCCTTTGATGTAGGATACAGAGGTTTAGTAATAATTTATTTTCTAAAATCGTCAACAAAGGGTATCTGGCCCCTAATTAATAAAAAACGACTTATCAAATTTACCCCAAAACTTTTAACTATTTAACCCTATAGTTATAAGTTAAAAGTTTTACATTTTATACGCAAACTGCGCACTTTTGAGCTATTTTTCACCTTTGGCAAATCCCAAAGGTATCCAAAACACGAAACAAATGGATGCGTTGTTTTTTGGGGGCTGTGGCCGGTACAACGACACATTGGCTTGCTGGTTTAAGGCCAAGCCCCAATTAATTGCAATGTTACGATTTGTTGTTGCACAACCAAGTTTTCTAGCCGCCTTTAAACGATTAATCGGTGACTCACGCTTTTCAACAGGTTGTAAGCTGAAACCTTTGAGGTGTGGTTTTGACCTTCATGTTTTACTGAAACATGCAAAGTATGCATAAACGTCTTGGTAAAAATACAAATCAAAATGTACGCTTTACAACTTCTTTGATTTTGCTCGATAAGTTTGCAATGCCATAAATCAAACCAAATTGTATCCTTGTATTATTCTGCGTTTGAAAACCTATGTTTTTTGACTGTTTACGATTTTTTTAAATTATTTTAAGTAAGTATTATGTCCTCTAAAAATGTATTTTTGCAAGAGTTAATGTTTAGCTTTACTGACTCTAAAGAGAAGCAAAGATAAGACTATCTATATCAAAAAAGTTTACATGCCCTTCTAATTTGATTTTCTACTGCTACAAAAGTATTTCTTAAAGACCGTTAGTGCGATTAGGGAAACTTTTTCACCCCTTTTTATATAATAAGTGTTTTACGTTTCTATGTGTTGCAGGCGATCCAGGGGATTACCCCTCCCGACGGACACCGAGCCCCAATCCCTCGAAGCAGCACGAGGAGCATGGAAACGCAAACACCACAAGGTAAGTGGTGGTTAACTGTTGCAATGTCCCTGCGCTACTTGTTTTGTATTCCTATGCCGTTAAACAAAAGCGTTTTTTTAGTAGCGCCGTGTATGTTTTCAAGTTTTGGTAATTCTCCTATACTTACATCCGGCGTTTTGGACGTAACAATGAACATTTTTTGTACTCTTTATTGTGCATGAGTACCGTCGTATAGCTATCCCAAGTTTTGTAATTACTAATTATCGATATTGCGGGAAAAATAAGTCAAAACCAACTAAACTTGTTTTAGGGACAAATTTTTCGCCGTTTTTTGGCAGAAATACATCTAAAAATTTTTGAATAAAATGGACCCTATTTTTCGAATTAAGTTGATAATTACTAGTTTAAATATGAATATCTTCTGAATTTTTGGCAATTTGTTTTCGCAATGTTGGTGTTAAAGTTAAACTATGCCTTTTGATAGCAACTGACTTGACAATCAGACAAATCAATCAACAATCAACGTTTAAATAAACACTTACAAAAACAGATCAATAACCAGTTTAAACCTTTAATCGTCATTTTTGTCACATTTATTCGCGGTAAATGTTATTACCAGGTCCAACTACGGTGTCAAATCGCTTCTTAATCGGTTCGATGAACATTCAAAGCAATGACGTAACTTTAAATAAAAAACGATCAGGCCTTCGAGCCGAAACCCTGTTTGGCCTTTTGGATGGATTTCAAAGCTTGTATTTCGCCCTTTTTCAATTCAATTCACCTTCAGTGGCGCGGTCAAATCGCTTTTCGTTCATGTTTAAGACACCCAGGGAAGCTAGCAATCCAATTAAGTGCTCTAGTGGCTTCCTGGTCGCAAGCTACAACGCCCCTCTAGTATTTCTCCTTTGGCCATGGAATGTTGCCAGGTGCGCCGCTGCAAATGGAAAAACATTCGAAAATAGAAAACATAGATTTTTATAAAAAAATTTTAATTTCTTTTAATTTTTTTTACTTTTCTCTTATTACAATTGGGCTTAGATACGAAACGGATCGTGGCGATTTTATTTTGGAAACAAAAAATAAACCATATTTTACTATTTTTAGCTTACAGACACAAAATGTCAAATTAGCTATTTTGTGTGTAATAACTCAAATGTTTTTTTCTCACAAAGCCAACTTTACTGCAGATAGACATCCTCTAATTGTTTCCTTTTTGTTACGTCAGAATACACGCGCGAAGGGGGTGAAAGCATCCCTGCCTCCCCCACCCCCTCACCCACAGTGGAACAACAGATTACTACGAGCGCAGTTCAAACAAAGAACAACACTCAGGAACTAGAAGCTAAAGGTAAGTTGTGTTAGTGATTTTTATGCTTGTATTTGAACTTTTCAACCCCTCAACTTCACCATTCATCAGCACAGTGCTATTTCCGCTCGGTTCAATCGACATTATATTGCTATGCTTTTTTCATATCGATTTTTACCTTAGTTTACCCTTTAAATTAACAGAGACATGAGTTCATCGCAATAACTTTAAGGGTTCACCAAACTAAAAAAGGTTGAAGAGCACTGATCTAGCATGACAACCTTAATAATTATAATTAGTAAAATAGTGTTCAAAACATTGCCAATTCATAAAATCTTTCAAGTTGAACCCTAAAAGATCTCACAAACGGTTGGACGGTAAAAAGGCCTTCTCAATAAACATTTTATGTTACTTTTTTAGTTTATGTTCAAGTTTATGTCACCAGTTAAAGCAAATCACTGCAATTTGTGTGATAATGTCAAACAATTTCTGATTTTTGGCCGGCCTAAGCTCAACTCGCAAAAAAATCATGTTTCGTCGAAATAAAAAGCGTCTAGCCCGGGGCCATTTTGAAGGTCAACTTTATGTCCTTGAACTTTAGCTAACCTTACAACAAGAATGTGCAGTTTCGTGTTGACTTTTCATTTGGCGTCGCATACTTCGATTAGTTATTATTCGTTACACTTTTCCTGAATCTTAAACTTACAATTTCTGTCACATTTGGTCAAAAAAATTTAACACTATTTAATTAAACGCCCATATTTTTGTCGCTTAAGATGTCGATATACATTTTGCAAATTATAACTTTGTCTTATTAAATACCAAAGCATTTAATTGTGTTTATCCATATTTAAAAAAAAAATGTGGTTACTTTATATTTAGAAAAACGAATACCCCGAAAATACTAAAAATATTTATTAAAACCCTTACTTTTGTGCATTACGGAAATCCCCAAACCCTTGTATTGTAACTTAACCCCTTTAATTGTCCCCTAGACTCAATACCCCGGAGACACTTTAAAATATTGAATAAAACCCTAATTTTTGGAGTTTTTATTATAAAAATCTTTAAAACCCTTGTTGGTTAAATGTTTATGATTTTAAATTTTAGTAATGCTGCCAAAAAACAGACCCCTAGAAACAAAAAGGCAGGATTCTCTTGAATTAGACAAGACCCCACAGGGAGCCATTTACCTTATTCGAGCAGGGAACGCTTTGTAACTTAACCCCTTTTTCTTCCCAGACTCCGGCATCAGTCCGTACCCGAAGTTCGCCTCAAGTCCCCGGCCAAACAACAGTTACATGTTCAAACGCGAACCACCAGAGGGCGCTGAAAGCGTAAAGCCATTTAAGGAACAGGTGAGGGAATTCCCCCATTTACGTGACCTTGAAGTTGCGTGTGTTTATGTCGGAAAAATCATAATACTTAAAAAATGGATTTGGGCTAAAACAGTGGTTCTTAATCTTCTGACGGATCGGTAAAAATATCAAAATCCTTTTATGGATTGGTAAGCAGAACTGCGAAGGCACGATTCTTTGCTTGTGCAGCCAGGGAAGTTATTATTAACTAATCTATTGCTAGAGTGCAACCATCTATTTTGGGTGTTTTTTTTTTGCTGAAAAGACTCTTTAAAAGGGGCTTTACATACTAAAACAGGAGGTGAAATAATTTTTTTTCATTTACGCAGTTTGTATTGATAAAAAATCCAGTTTCCAACAGCACAAATAAAACAACTTTTAGGAATAGCGGAGAAAAAAATTCTCCTGGAATCGAGGTCTGCTGACTGGATGTAGTAAAACTTTTCTATAAATTGGAAACCTTTTTGGCAAACATGGCAATTTGTGTGGTCAACAGTATAACTGTGCATATGTGTAAAATATACCTTAAAAAAACTGCAAAATTATTTTTTGCGGGCCGAACTTGGAAAAAAAATGTTTATCTTTTAACAAAAACGGTCAAGATAACGCACAAGTGTTAGAACGTCGACTTTAATGCATTCAACCAACATTTAACGCTGCTTTGAAAAAGGTTGTACAAATTGTCCAGGGTATTCTTTTAACGTGTTATTTTCGTAAAAGCCTAAAAGTATAATTGCCTCTTTTTAAATTGCGCACCTGACAACAACCGTCCCATCATGGGATTTACTTGTCAGCCGTTTGTTTACTTTTCGCTGATCCGAAATATCGCCCTCCTTTCCAAATGCGACAACAACAATAGATAAAATCGGCTCATGCATTAGTAAAGGCATCTTTATACACGGTAGGGGTGAAAATATGGGGCTTTCTTTATTCTCTGGAGAAGTAATTTTAACGGCTTGAGTTCTCTTTTGTCGACATTGGCGATTCATGGGTGTATTTTAACATAAGAGTGTTTTATATGAACGGCTGAACGGCCACATTGCGATTAATATTTAATGCGAAACACGATGGACCATGGCCTACGTAAGGGTTTATAAGTAGATATGGAGTATAAAGAGGTCAATTAGAGTGCCCAAAATATTAAAAGCATATTGACCTCGCAGATATAGATGAAATATATTGAATATTGTCACTTTTATATTTATTAAGCCATTTTTCATACAAAACAGCTTAACAAATGTTGTTGAAATGTGACATTTGTACCATGACTACTCCATTTTTACTGCAAAACAGGTTTATTTATGGCTATTCAATTGCAAAGCAATGCAAAAAAAGAAGAAAAAAGTTTTTTTTAGGGGGAGGACAATTTATTTTTTTCCAAAAAATTTTAGCCTAAACCTGAATTTCAAACTGACGTAGCACGGTCAATACTGAACCAAACGTGCTCAGATTTGCTTTGTGGGTTTTTTAGACGCAACCTAACAATTCAAGTATTTGTTTGAACAACCCCAATATTTATATAAAGCAGGGATGTTCGATAATGTCGGATCGGATCCCCGATGTGTTAGTATCGATATTCGTCCGATACAAAGGGTGGTATCGGTGCCGATCCGATACCAAATTTATTTTATCATTAAAGTCATGATTTGCGATCCGGCACAACGAGTTTTACTTTAAGCCTGTACTTTTCAAATTAACAACTGGAATTTAACTTTTGGCTCAATCACTTGAACAACATTAACCTAAACACATGTATTTCTTCTAATTTGCTCGTATGTAGTAAACCTTCAGTATCGATACTTTTGTCCAAAATATCGGTTATCAGGATATTGGAATAAAACTATCTAACATCCCTAAGTGCGAATTTGCAAATGGCACTGAACTCCCTGAAAAACCACAACCCTCGGGTTTCCAGGTTCATGTTTACATTTGGTGCGCCCGAAGAATTCCAGTTTTAATTGTATTCTTCCCTGTGTGGTCGCCCACAATCATAACAATCCAGCCAGGTTGAAAAAGCAATCTTTTTAGCGGTATCCGACCAAAACCAATGTGGCATTCAGTGTAAGTGCGACTTAGTGGTTATTGAAAGAAATTCTAATACATTCCAATTTAATTTACTATCTGATAAATGCTACTGAACTCATATTCTTACTTTTTTTAGATTTGATATAAATCACCTATTTTAACATAAAGTTTTTTATTTTGTTCTATTTTTGCCTTTTTCCATTTTTTATCTTGTAAACTTCAGGCACTTTTATTATCCGACCATTAAAAAAGCTCTATTTTACCATTAGAACAATTATACCCTTTTAAGTTTGACGAGCAACTTGCAATTATTCGACGTAACTGAAATAATAGTTTTCTTAAGAACATATTACGATAAAAAGTTCAGTTTTAATTTAACGTATAAGATAGAAAACATAATTTGAAGAGAGATTATGCGTTTGATGGTTCGGTTTCAAGATCATATGTTTACTAACTTCAAACTCTATTTAAGCTTAAATGCGCGGACAAATTAAAAGCACCACGCCCATCCGTATACTTCACTGGGTTTACGATGGGAAATGAAAATGTCGCGCCATCGGTCATTCGGTTTGTCTGTCCAGGTTAAGTCTGTAGTTTGGTCAACTCTTAGTTTTGTGACACGCTGTTGACACTAGCACCATCCACCCGTAAAGCGGCTGTACGCTCTATGGACGCCTTTAGGTCGACTTATTAAAAGATCCGCTTCGGAAACTCATTTTTGCGAATGTTTTAACGCGCGAGTGAATGGAACTGGTACAAGTCGGAAATACGATGGATTTTTTTATCGTTTGGTGTCTATAACGATTGCCTACGTAGCTATTTTTGAAATATACTCTTGTAGGTAAACCTTTTGCCATTTTAAATTAAACTTTTGGCACAGTCTTTGTTGTTAGACGTGCAGGTATAATTTTCTTAATTTTACAAACAATGGCGTCATAATTTTAGATCACTGGTTCCTAAACATTTTTAGTATGTTTCCCTACAAAAGTCTGACCGATTAAATTTTTATTATTTGTCGCGTTGTTTTTCATTTAAATTTCTTGAAAAGTTTGCAAAAATCAAAAAAATGTTTAATTCTCGTTTTTTGTTGTTTAGCAGTCAAAGCTACCATTACAACAACCCTTGTGGTCCAAAGTTAAAAAATGTCCTTACTTTTTTTGGAAAAGTGCACATTTTGCTGTTTACAAACGTTTCGGCAATACCTCGTAAACTAATTTTTTACGCCCAACAGTTTTTTTTTGCGATTTAAATCAACTGAGATAACCCCACACACCCCACAGGTTAATCCCCAAATAACCCCATCAGTCTCCTGTGTCGAGTCAAATTCTCTCAAACAACCGACGAATGACGTCACAGGCTGCTGCATTAGCACGCGTCCATGCTTGACGACGCTTCGCTTGAGTGCGTTTGTGTCGTATGCTTTTAAGCTAGTTGTGAGGCGGTTGGATTGGCTAGCGTGGTTGTAAAGTGTTTTAGTGATTTGGCAACTGCTTTCTTGGCACGTAAAAAGTCGACTGGCTCTTATTTCTAGTCTTGTTTTTTCTCTTTACCCGTGAGTTTTATACTTTTTGACCTGATCAATCAATTTCATTCTTATTTCAATACAAGACCCATGAAAAAACTTAAAAAATATGCACAAATTTTATGAAAACTTGTTATACTTTTTTTTGGGTTTTCATTGACTTGTACCACTAATCAAAATTGCAAAGTAGATATAAGCTTAACCAAATTTTGGTAAAAAAGTGACCTCCTGTCAGGTTTTGCCTCGTTCAACTGTCCGCTATAAACTATGTATACAGAGGTTCCGGAAATAACCTCTCTGGTGTGCGCACTTCATTTAAAGTATTTCTCTTCGTAGGCTTAAAACTGAGAAGTGCAGACTGGAAATGCGGCTTTTCAGGGTCTACTTTACAGAGTCGTGTTTGCGTGTGAAGTCGTTGTAACCCTGTTCCATTGTAGTATCTTAAGCTCCATCTTAAATATAACGGGATAAACTTTCTGATTTGGCCAACTGATTTAGATAATAGCCTTTTCGAAGGTTCCCGGTTTATTAATAAAAGTTCTTCCGTAATCGTTGTTCAGTACTTCTCCATCAGGGATGATCACGGTATATACCCATTTAAATTCCATGCCTGAGTCGCCCCTAAAAAAATGCAATACTATCTAACGTATTACATTCCTGTGAAGATGTTTAATGAGCTGTAACCATTACAATGCTGTTGAACAAAGAGTTCTTACGGTGTATAAAGCTAAAAAACATATCTAGGAAATTGATGTTGGCATAATTTAAGGTTGCAAGGGCTGAATAAGTGTCATCAAAATGTAAAAAAAGCCCATAAACCTAAAAAACAGTAAAAAACCTATGTTTCCGAATCGAGGCATGTAGATAAACACCAGGTTTGGCCTGGCATCTTGTATTGTTACTCTACTGCTACAACAAAACACAATTCAACTCAAGCCCATATAACCATGTCCAAATGAGGGGCGCCCAAGCGTTTAATGACGTCAATACTATACCACTACTATGATTTTTATGTCCACTTTGCTGAGTTATTTTCCAATTGTAAAACAGGAAATGTTTTTGAGGTTAGTGTTCGAAATGTTATTGAGACTTGATATATAATTGTGGGTTCTAAATATTTGTTACTGACACTAGACTTCTATATAATCTAGTTTTGTAGTTCGGCGAATTGAGAGCAAAATGCGACTAATTCCAAGTTTATTGTGGATTGCTTTTGTGTGCTAATTAAAATTTTAAAATGTAATTTTCAAGTTACAGGTCAGATTTAAATTACAATAATCGAATTCGCCAAAAATACCAAATCCGTTTGTCAAACAAAGATTAATTTGCTTTAATTTTACAATTGAAACTACTATAAGTAACCAAATTCTACCAAGCAAAGCAGCCATGGTGTGATCGTAAACATACAGTCCTTTGGTCGTTTTGATGCCCAACCACAACCGCAGCTTGTTGTGTGTGGTTTATAAGATTTGTGGGCGAGTTTGGACCTGCCCAGACCACTATGTGTTGTTGCAACGCATTGCACCACTAGAATGCCTTGCTCGTAAAACCACCGACGGTGATATATCAGTGTAGATTACGCTGCATTGTTGGGTAAAGCTCTACCATCGTGCTTGGTCATTAAATTACCACTTCTAAGATGGAATCGTATACTCTGTTTTAAAGTTAACTTTTTGAGGTGATTTTTTTTTGGCAAAATTCAGTGCGTTTGTCTTAAATCAGGGGTGTCCAACTCAAACATGCCGGCGTGCCAATTTTTATCTTATAACTTCTTCCCGTGCCAAAGTTTAGCAACTATTTTGTTTCTAATATTAAAAGCGCTTTTATCCAAAAAATTAAAACAGTATAATGTTATAATATTAGAAGTAGTTGTTTGTTGTCGTAATAGCTTGGATTGTTTTGTATTGTAAATAAGCAATGACAATTGGCTGTAGAACAAATTTAGCTTTTTTGACAATTGGCGGTATTTTTTGGGGGGCTTGCGTGCCATTTTTTATTGGGTCGCGTGCCTCATGTTGGACACCTCTGCCTTAAACTAAGTAGACCTTCAGCTTTAAGTTAAGAAACAGAAGTTCTAGTGTTTCTTCTTTGATTAATGAATAAAACCCTGCAGTAGAAAGCGTATTACAGCGTTGCCGCAAAGTCTTAAATGCCTTAAGACTAGATGTATTTACATTAAATCGTTAAAAAATTTTGTTTTTTAAAATGCCTTTAAATGGATTTCCACTTTGAAAAACGAGGAAAATTTTTTTTTTTAGAAGTGGTTGAATAGTATTTGAAATTTTTTAGCTTAAGATATGTGTTTATAAAGGGTTGTATTAACTAATCTTCTAAACTGGTTTTAATTGGGTTTACCATGGCATTTGTAATGTTTTGTTTTTAAAATAAATTCAAAACACGATGAATCCAATTTTAAATCTTTGAAAACCTATGAATTTTCTCTAACTAGCTTTTAAATGTGAAATTTATTTCATAAAATATGTGGCAATCTTTGCATTAAAGTGTGCTCTTCCAACCAAAGCCGTTCGCTGTAATTTCATATTTCCCTTGCTAATACAATAATTTACCACTCGTAGCCTGCTAAAGAAATTAATTTGACCTGAAATCCCTTCAACAATAAAATCTCTTGACCCCCGCCCCTCCCCCTAAACGCTGGCCTATGGCGGCGCACGAATTTCGCGCGTCTTGTTTCAGCTTCGCGCCAAACCGCGAGCGAGCGTACCATGACAGATTAACGGAAATTACGATCGCCCTTAAAAGTCGCCATTGCTTGAATGGACATATCGTGTTTCGTGTCCAGTGCTTAATTTCCATTGGACTTTGAGTAATCGCTAATGTGTAAGAAAAACAGTTTTTTCAAACTGTGAGCTTTGAGAGGTTCTAAAATGAACCGCGCAACTTTTTGTAATTTTCCAAAATAATTCTACTAGACGAAATATCCGGCGTTTCCCAGGTTTATTTGAGTGTTTGCTCGTTTTAATACAGTCGCCTTAAATAAAATGAAAAAATGCAACTTACTAAGTCGCCCTAAACTTGGAATTAAAAATTAGCACGCAATTACCCAATAAACGCGGTAACTTACAAAAAATACCCTAATTTTGCGTAGATAATTAAAATGTAAAAAGTCATCAGGCTGTGGCTTCCTAATCACTATTACATGCTTTGTTGTACGCAAGTTATAATTATCAGCCGCTTGGCGTTTTTATTTTGCTATTGGCAGCTTTTAAGTCGCCCCCAAATAAAACGGATCAAATTTGCACCAATAATTTTTTAACTAGTCAACTAACGTTAGCAGAAAGCGCGCTTTTTTTACTTTTTCCTTGCCCTGCAAGCTGAAAAAGTTTTAAAAGAACTGGTGTTAAGTAATTGGCCAAAACAAGTACTTCGATATGGCTTCAATTATTAGCATTTGACCGCGGAAAGCCAACATCGATGTAGCCAAGTATGGTCGACGATTTCCTTATTATACTGCGCCTTCAGAAGCTCGCGGCCAACAGCTGCGCCTTTGTGTCTTTTAAGTAACTTCGCTGCGTGATGTTTTGGCGAACTCGTATTTAAGTTCGTGTCACCTTTGAGAATACTTTTGGCCAGGAGAGGTGTGGCTGGTGGCTTAATTTTTATCTTGGCTCTATTCAGTGTCTGTCGTTCTGCGTAAAGCGTAACAACGTAGGACAACAAAATTTAACCTGTTATTCGGTGTGAGATTGCTCTAAAGTTTCACTGGAGATGGTTGGAATAAGGGTTGACCGATATGACGTCATTGTTATACTTAAACAAGCCAAATTTGTGAAATTAAAAGAGTAGTGATAGTGCTCGCGTATCATTTCATTACACGACTGTGTTCAAGATATTCTGGTTTATTCTCAGTTTTTGTCGGTAAAAAATAGCTTACCGATCATGTTTTATAATTAAAAAACAATCGTTAGGCAAAGTAATATTTTCCATCGACTTTCGATTTCTCAACTACATGCGGTTTCTTTCAGGATCTTCACCAGCAGGTGTCGCCAAGTTGCCCGGACAAGAACAAGGTCAACTTTATTCCCAAACTCTCGTCAGCTTTCGTTCCCGCATTCAAGTCAAAGTTAAGCTCGGTGAGTTTTAATAATTTATTGAATGATACCTGAAAATTGTGGTTTAAACAAGACTTAATCTAACCAGTGGTTCTCAACCTTTTTTTTCGTGGCCCATTTACGTTGCAAAAAAATTCTGTGGCCCAATTAACTTTAAGGAAAAAACTGTAAAATAGGTTTAGAACAAAACACAGCAGAACGTATTTCAAAACAGATTATTTATTGAACCGTGCATTAGTGAGATACTTGCGGCTGAACAATAAATTTACATTCCTTTTTAATTCCTCCCCAAGCCATTATTCCTGTAAAATTAAATATAGTGACCCAAATGAAACTAAATCTAGTTTTTTAAATTGGTCTGTGGCCCACCTCAAATGTTCTTATGACCCATCAGCGAGCCATGGCCCACTGGTTGAGAATCGCTGCTCTAGCTTTAGTGACATAAAGACATTAAGGTGCAGTCGATGGTTCTAATTACGAAAAGAGACACAATAACATCAAATTGCAACAAGTTTATTTGCTCAACAGCCTATTTATTATAACCTCGTTATTTTTTTAGCTTATCATATGCGACAATTAAAACTGTTACAACGAATGCCTTCGGTGTGCCTCAACGAAATATTTTGTACGACTTAAAAGGGTTTGTCAACAGTCCACAGAACACACATTGTGTATATAAACCTTTCAACAAGCACAATTCAACTTATTTTTTCCTCCCAGTGTGAAAACCTCAAGCCCGGCTCACTAATCAACGAGCAGAACAACAACCCACCTAACCTCGCGCCCATAACCGTCGTACAGCAACAATCTGGCTTCCAGAACACAAGCCCAGAAATCATGATGACGTCACTCGCCGGCGGTGACGCGTGAACGTTCGTCGCGGTACGATTGTGACGTCATAGAGTAGTAGCTCACCCCGATTCAAGGCGGCGCGAAAATGTTCCATTTGTTTTCAAAATATTCCGTGTTTTTTTTGCCTTGTGTTTTTTTCACGTTTTTTTTTCGTGTCTCCCTTTGTGGCTTCAAGACCCCGCGATTTTTTTTTCGGCGAAATACGGAAGCCGCGTTTTGTGTACCGTACCTTCGCCCTTTTTGTACCGTACCTTCGCTTTTTTTGCCGCGTTTTCAAGCAATCCCTCTGGCCCCACCTGGCGGCCAAATGTTTTTTTTTTGAGCTCATAGAAATCTTACGCGGCCTCTCTTTACTGACGTTTTTTTCGGGGCCATATTTTTCCACTTTTGGATTACGTTAAGCCCTCGTAATGTCAAATAATAGATTTTGAAACTGAACCACGATAAGACCTTGCGTTTCTATAGTAGTGCCTAAAATAAAGTATTTAAAGACCACCGCTGTATTATTATATTCACAGCAATATTTATTTTGGTATTTTAAATTCAATATTTCACCGATAAGAACCACGTTGGTCGTATTTTAACCCGACAGCATTTTTTTGGATGCACAAATCTAAATTGTCATAGCTCGGTAAAAATCCAAAAAGCTAACGAAACTTTTACTTTGGATAAATGCGAACTTATGTAAAGCTTCTAAACTTCTACATTCAATATACGCCCGAAAAACTCCAAAAATAACCAAAGGTTATACAAACTGTATTTATATTTGGTTTATTAAAAAATACTCTTTGAATCATTTTAACCCGACTCCGCAATTAAACGTAGAAACCAATCAATAATAAAAGCAATAAAATTCAACAAATTCCACAAATTTCACCCAAACCCCTTAAAAAGGCCGTAATTCTTGGCAGACAATGTCCAGCCCCAATTTCCTCGTGTTGATAAAGCAGGGTCTCATGTGTGTTTGTGATAAATGCATCTTATCTCACCACAGCACTAGAGTTTAGACAGGACGACGCGACCAAACCGACCTAGATTGACCCCTGCTATCTCGAACTGCCAGCAGGGATTTAAAATGTAGTTTTTTACTTGACCGTGCTATTCGTTTAAGCCAGTGGTTCTTAACCTTATGGGTATTTTTTGGTGTCAAGTTTTAGCTACAGAACGCGATTTTGACCGCTGAAAAGTAAATGTAATGTTCAAGCTTTTAAATATGTAGGTTTTTAATGTTTCTTGAATGCGAATCAATAAATTATTTAAAAGTGTTTATTTATTACTTGATGCATGGAATAACTTTATCGCTTTTCATTTTTCGTTAGTAAAACAAACTTAAAAAGTTAAGAACCACTGGTTTAAACTTTTTTTTCCGAATCCTAGTTTTTTTAGCTTTAAGCGTGCAAAAGCTGATTTTTGTTAATTTTCATGCCTTTTTTTCAAAGCGGAAAACCGAACCGTTAGGATTTTTCGAAAAAAAAAAAAAGTTTTGGCTAAAAAAACGACGCAATTTCTTGCCCCTGTTCAAAAACTGAAAATATCCCCTAAAAATGGCAATTTTTGTTTCTCGGAACAAAAAAAGCGTATTTTTGAGGTTATAAGTCGTAACCACACTTCTACTTTAAACTGTCGTGATATTTCATTGTAACAACAAGGTGCCCTTCGAAATGTTTTTGTAAACCGTTAATTTAACGCATTGGTGTCACTTTCAACATTCTGTGGGTTTTTTTCATTATCTCGAACCGACATAACCCTTCTTTCTCCCAAACCAACCCCAGAATTCACCCACACCTGTCGTTTCGCCCAACCCACGCGTAACGTCAAAATTGCAGGGCGCGGCCGGTTCCGTGATTACTGGACCGTGACCTATTTTTCATACGTGTTTTAGAAACTCACCCCGTTCAACAATTTCGACTCAAATAGGTGGACTTCGAACAATTTTTTATTCTTTTTTTATGGAAAAAATGCATTTTAAAGTTAAAAGTTCACTTTCCAACCTCATACAACTCATTTAATCAGTTTATTTTTACATTTTTTGAAAAAAATAATTTCTTTATTTAAAACTTTTTTTTAAGTTAAAGACCATATTCATGTGATTGGTGATTTAAGTTTCCAGACGAGTACATTTTGTACGAGTCATTTCACACTCGTTACTCAGCTTTAAGTAGCTTTGGATTTGTTACATTGCAGACAAATTTGAACGCAATCCATTTAATCTGTCAGGTTTTTACTTTAAGTGATACCTTTGTATATTGTACTGGAACATTTGATTTCAACGTTCGGCTTATCAGACTTTTTATGACCTTTCTACTCGCACTATTATTACCAGGATAAAATTGTAAAAAAACTTATTTTATCGTTAAATCATTCCACAGAGCGCCGTTTTACTTTATAGATGGATATATAGTTCACGTAAAACCTATTGTAAGAAAAGTAGCACATTTATCACCTATCCTTGTTCACATATTAACGCCTTTTTCTTTCGCGATTGTAATTAGAAGGTTCGGATTCTTTCGTTAAACTTCGCCTGTTTTCGGACAATTTCGCTAAACTTCGCCTGTTTTCGGATACTGTGGCCAAACTTTGCATGTTTTTTTTTTCCGATTTCCCGAAACCCTCCACACAAAAACTTCCCCTACTTTGGGATCCGTTCACAAAAACTTCGCGTCTTTTCGGATCCGTTCACAAAAACTTCGCGTGTTTTTGGATTCTTTCGCAAAGCTTCGCCGACTTTCGCGCTATTTGTTCACGGGTGTCTTACCATATGCATTTTGTACCTAATACTACTACTACTACTATACCTTGTTCGTTCGCGTTTATTTTTGTTTATTCCCTCGTTTCTCAAAAAAGGTTTTAACTCTTTGGCGATTTGTTTCGTCTGTTTATGTTCATTTTTTTCGCGTGTTTTCCAATTTTGTTGAAGTTTTTTTCAAATTCTGTTTTATGTGCCTCCCCTACCACCAATGTACCTCGCCCCCCCCCCCCCGTACCCCCTGACCCCTAAACACCCGGGATTCCCCTGTTTCTCCGGGTTGTTTGACCTTCACCAGTCGTCTGTTTCCAAGAAATAAACTTTCCAAGTCAAAAGTTTCGTTGTGCTGTTTTAGACTAGACAAGGCAGAATGGGTTGTTTTTTGTTAAGCCGTGTCCAAAATTGCTGATTGATACGTTCCAACAAAAGCAGCTGAAGGAGAAAAAGCCAAAAATTAAAACATAGACAGTGAACTATATTTAGGGGGTCCATGAAGGCCTGATTGAAGTGTTAGTGTATATTTAAGAAGTAATTAATTTTTCAAAGAACAGAGTTTAATTAAAAATAAATGGTTTTGCACTGAGTGTTTTAGACTCCATTTCACTTTCAAATTATTTGAACAAATCAGCGGATTTCAAATCTATTTGTATTGTGATTGTGAATTTATGACGTCATCTGTGAAAATGTCTTGCATACCGGGGTCCACGCGAAGCAAAAAAAAAATAAATTAGGGGTCCGCGGTAAAAAAAGTTTAAGAATCCCTGATGTAACTGCATTTGTGTTACCCTATGTCAGTGTTTTTTTCGACCTATGGGTAACGACGGAAAATTGTGTCGGGTTTAATTTTGTTGGGTCGCCGACTGAAGTGAATTTTGCATGGTTAGATTTGTTAAAATTGATTCCGAGTGAGATTGTTTTTTAAATTAGGAAAATTGCGAAAGGAATAGAAAGAAATTGCTTAATATAAATTAAATTCCAACTTTTTTGTGCTAATGTATTATGTTTTGTTGGCTTACAAAAAAGTTCAGTGAAGAGATTTGAGTCCCAAAGCTTTGCTGTTACACGAATGCGCCTTATGTTTGGGTCGCCACGATATAAGGTTAAGAAACATTTCCTTTTGTCTCTTTGCTGTTCTTAGATAGCAATCGTTAAACTCTCTACTGACACCAATCGACAGCTATTTTTTAAAATCAAGCAACTTGCTAAAGTTAAATATTCTTGTCGCGATAAACACACCTAATAAAACAACTCCAGGTAAAAATTTAAATAAAGTGAAAAAAAATGAAGCATTTTCTTATTCTATTTGAAAAGAATACTTCAACAAAGAAAAGAATACTTCAACAAATGACTGTAAAGCAACGCGGATAACTTTTTATTTGGAAGAGATAAACTATTTTTAAGTTATTAGTTTTTAAACTGCCGGTGATTGGAAAATTATTAGTCGGCTTATTGTTTTAATGATGCGAATTTTGCGAGAAATAACAACTTTAAATTTGCTAATTTCAACTAAATATGTTTGTGAATCTATTCTACGGCAATGATGTAATGAATGAAGTCAATGACATCACTTCAGACTTGAGTGCACTTAATTGACTGTTTTTAAATGACTATAGACTTGACTTTAATATTTTGGACAATTGTTTTGGCTTGGACTTCATAGTGCCTAATAACTTAAAATGAAACGTTTCATTAAATATGTTTTGATAACATTGATTGATTTATCTTAATTTATCCACGTAAAATAATTAACTTGCTATATGTTACGTTTTTTTACAACCATGCTTTGAGAATCAATGACGGGAGCAAACAATATTAAAACATTAAGTAAGCCTGCCAAGGTGTAAAAGTGAATAAATGCCAGATTACATGATACAGGCGTTGATCATTTTCGTATTAAGGAGCTACATGCTGAGAGTTATTTTGTACGCCCTGTCTATATTTGGAATCTTAACAATACCACCAAATTGCTGTGAAGTCATTTAAAAAAAACGCCCAGTCAAGAATTTGAATAAAATAACTAGTCAAGGCCCAGTGTAAGTCATTACTGAACAAGTAAACTCCCATTGACAAAAAAGAGGCCTGGATAAATTTTATGAAAAATTGTTGGATGAAAACACTTAATTTTAACTCAAGTAATTTCACTGAATGACTTAAGTCAAAGGCAAGTCAAATCATTTGAAAGCAGCAACTTAAGTGCACTTCAGACTAGTCATTGACTAAAGTCAACACAACACTGCGTAACCATTAAAATATTAAAGAAGTTATTAACCCTAAGAATGTCATGCATACTTGTAACAATGTGTAATTACCTGAACTTAGTTGTTTACTGAATTCCAAGAATACTTTTCGCAGCGAAACCTACAAAGGAATTTGTCGAAAAAAGGAAATGAAACCCATGTTTTGTGATGTAATCGCGTGGGCGTAGCCATACTTTCCGCTTCACGATTTCTTACAATGTGGCTTAAAAAAGGTTTTGGCCAACAAAAAAGGTTTTGTAGCTTGATAATGAAAAGTTCGAGTAGATCGAACTCATGTTGATTAAGACGTTTCGATACGAGCTTGTATCATCTTCAAAAAAAGGTTTTGGTTGGTGATTTGGCAATTTGTTTCATATCGAACCTTGATTTTCCCAAAAGTAACGCGATCCGACCCGGTGACATTCATTTCATAACTACGGCCAAAAAACAAAATTGCAGGAATTTAATTAAACGTACAAATAAAATATTAACCATATAACTGAGGGGCAATATATTTCAGCGGTATAGCTTAGTAACCTTTCATTTAAATTTTTGCCTGTATTATTTTTTTTTTGACAAAGGTACCTTTTGTAGAAAATCAAAAATTATTTGAAAACCAAAAATTACCAAACTTGATAAATACTGTTAAATTCTGGTATCCGTTATCACGAGGCGATAATTTTTTTTTGTTTTTTTGGCAGCAATTATTACCAATGTATGAGGCACAGTAAAGTTTGTCAATAAAATATGTCGCGTTTAAACATCATCATAATAATTTAGTACTTACTTGACATATTAAGCACGAGTTCTATTTCTTCCTTGCGTTTGTTTGAGTTCGAAGAAGTGTGAACCCCTGTGAAATAAATATGTTGGCATAATCCAACCTTTTTTGGCCAAAAAATAATTTGCACTGATATATGAATAATTACAATAGTTTAGGTAGTGTTTAAAATTTATTTCTTTTTTACTGTTAAAGTTAAAAAAGTTGCAGTTTAATTTTTGCATAAACAACTAATATCATAATATTGCTGGACTTCTGAATATAATAACTGTATATCTTTTGAGTTTTCTATGCTTATTTGTTTTCCTATCTTAGGGGAAGCCCGCACAGTGGTCATTGAAGATTAAGACCTAGTGTCAAAATGCAAGAATGTTTTTTCCTTTAACAAGTAATGTTTTTTGCTGGAATTTAACTGATTATTTGCTTTTCAAAGTAAACTGATTACATAAAGACAATAATTTGAAATTGTAACCAAGCCTAACTACTGTGTATTTAAAATTATGTAAGCTGGGCCTTAAAAGTACTACCTGGCTATCCTATTTTATGGAAGAGATTACACTTGGTCAATGTTTCTTCTACCCGGAAGAGTTATGTCTTACAACTCCACGAACAAGTTTACATCAAAGTTAAAATGTTTTGGAGTTAAAAGCTGTACAGTTACTGATTTCTTTCAAACCTGAAGTTTTTTTTAGCAATATCCTTCCTTTATTGGTTGTCCTGTTTTTAAAACAGAGAGTCTGTTGGTTTTAGATTATTGGACAGTTATTCATGGTAATTCGTTATTTATGCCCACAATATGGCATGAATTTGATTCGTGTTTGAAGTCGTCTTGCAGAAATATATGATCATGCAATAATTCCAATGACTACATGACAACATGGATTCCACTTCTAAAAAGGTAGGTCAAGTAAAAGCCAATCTGCATTCTGTGGCAAGTGACACCCGATATTATTTTAGCAATTTGTGAATTAGCAAATGGCACACCTTATTTTTGGATTAAGGTTTAATTGTGGCAGGATTCCGTACCTTAGGTATGCATAAAAACATATTGCACACCTAAACGTTTGGCGGTGCACTCCCAAGATCTTTGTGAAAGTGCTATGAAATACAGTCTGGCTTAGTAATAGGTAGCAAGCATTTTTAAAATTACTTCAATTAAAGTCCAGTCAAATTATTTGCACATGGTTTAAAAAGTTATAAAATACAATATTAAATGTTTAACTTTGAAGGCAAAATATTTTTCTGACTTAGAACAAGGCTCGCACACAATGTTACGACTTTACTAGTAATTCTAGAAAATTACCTAGGCCTCCTGTAAAGCCGTTAGTGAGTCCTTATTTTCGGGCATTAAATAACCTACCAAAGAGAACTTATATTAAAGACCACAACAAGAAAACCCAATGTACAGATGTATTGGTTGCAAGAATAGAATATTACCACACCACAAACAATAATGACACTTAGACACACACAATTACTTACAAAAAACCGACAGACAGAGCATAATGAAACTTACAGTTTTACTCGCTAATTTCACAAAGCTACACCCAGACGTCTATTGAGCTGTAGGCGGTCAGCCGCTCGTAATATATGCTAAAACAAAACTCCTTTTCACGGGAACCGACGCGCTCCCGGAAACCCCAGGCCTGCCTTACAGGGCGGCCGTTTCGTGGAAAGATAACATTGGGCAGACCTTTTCGTGAGAAGTTAAACCGCGCCGGAAAACAAGCGATAAATGATCGTGAGATTTGCAGAAATGTTTGGAGACAGGAAAAAACATGTCTATAGTCCAATTAACGGCGAACACCACAGCGCACAAGAATATTACGTTAATATACAATTATACATGTCTCGAAATGCGAAAACCTAATTCCTAGCCCTACATTTAAGAACAAAGGCGCTAAATTAATAATGAATGTTAGAATTTACAGTCGGCGTAATTAGCAACCGGTGATAATTTTGTAGTGCTAATTAAGCACGTAACACACAACATGCCTAAATAAATTATTATTCAGCAATCCAACAGTTTATTATGTTTTAAACAAAAATATATAACCCAACTTCTACAATGTTTTATAAACAAAATGGTCAAAATTCAAGCTTTTTTATGTTTTGTCTAGAGACTTGCAAGTATTGAACTCCGAGTTGTGGGAGACAGTTCTGTTGGTAAAACGAGCATGTATCTCCGACATGCCACAAATAAATATCCCACAGAATTTGATCTGAAAACTTCAAAGGCATTTCACTACGCCCCTACGATAGATCTGGAGCAATGCACATTACAAATTCAAGTCTTGGTATGCAATGGAAGTGATGAATATTCAAGGTAATTAATTTCATGTTTAAAACTTTAAGAGTAATACAACTGAGTGTAGTTCGAGGCTAAACTGGTTTTAGGTCATGTGCTCAGAGAATTCCAGCAAGTAGTTTTATGTTTGTCTTGTGTTTTTACTTTTTAGTCATGCATTTTGGACATTAATTTTTACAAATAACAAATTGGACTGGATACATAAAAACTTTAACTGTTAAAACCTTATTTAAACTGATCATAAATAATATGAAACCCCCTACCCAAAGTGTGGTACTTTAAGGCTAAAACTAGTACAAGGAACATATTTATGTGTCCTGAAAAAATTACTGCTTATTATTTCAAATTTTTTTCGGTCATAAAGTTTGTGCATGGATTTTTACGAGGGAAAAAATGGAATTAGGAAATAAAATTTTTAACATGGTAAAAGCCTTGAACAGTTTCTTAAACAAAAACTGACTCCCAGGAATTGTCTATTTTGCTTTCAGGGCTTGTGGAGTTTAAAATTGTCACTACTCCTAATAAATTGGTTGTTTTGCGAGACCCTTAAGCTATCCTAGGACGGATGTTTTTGTTTTTTGCTTCTCTGTTGACAATCGGCGTTCTTTTGAAAACATTAAAACTCATTGGAAGCCAGAGATTGAAGAACACTGTCCAGATGTTGCAGCTGTTTTGGTCGGATGCAGAACTGATCTAAGAAATCACCAAGAAACCATTAAAAAATTAAAGGAAAATGGTGATTCGTTTATTAGGTAATTTGATTTTGACCCATTATTTTATTTTGGAATATATTTTTGTAAGATTGCAAATCTTTCGTATTTAAAAATTTTAAATAAAAACTTATTATAATTATAAATGTTCTATTATTAGTTATACCATGGTGTAAAAAATAAATTTTACAGCTTAATATCTCTTTGTCAGCTTTTTGAAATCTTTATATTTTTACAATCCCTGTTTGTTGTTAAAAAATTAAAAAAGCTTGACTGAATATTTCATTTTTTAAATTTACAGTGATTATAACCCGATATATTTTTTAACCTATTAGGATTACAGTACTCAAAATCTACAAGAGTTGTTTCAATTGAATGTTTGACAAACTTTGTTTATTTTTAGGTGTACATTTTGTAGGGGACTGGGGTTATTATAAAAGTACCAATCAATTTATAGCTTAAAATTTATGAAAAACAACCTGAGTCTGACTCGGGCCGCAAAAAATCAAAAAAAGTCTGACTCCGGCTCAATTTTCCGATTGTACATTGTCATTAGTTGAAAAAATAACTTAATTGAATAAATAACCTTTTAATAGTGATACTCGCCTGTCATAACTGACTGAGTAGTTTTAACTGACTTTTGACTTTAAAACTGTTTTAATAAACTTATAAACTGGATTATTAACTTTGAAACATAATTGTTGGAGGTTGTAGAAAGGCGTAATAAGAATATCAAAGCCCAAACACTTATTATAATTGCTTTCCCACTATATTAAAAATGAATGAAGAGTTTTTCAAAACGTTCAAAATGCTCCCTACTTCTATATGGGCTTTAATATTCATTTTACGTCTAACTACGACCTCCATCCATAATCTTAAGAGTTATTTGAAACATTCACAACATGATACCTACTTCTGTATGGGATTTGATATTGCTTGGTAATAAATGCAAAGCCAAAAAGGTCGAGTAGATCGACAACTTTTTGATTAAGATGTTTTGATACGAGCTTGTATCATCTTCAGTTAATGTGTTGCTTTGATATTCTTATTACAAATTATTTACTAATACTATTTTTTTCAGCCCTGAAGAAGGCCGCCAGATGGCAGCAGAGATCGGAGCGGCCCGATATCTTGAATGTTCGGCTCTCACAGGGGAAGGAACTGAACAACTTCTTAAAGTTCCTGGAGAAGTCGCTTTGAATCACAACATCAAGATAAAAAAGAACAAAAACTGCAAGATATTGTAAAATGTGTGTTTGGTTCACTGGTCATTCAAAGAACACCCATGGGCCAGGAGCGAAATGCGGGTTAGTTCTTCAGTTTCGCGGGATACGAACAGGCTGGTGTTACCGTTTGTGTGGGTTTAAGCAGGTCTGTGGAGTCGGTTAAAAATAACCCGAGCCCGACTTCCGAGTCCGGCCCTAACTCTGCAATCTGTATTTCACCAATTTACATTACTAAAAACGTTGATATTCAGAAAACCACTTATAGGGGTGTCGCATAATTCATTCACTTACAATACATGGTTGGAAAATATCAACCATAAGCTATACCTTTACAGTTTGCAGTTGGCCGCCATATCAGTTTCAAAATGTGGTAATGCGCATGTCGGACTCGGGGCTCGGGTAGTTTTACGTGGTCTTACTCGAGTTCCGACTCTACAGCCTATTTTTCACCCATTTGAGATGATTATACAGCTACAAACTGATAGGGGTGTGATATAATAAACCGTTCCTTAACACATGGTTGGAATTTGGTACCGCACACGTCGGGCTCGGGTAGTCTTTCTTAAGTCCCGAGTCCGACTCCAGCGAAATAAACCACTCCGTCGAGTCCGACTCTGCATGCAGGCTTGGTTGAAACGTTAGCATCTTGGCACTGGCATTATTTCTTTTTTATTGTTGCTATACCTTCGTTGAAGCATGATTTCGCTAAACTGCTTTAGCCAACTATAAAGTGACAAGAATAAATACTATTTACGTCGTTCAAAGGGGGTGTACATGAGCGTGAGGTTTTTAATGTGTTAAATTGTAAGGCGTTCTTAAACTTTTACTACTTGCTATTTGCGCACTCAACATAGTTATATGATATGAAAATTGGTCACCACTCAAAGGCACTCATTATTAGACTTTTGGACAAATATATTTTTATTTGGTCGATGATATTTGTATTACGTATACATTATTATGATTAAATTCAGAAGTGCAGCCTACATGACTAGCCTACTGTTTTATGAACTAATCTCTTAAGTAGCGTCCTCGAGAAGTTGATTATCTCTGGAGTTATCTCACTCAAATACGCCTGGCATTTGAAGCGTCTGGTTTCACTTTGACAAACCTTGACGTCAGCATGATTTGAGTATCTGGAAGGTGACTACGCAATCCAATGGAAGCTGCAAGGCAGGCTGGAATTCAACATTTGTTAATCAGTAGCAGTTTTGTTTACGTATTTCAGATGCAGCTATGTATTTTGCTCGTTTCTGCTGTGATACTTCTATGTTTTAGAATGGGCGTGACCAACCACAAAAGGGCCGGATTAAGGTTACTGTGGGCCAAAGGCTGTTTAATAGAGAAGGGCCCAATTTAACCGCATAAAAGAAACGACTTATTTATCTACTTACACACAAGACACATACTCAGTCATTCGTTTTTAAACAAAACTGTACTGTACCGGTACTGGATCTGTGTAACTATTAGCCTTACAAAAAATTACCTTATAAAAATTAAGGGCCGAATTTTTCAAGGGCTCAAGGCTATAGCCTTAGTAGACTAAGCCGGTCAGTCCAACGGTCCCAAATTTAGAAACTAATAAGGCCACGAATTGTAAAGGTGGTATAGCACATGGTGTAGAATGAATTATGACACTCCATGAGTGAATTGCTGAATATCCCCATAATTCAGTAACGTAAAAGGCGGACTACGGGCTGTACTGTCGGCCGGATTCGAGACTTGATGAAATCGCACATTTGGCCGGAGTCGGACTCGGGCTCAGGTTATTTTTAACCGACTCAGCAGCCCTGGTCCAAAGTAGACTCGCAACTCTTCTAATTACAAAGCTATTCTTATTTATGTAAGCTAAAACTCTTCTTAAACAGTTGGCTGTATAAAACGTGCTAATAATTCATGCGACAGTTTCGCGATAAAAGAAAGATACGTACATCTAGTTCATTGCTGGATAGCCTCTTTAAATGTGCAACTGACAGTGTATTAGGAATGCATTATTAAAATAATTTATCTTTCATAGGTTTAATTTGTAGCCTTTGAAAGTGAAATTACGACGAAGGCAGAAAATGGACATTGAAGTTTATATTTTGCTGTTTGTAACTTTAATCTCCGCAAAATGCCTTGCACAAGGTTAGTAAAATTTTCAACAGATCGACTTTTTTGTGCATTTATCAACTCGCGCAACCGTGCTTCATCGAGTCAAAGTCGGACAAAAAATTAAAATGCTTGTGCAGCTTGTCAATCATATACATAATTTGTCAACCGTGCTAACAAATTTTAGGCTTAAAAGAACGGCTATTAACCAAGATTAAAACAACCTTATGTGCTTGTATAGAATCCTACAAAATGGGGTTAAAATAATTATAACTTTAAAACATCGCACAATATTTGGGGTAGGTTGTCGGTTAATGTTTGGGTGAGGGTGGTGGTTCCAGTATTATTATATCCAATAATATTGCTTAACCTACCCAAACGTTGTGGTACGATTCTAGGCCAGCGCCCAACATTATAAGTTAATAAAAGGCTTATATTTTAAGATAGAAGAAATAACCTTCTTTTATCAGACAATACAGAAATGTGGTTTGTTTTACAGTTCCCTTTTCTTGCAAGAGTTGCCACCAAACCAGTTTCACTGGAAACCCTAAAAACGACTTTTGCTTCACCAACGCTTCACTCATCCAGTTGTCGGATGAGTGCTCGACCTCGTGTTATTCCAATTTTCAGTTTGAAAACGGTAAAATATTTCTACGGGCTAAAACTTTTTTATTTTAGATATTCGAATTAAAACTTTTGCGATTCAGCCTGTCATACTATAATTGAGAATTAACCCATGCAAAAACTGTTGTTACAGCGGTAGTTGTTAAAGTTAAATAAGTTTCAAACAAGAATGACACAATTATGTAATTAGGTCAATTTAATTTAAATATGTTTTTTTGTTTTGTTAAAGTATAATATTTTGAGCATAAACTTATAGAAGTTGTCTTTTTTATTAGGTTGATTCCTAAATAAGCTGTCCTGCATCAACAATTATAAAAAACACTACAGAAAGCTTGTTGAAAAAAATACGGAAAACAGCTTACTTTTTACATATGAAACATCCATGTGTAAACTGCTTGCAATGCGCGGCAAAATTTTAGATTTATTTACTAGGCTAAACCGCGCAAGCCGCCGCAAACGCTGCGCGGTTGGCATCTCTACAGTGCTAAACGTTAAACTAATCATCAATACTTTAAAACATAAGTATTCTATGTCATGTGCAACTTTCAACAGTTCACAGCGACGCTTAACACTGTTTTTACAGCGCTCTTTTCACTTCCAACGCTAGGTCTGGTCACGGCTGTACAGCGAGGTTGCGGCTCAAACGACCAAAACTCAAACTCGACTAATTGTCGTGCTGACGTCATCAGTGACGTAGTGAGGAGCACTTGCACGAGATTCTGCGATTCGCCCGATTGCAACGTCATCAACATTGGTGAGTGGAATGACTCAAAAACAATGAAAGGAAAGACACAATAAGGCCTACAAGTCAACATATCCCAAGCGGAACAATCTATAATTTAGTATTAAGATCAAGGACATAATAAAGCCAAATGTGTTGCAATATGCAGGAAGTATTAAGAACTTAAACTGCAGCGAGAGGGTATGATACGGTTAGGGGACACCGACTGCTAATAATATCTGAAAATGAATAACTGAATAACACCATAGTATTAATCAACGTAAAATTGAAACATTCAAAAGTATTTTTTTCAGACTGTTAACTCTGCTTTAAGGTTAACAGGTTTAGTTACTTCCAGTTGTTAACCTACTTAATTATTTGATGAATTTATTTTTTAAGTTTAAATCGCTGCGTAAGTCGTGGCTAAATCCCTACGTTAATACGGTATTGGATCGGCACCGATACCACCCTAGTATCGGACGAATACCGATACTACTAACTAACATGGGGTATTGGCTCCGATCCGATATTATCGGACAAGCTTATCAGAGATAGGTTTAAACATTGAACTTTTGTCGAAATTTTGAAGCATAATGGTTGGAGGTTGTAGTAAGACGAAATAAGAATATCAAAGCCCATACAAAAGTAGGTTGCATTTTGAACGTTTTCGATTTCTTCGAAATGTTACAGGGAACGTTAAGGATTGTGAGAAACCATGTTCACCCAGTCCTTATGAAGTGTGTGATTTCTTCCAAGGAAAATGCGTGTGTATTTACGGACATAGTGGAGTCAACTGCAGTGTATCACCTAACGGTAAATCATATTGTTCGCATCTTTAAAATATAAGGAATTTCATCAAAGTAGGGTGGAATACCAATTTTCAACCTTCGTTGAGTCATTGATTTGGCTTTTTTGCACTGACTCTCAATTTTTAGAATAAATTTGCCCAAAAAGCAAATTATTTCATAATAACCGCTTTACAAAGTTGAAAACAATTATACTAACTTTTTCATTAATTAATAGTTATCCAACTTTTAGTTTTTCTACACAGTAAATCAGTAAATAAAAAAAAACATCGCTTTATTAACTAATGGAAGTGTTTTTACAAACAGGTCTACGGAGCCGGTTAAAAATAACCCAAGTCCGAGTCCCGAGTCAGACTTCGGTCAACAAAATGAAAATCAAGCACTGCATTATATGACACAGATAGATAATAGCTACCAATTACTGTACAGTGCCACCAGAACCAAGCACATGCTTCCAATGTGACCAAAGTATAGATGGAGACGCTTGCTTGAATCCAACCAGTTCTTCCAAATGTGATGTCGATCTGCCTTACTGCTTCGCCAGCCATACAAGCACCTTAGATCAAGGTTATCTTTATTAACAGACAAACTTTTGTTCAGAATGTAAACATAACATTATTTCTTCTAAATAATTTTAACAGCTTGTATTAGATATAATTACATTGTCCCCGTACACAAAACAAGCCAGGGAGCCTAGGGCCTAGATTAAGGTTTCTTCATACACAAGCTATTTTTCAGTCTGTGGACATAATTTATAAACCTTAATTCTACTGTACACTTTTACCAGGTTGTATAAAATGTATTAACATTCTCCCCGTATAAAAAAGCAAGTTTTACCTGCAACAATTTATGTAAGAGCGGTGTAATTTGTCCATGAAACCTCAGCATTTATGGAACTACCAACGAGATGTACAGGTTTTGTTGTGCAATATTATTAATTTGGTTGATAAACTTCAAGGAGTAATAAAGTTGTTATTTAAAAAAACATGAACAGCAAATTTGTAAGGCTGTTCGGAACATTTTATTCTGTCACATTTAGATAGCTTCGAGAATATGCATTTTACTTGTAATGCTGGAGGTCACATAGATATTTGAATTTTAAATAGCTTGATAATAAATTGCAAAGCCAAAAAGGTCGAGTAGATCGACAGCATCTTGATTAAGACGTTTCGATACGAACTTGTATCAACTTCAGTGAATGTGACTGGGAAGTAAATCATATCATCACTTATAAAAGGTTGGACGCAACTGCTATCACTCAGAGTTTCTACAGTCGGAGCAGTAATCTACTCGGTCTGTTCGGCTTTGCATTTATTATCAAGCTACATTACAGATCCGTGCATAGTCTACCCATGAATTTTAAATGTTTGAGAAGTTCAAGTAAAACGACTTGCCTTGCACAATAGGATATTGCGAAGAACCTAATACAACGGTTCAAGAGTCCAAAAAAAGTCGCTAAATTCCAATAATTTGCGATAAAACTGTTGATTTTTAGACGGTGAAGTTGTGCACTCAAGTGTAACGCGCGGCTGTACTGACGTATTGAAGGAGTCACGTGATAGCTGTGTGTTCTCAAGCGTGAAATCGCTTCCCGCCAACACGCAAGTCACGTGCACAGTCACGTGCGAAACCGACCAATGCAATGACGGCATTCGTGAGTTAATTTTAAAGTTGAAAATGCAACAATGATTTTATGCTTTTTCTTCTTTTTAGCTATAGCTACAACTGTGCATGAAATAAAAAATAAAATAAAAATATGACCAACTTTTGTTTCAACACATTTTTAAACCATTTTATTATTTTTTTAGTATACTGTAGTAAATGAAAGGTACAATTTCATGCCCTTTTAAAAATAGGCAATACAATTTACTAAACAACTTTTATTTGAGTTTAGGTGCAGCTAATTTATACTTCGTAGCGCCAAAGCAAATTTTGGCCTGATAACGTGGAGAAAACGCCCTTGAATATTTCAATTAAAAAAAAAACCTAAAAAAAATTCACGTTTTCAATTCAGCATTTTTTTCTATAAGCATAGTACACATCGGTAATGAAATAAAATGTCCAATATAGAAAGAACATCCTTACTACTAATTTGTTTTCAGCAAACGGGATCCCAGCGCACAAGCCCCTCTACTGCCTCCAGTGTTCGCAGCACGCGGATGAATGCGCAGCGCAGAAGAGCGCCACCTTGTGCCCAGATGGCTCCACTTATTGCTTCGCGAATGTTTCTTATCTCATCGCTTGTAGCGGTGGAGGGGATGCTGATGGTCAGTTTGTCGGTGTTCCACCATCTTTCGTTGATTTAGTAATATATTTGGGTTAACCATAGCTTATACTAAACCGATGTTAGTGGTCAGTTTATGGCCGTGTTGTATCAAATTTTTTGTTTATTCAGTGAAATATTCAGTGTGATGTTGATTGTTGACAACAGTGAAAAAGTGCGCCTTTAAAATACGTTTCCGATGATTTATCTGTTGTCGCATGTTAGTCAGCTTACGTTTGTAGAGTTTTAAGTTGGTTGCTAATGGTCAGTTAATGGCCGTGTTTCACAAAATCTTTCTTTGATCGAGTGATATGTTTGGGTTAATCGTAGCTTATACTGAGCCGATGCGAATGGTCAGTCTATGGCGGTGTTTGTAGCGTCGTTGACCCGGCGATGTTGAAATACTACATATAATTTGCGGGATCTACTACTGAATTTTGTACGGTTAAACATTTGTCAGAATCCAGCATGCAGTGGGCTTTTGACACGTCTTGGTTAAAATCTAACTGCAAGATGTGTTATTGATAATTATTGCAAAGCCAAAAAGGTCGAGTAGATCGACATCACCTTGATTAAGACGTTTCTATATGTTTAACTGAAGATGAAACAAGCTTGTGTTCAAGGTCTTAATCAAGATGCTGTCGATTTACTCGATCGTTTTGGCTTTGCAATTCATTAATTATCAAGCTACATTACAGATCCGTGAAAAATGTACCCAAGATGAATTATCATATTTACTTGCCTCGTATTTGTAATTCCGCAGTTTTACACGTTTTCTTAGTTTTTGTTTTTTTCAGCCAAGCTGAATTACCACCTATTACACGTCACTAGAGGTTGCTCCACCGGGGAATACCCCACCGGATGTACGAACAGCACAGTTTTGGAAACAATCAAGAAAGTTACTTGCGTTGAAAGTTGTAGCGGAAATGGATGCAACGATGGGTGGCGTGGGTTTAATTTATTAATTTTTTATTAATTTTTCTACCAGGTTGTTTACTAGTTTGCCTAAATTTTGAGTTTGGCAAACATAACATAAATATTAATTAGCAGGCGCGTATACAGAATTTTTGATTTTGAGGGGAACGAAAAATCTGAGGCGGACCACAATGTTAAGTATAACACGATGTCACATAGTAACGTCATACGTAACGTCACAAAAATATATCTGAACGTGACGTCATGAAGAAATAACCTTAAGAACGATAAGCATTTTGTTTATAAAAAAAAAATCATAATAAATAAATAAACATTTTGTTTATCTTGTTAAAGTTTTAGGTTTGGAGAAATGTTGGCCTCCTTTGTCTAGTAGGGGGTATTTTGAACTATTAGTAAGTATTTAAATTACGTGTAGTAATTATTGTAATACCTTCTTACAATAAGTGAATATTTTTAAAACATTACTGTTGAAGTGGCGAGTAAAGAATCAAAACATAGTCCGCAGCACCTAATGTAAATTTTGTTATCGATGAGACTTCATAGTAGGACCTCATAGGTAAGCACAATGATTTAGAATTTCAAAACAACATAATGTTTCTAACTATTGTACATAATTGTTTATCCAATAATATGTTTTTAACTATGTTTCTTCGAATAGTCCGGAATTATGGAATTTATTATTACGGAAAATTAATGAATTATGGAATTGTAGTTTTAAAAAAAGTAGCTGAAACAATAAAAAATACATGAACCAGGAATTATTAAAACCTTCACAGTATTTCGTTCATTTATTGAAATTAAAAAAAACGGTTTCCCGATCTTATCCTTAACTTTAGATGAAGATTTGGAACCGGTTTAGAAAGACAGTAAGCTAAAATCCGGCCCTGTTTGCATAGATAATGAATATTAAAGTGTTATTTATAATGATAATAGTTAATTCATGTTAATATGTAATTTAAATTCAAAGTGTAGCATTTCAAGTCATTTCAAATGTTTATCAATTGTGCATTTTCAAATGTGTTTCAAATGATTTCAAGCCTTTTGGCGTCCTATGCCCTTGTCACGAAAAATCTGTAAAAACCTTTTAATCATATCCGCAAGCTCATTTTACTCTCGTACTGTAAACATTCTATTCAGTTGGTTCCAGTCAATACACAGAACGGTTGTGGCTTGCCGGCTAGCTGGCTTGCACAAAACCAGCCAACAAAAACTTCGTGGACTTGTATTCAGAATCTGACATCTCCATTTTTAGAAGCAAGGTTAATTGACCGAGGCAAAATACATTAATGAGAACTCATAATCAACCCACTTCTACAAAAGGCCTCCCGACCTTAGCCGAAGACAGTAGCTGAAGGATTTGGAGCCGTGTTTATTAAAATTATATTTTTGTTTCTTTTTTATTCAGCTACTCGCCCAAAATGTATCGAGTGCGAGGGTGAGTACAACTCGGGAGATTCAGGTTTACCGAGTTGCGTACTCGACGCAAACCCGAGTGCAAATATATGCAAGTACCCGTACCAAGAGTTCTGCTTCACAAGGAATCGACTCACAAGAACAACTAGTGGTGAGTTAACAGAGTTGTAACCAAGGCATTTTAAAATGAGTCCCAGTCAATTGATTTGTCTAAATGACTCAAGTCAAGACATTTGAAAACAGTTATTTAAGTTCACTTAAGATAGGTCATTAAGTCATTACGACAGTGTGAGTTTATGCAGGAGATTTGTGAGTTTAGTGTTTCACGAATTAATAAAAAAATTACGCGGCCTACCAATTGGATTTTTTTAATAATATGTGTTTAAATATGCCCCTGACTCCAAGTACAAGCCGCTAAAATACCTGTTCTTAACTTCTTGAACTCTAGACAGAGTCACTTAACTCAGTTGATATTGCTTGTTGAGTGTATATTCACAAATCTCAGAAACACAACGATAAACGGACACGGTGGTTGAAGTCGCTAGTCAATAAGCCGTATAATCTTGAATGACATCATGTAAAATACCATGGAGTTTTTTGTTTAAATCAAAATTTTATTTTGACAAACCTGCTACGGACCGGTAATATACATCTCGCGGACCGGCGGTTGCCGACCGCTCATGTAAAATACCATGAAGTAAAATGAAATCGCAAAACGCCGATAATGCCCGGTTCGGGTGTTGGTCACACGTCAGTGTACATCGGTCACGTGCATTTGGACGTTTTGTTTTCTTGCTTTAAAAAAATATTAAAATTAAACAAAAAATTATTCAAAGATTTCCCTGTTCGGGGATTTTCCCTTCACGTGGAGCGTGGATGCAGTTTCGAAAACATGGACAGAGATTGCGCAACAAAGGACAGCGATGGCGTAACAATGGAACAATGCACTACAAGCTGCACAACGGACGGATGCAACACAGGCGGGTTGCAATTAATAGAGGAAGTGGTTATTTGACCGGTTCGCTCTTTTACACTTGCACCCATAAGTGGTTCTTTATTGATTTGGGTTTGGGTTTGGGTTTAGGTATAGATTTAATTTTCCCAGTTTTGTATAATTTCAAAGATTTTTTCGGAAATCGATTTAAATTATTTTGTTAGCCGGGTAAATAGCTTCAGGAGATGCACATACGCTATTTGACCGGAACTCTCTTTTACACTTGCACCCATTAGTGATTATTTATTGATTTGGGTTTAGATGGTGGTAGTATTAAATTTAATTTTCCAAGTTTTGCATAATTTCATTGAGTTTTTCGAAAAGTGATTTAAACTATGCTTTGTTAGCCGGGTAAATAGCCTAATGAAGTGCATATATGTTGTTTGCCCGGATCGATCTTTCACGCTTACTACTTTGGATTTTTTGTAGGAAACCGGTTATAACCGCCTTAAATTGGTTTTAATCCATAATTTGGGCCAATTAGAAGCAAAAAATGTTTTGGTAAAATTGAAAATTTGGCAAAGCTTGATGTTTTTTCGATTTTTGATGATTTAAAAAAAATTAAATTTTTGTGTGAAATTTTTGTAGGAAACCGGTTGGAACCGCCTTAAACTGGTTTAATCCATAATTTTGGCCAAAAGCAGGACAATAACTACTGGGCCTGTTTTAAAAGTTCGTGGATTAATGTTGCGACTTCATGCAAACTTATTTAAATACACCGCGTTTAACTTAAATTGCAAATTAAGTTGTAAGAGTTTTGTGTTTTTTAAATAGTGTATAAAACCCTTTTTTTATTAAGCAGATTCGTTTTTTTTTTTTTTAAAAGTGGTTTAAACTATTTGTTTTTAGTAAATATGATATATAATCGCCCCATTACGAGAATATTATAACACCAATGGTACATTTAAATACTACACTAATTGGTTGCTCTAAAAAAATTACCACCATTAATGGAATTGTTGTTCATATGAAATCGAGAAAATAAACAAATTCTCGTTTTAATGAATATACATTTTTAGGTTTACCAGCAATCAATTTTTATGGATAAAAAGATGATTCAAAAGAAGAACATTTAAAGTTACACAGCTTAAACGTACATTATATCGATCGCGGAAATTATAATTTACGGCGAAGTTACGTGTGATTACTGCCAGAAGTCAGAAAAGTCACACGATCTAATAATTTCAAGAGTCAATAAGTTAAACGATTATTTGTACTACACAGACCCGGATTTATAGAATCGTGTGGTGCTTTTTTGTTATTTTTCTTTTTATGATTTGGTGCACTTCGAAAAATGATTTGCCTGCGCCGTGGTGTATCATTAATTAAGGTTATTGATTCAAGAGTTTTATCAGCAGATTACAAAAATAACAAAAGTCTATTATTATTTTTAAACAAGGAATTATAACATTGTACATTGAATTATTTGAAATGTTTTAGAAATTCAAAAAAGGGCAAGAAACTAGCCTTGCCAAATTGAAAAAAATATTTTGAAAACTTTTTTTCGATTTATGACGATTTAAAAAAAATATTTTTGTGTGGAATTTCCGGATTTTTTGTAGAAAACCGGTTAGAACCGCCTTAAACTGTTTTTTATCCATGATTCGGGCCAATTAGAAGCAAACAGTTTTTTGGGTAAAATAGCCTTGACGTTCTTTTCAATTTTGAACGTTTTAAAAAAGTTAAATTTTTGTGTAGAATTTCCGGATTTTTTGTAGGAAACCAGTTAGAACCGCCCTAAACTGGTTTAATCCAGAATTTGGGCCAATTCAGAGGATAAAATGTTTTTTTTACTTGTCCTAAATCTTAGTAGCTTAACTGTTTTACTGTTGTTCAATATTGCTGATAATTAGAAATGTAGCCTATAGTGTTATCCTGGCCTATGCAGCTTCATTGCAGTCAGACAGTATTACTCATTTTTGATGTTTGATTTTTTGAATATGGTAAATTTATTCTCAATTCTTCCTAAATGCTGACAATCACAAGATCACTTGATTGACGTTTTGTATTTCAAGAAAATAAACGAAATCACAGTAAAGTGAACAAAAAGAAAGCGAAACGAAATGAACAAGTTGATTCAGATGTTAAACAGGCACAGTTGAAGTAAAAAAAAACAAGTTATTTCAAAGTTTTATCCAACCGAAACACGCGTTTCAATTACGAAATAGTTTATAAATCGCGGAGCACTTCTTATCTCTACTTGAATGTAGAGAGCGTCTTGAAATTTTTTTGCCGCGAAAAATTTTAACTCGACGAATTTCTTGTACATCATTGGTTACAAATAAACAGTTACAAATTGATACAATATTTTTATTTTTTTAAATCATAAAAGTTTTTAAAATCGTAAAAGTTTTGAAATCGTAAAAGTTTTGAAAATCGTAAAAGTTTTGAAAATCGTAAAAGTTTTGATAATCGTAAAAGTTTTTAAATCATAAAACATAAAAAGCAATTCCCTCCCCCCCAAAAAAAGAAGCAAAAATAAGCGAAGAAAATATTTTCGGAAAAAAACTTCAAGAAAAGTAAATAAAAAACAACTTCAGGCTTCCAGAAGTCGATCGATGTCCGCGATAATTTCTCGCGTCTCGAGCAAACTCACCCCCGCCATTGTTACGTCACGGGGATTTCCCTCGGAAAAGTGGGACGACGAAACGCCGCTGGAGGGAGCCGGAGAGGGGTTCCAGCTGTGACGCGGCGTGACGTCATAAACGAAAGCGTCTTTTTCTTTGTCGAATCGCGACTCGGACGCGATGTGACGTTTTGAGTCGAGTTCGTACTCGTTTAAGCGAGTTGACGAGTCAGGGTTCGGGGAACTCTCTTCGATCGTCTCAAGAACTCGGTTGTACTCGTTTTGGAAATCTGACGAAGGATGATTGACGTGTGGCAGTTGATTGACAGCTGGATGAAGTTGATTGACGTTTGGGTGGAGTTGATTGACGCCTGGGTGCATTTGATTGACGTGCTGGTATTGTTGATTGACGTTTGGGTGCTGATGATATTGTTGATTGACAGGATAGTTGTTGGAGGGAAATGAAAGGTGAACTGAAAAAAAAATTATATTTTTATTATATTTAAAGTTTTTATTTAGGAGATTTAATTGCAGACATTTTAATTAATTTAAAAGCACAATTTGATTTTTGAGTCGAAGCACAATTGTTTCTATGTTTGGCAGAGCAACACTTTTATGTTTGTTGTCCGCGTGTTTTGTTCCACTAGAAAAACATGTCATTTTTTCAACAAAACAATTTTCAACAAAAAATACCATATAGTTTTTAAAATTAACTTTAATGCAAAAACAACAAAAAACTAATAATGGGATATCATTTTCGCATCTTACATACAATAGTTGCTAAAAGTTAAATATCACTATTTAAATTTCGTTTATTTTGCTTGAAAAATAAGCTTTGTTGTTTAAATTGAGTTCGCTTGTAAATTTTCCGGCGGTTAAGCGAATATTTCTTTCATTTCTTTGAACTCACCTTTGGTTGGCGATGGCATCCAGCAGAGGTCGCTGTGCCCGTATTTCAAGCATTCCTCGGTGCATCTACTTCCGCTAGACGGCGCCACGTGGTCGTACTGGTTTGGTTTGACTTCGTAGTGAGAATAATCAAGCAATGGCTGTTGGTATTCTGAGAATAAATGGAACGTTTGAATAATAAGAAACAATACGAAAATATATAAACTTACATATGCGGATTTTTTGTTTCTAAAACTTAAAAAAATAATCGCAAATTTTGAAAAACGAACATAGACATTTAAAGTTTAGTTGTTTATTAACTCTGATTTTGCTGGAGTTCGGTTTTTGCTAGTCAGGTTATTTTACATAATTTATTAAAATATGGATCTTGGTGGCACCTTTGCAATTTCAACATATAAGAGTAATTATTTGGTTAATTATAAATTTAGGATGTAATGCATGTGAAAGCGAATAGCAAACAATCTAAAATATGTAACATACGTATTTTTTAAACTTTTGGCTTAAATATAATCCACTTTTTCTCGGATTTCCACATCTCGCAACAATCGAGATGAAACCAAGAAGATTGTCATCATTATTTTTTGTTCTTACCTCTCTCGCCAATCCCTTGGAAGCTGTTGGAGTCGGGATCGCTATCCCCCCTCCCGCTATCTCCATCATGTGATGCTGGTGGAGGGATCAAACCGACCACCTTGGCGTGGGCGATCTAAAGAGAAAATAACGATTTTAAATGAAAAATATAATTTAAAATATTTTTTACTTTTCCAAAGATAATTAAATCGTACAAGATAATTTCGATTTAAAACAAAATTAACACAATTTTTGAAAACACACAAACAACAGAATTTCTTTCACACACATTAAATCTACTTAGTTGAAAAAAGCAACAATCAATTTTTTTTACCTTTCCGTCGCACGAGAATGTGCTTAGTGACGTAGGCGGTCGTTCTGCCATCACGTGATAACTTGCTACGTAATCATGACGTGAAGAAGATGTGACGTCAGAAATTGAGTTGCGAGTAGAATCGGAAGTTTTCCTGAAAAAATATTTTTGTTAAAAATCTGAATATGAGGAGCTGCATTAGTTTAATTTAAAAATATATCTTTATTAATATTGTTTTCTAAAGCTTTATATTCAATTGGTTCTTCCATGATTCGAAAAAATAGTTGCGACTTCAATTTCCCTTTATTTTGTCTGAGGCATATTTGGAGGAGAATTAACAAGTAGACTTAATTCTAACTTACCTAAAAAAATAACTTTTTGAGAAACATCAACCAAATAACAAAAAAAACAATCTTTGTAATCACACAGATCAAGATCTCACCTTGTAGAATTAAACGACTCCGATTTCGAAACCTCCTTCGATATTTTGACGTCACCATCCTGCGTTACGTCATCACTGGCGACCGACTTGGGCCAGGTGTTCGTGGTGACGTCATTGTTGATGACGTCCTTGCTAGACTCAAGCCAGCCGCTCTTGTTTTCGGCGTCACGGCAATTGTAAGTTCGAACTTTCTGCGAATCGAAAAGGGATTGTTAATTGAAATATAATGATGGATTGTAACTTCAAAGAATCAACATCCTACAAACAACTTGTGTATTTTTTTTTCACAAAAAAGTTTCTTTTTGTCGGATTATGCGAGGTTGAAAGCAGTAAAAAGCTAGAAAACCGTTTGGATTGCTTTTAAAGATTTTTTTTTATTTCTTAGAAGCCTACTTGAATCAAATTTACTCGCCAATTATAATCAAGATTGACCAAGTTGCTCTGCTTTCCTAACTATGCGATAAAAAATAAACAATAAACTGCGCTACATTTTATGCTAAGACATACATGAAGGTCATTATTATTACATTATTATTTTAGAAGTAGAAATTAGCTACATTTTTGCTTTCATTGAATTTAAAAACCTAAAAATATCATGTTGTAAAGTCTGCCTTGCACACTATCAGTCTGCACGTAAAGATATACTTCAATATACTTTGTTCTTACCTTACTATCATTTCACTATGTTCATTTTCATAACGAAACATATTCAACGATCGCATTCAGTCTATATAGGTAAATATACCTAGATATACAGGAAGCTATTTTATTCTTACCTTATTATCTTTCCTGCACTTTACAACCACCACAGCAATAACGACAACAAGCAGTAGTGTAGCGGCAGCCAGTGACACCACTATGACCAGGAACTCAGTGGAGATGGTGATACTGGCTCCGGCCACATCTCCTGGCCCGTACTGGAGGGAGGGGGGCAGGAGGGTGTCCGACACCCGGACCTCAAGGTTCACGCTGGTCTGGCGCCGGGGAACCCCCCAATCTTTTGCCTGTAAAAAAACATTGGTTGAAATCTTTGGCTTTTTTGAGAAATGTTATTTTTTGATCTAAAGCAAAGAAAATCTTTTGATTGCGGTTTAAAATTTGTGCAATTTAAAACATTGTTAGAAATATTTGGACTTTTTGATTTGAAGAGTTGTTTGCTTAAAAAATTGTTGTAGGAAAGATTTTTTTGGTTTTCAGTAAAAAAGATCAACACATTTTTTTTTTGAAAAACATAAGGTAAGTAGTTTGAATCAATAATATAAAAGACAATAAAAAATCCTTAAAAAACCCTTCAAATTTACCACTGTTATTAAGAAAATGATTCCAGTACCAGTATATTACTTTCTGACGTTGTACAATGAAGTAAACAATTCAAAAGTACAAAAACTCAAAGATTCTTACCGTGAGCACCAGAATATGTTCGCCGACCATTTTTTCGGGTTCATCACCGGTCAAGTTCAACCTCAAATCACCAGTAGAAGGGTCAAAAACAAAGAACGAATAAGGTGCTTCCCCGCCCACTATAGCGCCGCCCTTCTTTCCGTCCACAGACTCAAGCTCCAACGTGACTCGTCCGTTCTCGCCCGCGTCATAGTCGACCGTCTGTGACGTAAAATGCAAGTTTAGATTTTGAAATGAAACGAAGCTAGATCGTATTTGAAGAGTGATATTATTTGCTGTGAATGCTCTTGTACTTATAGGAGTACATTTTTTACTAAATACAACCAAATACTTTGAAAATTCGCTAAATTATTAAAATTTGCTTGATGCCCAAAAAGATTAAGGCGAGATTTTAATATAAAATGTATTTTTCCTTACATTTTGTTAACGTCATAACACATGGGCAAAGTATAGGCACACATATAAAGCATATCAATTTAATTTGAACTATATAATGCTATTTACGCTTGTTTTACTAACTTACAAGAACTCAAGGGATGATAATTGGGTCGCCAAAACTTTGATGTTATACTAACGCTTAGGGCTTCAGTCGCCGCGAAAAAGAAACACTGGTTAAAAATGTCCACCAACCTGGATTTGTGTGATGATGTCGTTGTTAAGGATCGTGGCGTAAACTGCTGAATTGTCGACCGCTGGGTTCGTGAAAATAGGGTTGTTGTCGTTAACGTCCTTGACATTGACCTTCAAAGTGCACGTGCTAACACGTGGTTTGGGTCGACCTCCATCACGGGCAACGATTTTCAACTGAAATTAATAAAAAAATGTTTATTTTATCATAAAAAGTTAAATGATTAGATTTTTAATTGAGAAAATACACAGTTTGTCCTTTATAAAATGAAATGTAGAAAAAAGATTTAAAAAAAATGTTAAAGTGGTTAATATTTAGCTTGAAATAACAGGAATGTGCAATCGACTTTATTTACTTAAAAGGGGTCATTGTTTGCAGAAAATAAGCATTGGGATGATTTTTTTCCGTCGTGTGTCGTATCTTGTAAGTGTTCAGGAAATAATATGTTTGTGGACATAAAAAAAGTTGCAAACAAAGAGTTGTTTTTCTAGATTTTAAACATCGACATTTTTTGGGCAAAGCTACAATTAAGACGAAACCTTTAGTTTCTTCACTAACTAGCTGCAATTAATCCTCACCTGTAGGGTTTCGTGTCTCTCTCGGTCCAGAGGTCGAATGAGGGTGACCTTGCCTGACCTTGAATCGACCGTGAACGAATTGTCGTCGGACTCAATCGAATACGTGACGTCACCGTTCTTCGATGTTTCGATCTCGCCGTCCTAGTTAAATTTAAACTTGTTTAAACTATTGTTGTTCTATTTTAAGACACAAAATAATTAACTTTTTCCTGTTTAAATATTGTGTCAAAAAAACATAATATTGCAATTTTCCCCCTAAATTATTACATAAAGATTTTTTTAGGTTTTAAAAGGAATTAAAACTTTATATATGCAATAAACAACCTTTCAAACAAAAAAAAAACATTATAACATATTTATTAAACCTTTCAAAATTTAAAAGTCCAGAATTATAAATATAATGGAACTGGTTTTTCCAAGCTTAATAATAAATTTTAAAGCCGTAAAGGTCGAGTAAATCGACATTATCCTAATTATCTCATCATCAGTTACAGTTAACAATAAAGATACGAGTTCGTATTGAAACGTATTTTTTTAAGAAGATATCGATTTAACTCAATCTTTTTGGATTTAAAATTCATTATTAAGCTACATTAAAGATCCGTGTATGGATTTATTAAATAATTTAAACCATTGCCTTACCTCATTTTTCCACAAAACTGGACTTTTTTTCGAGTCCTCGTCTTTTGCTGACACGGTGATGACGCTACTGCCTACGTCAGCATTCTCAGGCAACGTCACTTCGTACTTTGGGTTGACAAAGATTGGCGAGTTGTCATTTTCATCCAAAACCGCAACTGTGATGTTTGAAAACGTGCATCTGTGAATAAGAGAAGTGTTAGAGTTACGTCTTAAGTCAGATAAGTTGTGCCTAATAAATAAAAATAACATAGCAAATGTTGTAAGTTTTATTAAATAAACTACATATATGTCGTGGAAATCACAATGCATATTGGATAATCTTAAAATGCATTTTGTACATTACAAAAGTGTACATTAAATAGGTTCAACGCAATTTGTTTAAACTACAACGTTTTTTAAATGAGTGAATATTTATTTTGTTTAAGACGAACATTTATGCCGATTAAAATACATAGTTTAATTCAAGTAAAAAATGCAAAAAACTACGATGTGTTTGGCGCAAAGCAAAACTAAACTAATTTTAACATTTTCTTAATCCGTACCTTGCGGGTGTTCCTTTATCACAAGCGGACACAACCAGTTTGAAGCGGTTTTCAACTTCACGGTTGAGTTCCTTACCGGAACCGATAAGTCCATCCGCAGCCAACACGAAATGACCGGTGTCCACTGCAGAATATTCTGGAATAACGAGTGTCGGTAAATAATTGTGCAAAAAATTGCCAACAAACAATAACACTGCATAATATAGGATAAATGGAAATTTAAAAAGACGTAAATTTAGACAATATTCCAGCAAAATAAACAATTTAAACGATAAAAAAGAAACAATCAAAGTTTTATTAATTTGAAAGTAATATACATATTTACATATTCAGCTTTTATTGCTATGATTTATTGTGATTTCTCATGCATTTTATTCACGGAATATTCTTAATTGTCTTTCTAACCTTTTTTGATAAAGGTATCTTACAAGGGATATTATCGTGATAAACCCAAGGCTTGTATGGGATTCCACTGTGATAGGATTATGTGCTGAGCCCTTACGTTAATCCTTCCCAGGGGAGTGCTATATACGCCCTTGACCCAAATAATTGGGTTTGTGTGGAAGATTATAACGCGCCTCCTTCTTATAATTACACGCCTTGACAGCTTTAATGCCAATCAAAAGATGTGAAGTGTAAGATATGCATGATTAACACGCAACGTTAATACGGTTGTGATGTGCACTAAGAACATGTTATAATCGTAATTAAAAATGTATTTACGAACCAACGGCAGAATATAAATATCTTAGACAAAATAAATGCTTGGAATTTAGAAGACTTGGTTGCACCAATGCCAAGTACTTTTTTATGGAGTTAAATTATTACAAATGTGTTACTTAGTCGGTATAAGGCTACTTATAAAATCTAAGCAAAAGGTAAGAGTTATCCAAATATCTACTTTTTTAATATACGTGTTAGAAAAAAGAAACGCCGCTATCTAATTAATTTAAATGGACAAAATAATATAAATTAAGATCATAGAGGGCGATGAAATTTGTTGAAGTCCTAATTTATTTTTTTAATTGGGGTGATGGTAATTTTTCCATTTGAAAATGCAAAATTCTTCACAAAAAATAACCTTTTGTGTCAAAAGTTTTTTTGATTTTCTAATACAAATAAGTGTGGTGGCATTTTAAAAAAAGTTAACTTTTCAAAACTAACCTTTACTGTCGAACGGTTGCGTCCAAATTGTGACCTCGACTTCCCCGTTATTTCCATGATCGAGGTCGTTAGCGCTAACATAAGCCAGGTAAGTTCCAACTGGGCTTTCCTCGGATATGTAAGCCGTGTTGTCCTTCGCATCCACGATGTAGTTCACTGTGATCACTGGTGCGTTGTCGTTTACATCTTCCACGTGCAAAGTGAGGAAGGCGCGAGCACTCTTTTGATCCGTGGCACTAGAGTCGGTAGCCTCGATTAGGATTCGGATTCTGAAAGGTTGAAATTAAAGCATTATTGACCTGACCAATGAACAAGGAAGCACAGTGTTGTGAAAGAGGGAATCTTGCGCAAAAATAGTAAAATTAAACGTAAAATGTGCAAATTGCTTTACACATAACTAAGTAGAATATACTGAAAAATAAAGGTAATTTTGTTGACTCAAAGCAAATCACAAGCTGAATTCATAGAACAACTAAAAAAAAGTAGGCCCCCAAAATGCTAATATTAAAAATGTTTACTTCATTTGTGACACAAAACTTTACAATCCTGAACAATCTTACAAATTTTAAATTTAAGCAACTTCTATAAACCATTAATCTTACATGAGGAATAAATTACATCCCAAAAGAAAGAAATCACAGGCGTCCAACATAAAAAAAGATTGAAATCATACAAAAAGATAGAAATCAAAGTCAGCCAACATAGAAATTAGACTCTAAAACATAGAAATCAAACTCACCCGTCGTGTGATTCCCGATCGAGTTTCTGTCTCAAGGTCACGAGACCAGTATCGCGGTCAACGTTGACCAGTTGGTTCTGGAGGGTCAGGGAGGGGTCAGACACGAGGCCATACTTCGGGGTTCCATTGGCGCCGGCGTCGGGGTCCCTGGCCCTGACCTGGGTGATTGGGGACCCCGGTTCCAGGTTCTCTCTGAGGGCCACAACATAATCTTGCTTCTCGAACACCGGGGCATTGTCGTTGGCGTCTATGACGCGAACTTTGATTGTGACGTGATCGGAAAGCTCGGCTTGACCTTGGTCGGTGGCGGTCAAGGTCACGTGGTGGAAGTGCTTGCGCTCGTAATCTGGAAAAATGGTTGTTTTTCGTTAAAAAATGAATTTTAAATTAGGGTGCTGAGAGAAATTACTTTTTAGCGTAATTTATGTGTTTTAAAATTTGTGCCGATCAAAGTGGGATTTTTATATATTTTAGTTGAAAAGATTTTTTTACAATCTTTTGTATAACTTTGCAAAATACGTTTTAAATTATTTCAGTGCTGAAATGTCTGCACGAAATAAAAATTTGAAAATTTTACTTCAAAACAAACAAACTGTATGAAATAGTAAAAAATTGTAAGCTTCAATCCAAGTTAGAAACGTCTTAGAATTGCTAAAAAGTATTTTCTAAATTATTGTTGTTTTATTCAAATCAGTATATTTCCTTGCAAATGTGAAGCTTGTAATATATAGTTTAAAAGTAAAGATTTAAATATAATAAAACACATCGTCCTGTTGCATGTAGCTACAGACTTAAGAGCTCTGTTTAGTGTTTGTTTTAATTTGTGATAAAATCTCACCGAGTTCTCTGAGCACCAGCAGATCGATGTGAGATCTTCCCGTCTCGTCGGTAGACTGGATTATCTGGAAGTTACCGTTGTTCGACAAACTATATCTGATCGCAGAGTTGTTGCCTGGAAAGAAAAGAGTTGAGGCTTACAATAAAACCACTTTGAAATATATTAAAAATTTTAAAACTACCATTTTTTTAAATCAGTTTAAACATGTTGCTCCTTTTATATTTTTAAAAATTTGCTTTTTATTTAATATTTTTGCGTCTGTTCGAACAATCAAAAAAGATAAAATTAAAAAGTTTATATAGACTTAACTAAAACTATTTTAAATAGCAAAAACAAAAAAAAATGTTTTACAATTACTAAAAAAACAAAGTTTTTTTTTCCCATCTTCATGAATTTTTAATTATGCAAAAAATCATCAGAAAAATTCAATTATAAAAAACAGAAAAACTTAACGTTTGTTAAAATGAAGAAAAACTTTTTCCCAAAAAACATGACTTCATTATTAATACCTGAATCGGCGTCACGTGCTTGGTACTTGTCCAGATTGATGACGTCACCCACACTGACGCTCTCTGATACGTTGACTTCGATGGGGCGTGTCGGGAATACGGGGGCGTGGTCATTGACGTCATCGATGTAAATTTCGAGATTGAGGAGCGAGAATATGCTTTGGGGAAGCATAACGGCCTGGAAGAAAAAAAAGCTGGTTTAAACCTGTTTTTTTGACTTTTTAAATAAGTAAGTGTGCTTGGAATTGAGCGTGACTGCGTGAGATACATTTAAATTTTTAAATGTGAAAAAATATTTGTAAAAATATATAAAAACTATGCAGCAAATTGTCAAATAGTATTATTTTTATTTACTTAGGATTTTCTTTGAAATTGTGGGTTTTTAGAGTAAGATTAGTTTAAAATACAGGGAATATTTTATCATAAAATTGGCCACTTTTATTAAAATTATATTTTTCTCAGCGTACAACCCGGTTATCACACAATTTAATTAAATTTAATAAAAATAGTTTGTATTTTTCAGTTTTATTTCTTAGTTATCTACACGAGTTTGTTATTACATTATCCCTGGAAATATTACCGTTATTATCTAGTTACATTTAATAACTCTACCCTTTGTGCGTCCATCACAAACAAATTCCCTCAAATAATTGAGAAATAATCGGCGAATAAAATCCCGCTGTAAATAATTAATGTGGCGATGGGCACATTTTTCAGAATCGGAACAAAGCACTTATTAAGCACAGAGGCACGCTTCTAAAGTCATTTAATTCGATTTTGTCCGGACTGTGTACAAACAGTGCCAGGACTGGCTCAATCGGCTATGAATATTTAATGATATTACACAAGCTTTGTGCTTTTAAAGCTACAAATGACTCGAGAATTTGGCGATACACAAGGCTGGAGATCTGACAACGATCAAATCGACTGGCTCGATACTTAAGTTAAAAGGCTTTTGCTGAAAACTATTTTACCTATCCCCTTTTTTTGCGTTTTTAAATTAAAGGATTAGATTTAAGGCCTTTTTTCTTGTAATTTACCCCATTTTTAGTGTTGCTTTTGATGTGTAATTTATGCCAAAACGTGTAATTTACTTCCCAATTACCAACTGAATTAATCAAGAATAGTTTTTTCAAGCCAACAACGAAAATATTACTCTGTTGGTTTGTAAGCATCTTTTTCTAATTGTCAAAAGTCAATTGTAAATTCGCCATGATTTCGAATTTTATTTAAAAATTCATTATACAAAAAGATGATAAACAAACCATAATATAAGACTAGAGAGTAAAATACTTGTTTTAACAACTCCGTCAAAGCAGTTTACCAGACTAGAATTTAGCCAAGGATTTTTTTAAGTGAACACATAGTTTTAAAAAAAAACAGAAAAAGAATCATGTTAAAAAACAACTACAATAATCGCGTGTCAGGGAAATCACCTGAACCCTGATGACGCAATCTTTCATTCCTCTGCAAGCGACATCTCTGTCCACTGGGTGTCGCAACGTGATGATGCCGGTGCGGTAGTCAAGGGCAACCAGCTTCCGGGGGGGTCTGGGGGGTCCGAAGGCGGGCACGACCAGCTTTTGTTCCAGCAACTTGAAGTGTCGGTCAGTATCGCTCTGTTCGTCTCTTTTGATTCCGAATAATCGGGTCAGGTCTGCAACTACTGTGCCTGAAAAAGAAATATACATTTTATATTCGTTTTTCCTTAAGTTTTTCGTTTTTTTGTTTTTATTAGTTTTTATATTTTTAGCTTTTTTATTTTGTTTCTATTTTTTTATCTGAGTATTGTGTCTTTTTTTCGTGTTTTTAAAACAAAACAGCGTTTTTTAAGTTATGTTTCAATTTAGTTTGGTCGGTTTTACGTTTGGAAAAAAAATAATAGATGAGTATGCTGTCACATTATCTATGTATTGCGATTTAATAAATAAACATATCATTTAAGATTAGGCTTCTTACCTGACGGGCTTTCCTCGTCGATCGTAACTTTCAGGTGCACGGTATTAGACGCTGCATCTATTTCCACAACAAACAGTGCAACCAACGCGAGCACGTATTTGGCCGCCATGTTTTGTCCTGAAACAAAAACAAAGTTGTAAAATAAGGTGTACCTTCGTATCGGCGACATAAGATAAAAAAATAAACAAAACTGACTGACGTTAATCTCACAATGCAAACACATAGCGTCTGATGCTAGAAATCTAGTTATATATTTTTCATTTTGTTATATTTTTTTTCTATTTTTTTCGTTTTTTATTATTTTATTTTTCAGTTTTCCTCGTTTTTTTCGTTTATTTCGTTTTGTTTCGCTATTTTTCGTGTTTGTGAAACAAAAGTTAAAATTTGGAAACAGGCCTTTTTTGCAAAAAGGTGTAACGGCTGATCGGCAACACAAGTTAAAAAATCAGCAGAACAGACTGAGCTTGTTCTTCCAATACAAATAGACTAGACTGATACCACAAAGAATTGAGGAAAATGAGCGTAAAAGGTTAAATTGTGGAAACAAACGCTAAAAATTGGGTTAAGTGGCGAACCTTCGCTTTAACAAACAGCCATCAAATGTGGGAAGCTTTAAAATGAAAATGTTTCAGACATTGGCGCAACGTTACCCTTCCACTTGGAAACAATGGCGAGACAAAAGGACGCGAAGTTGTTCTAGAATTGCCTGGATTCACACGAACGGAATCACTCAGGCGAAAAAAACGCCAAAAATCGTGCAGAAAAGTCGGTAAATTTGCCCAGACTTGTTGTCAAACAAAACTGCGCGACTGAAATAGGTCTGCGATTGCTGCAACGGTGGATTGCACAGGATTAACGTTTTTGTGAGCTTTGTCTCATTCCGGCGCCAGATTATGGGTATTGTTTGTGTCAGCGGGTTGATTACAAGCTGTATGAGTCCGTCTAATACACAAAATCGACTCTTTTTACATTCGAAAATTGGATTGAACTGGAACAATGAACGCTTGTTTGAAAGTATGAAGCTAATTGCTGGCGTGATTTTACCCTTGGACGTGAAATGTGTAATATTAGAAATCCTTGTGTCTGACAAAAACATTTTTACACCCCGCGAAAAAAGAAAAAAAAAACACAAAAATATTTAAACTCAAAAATGTAGGCGCACTTTGTCATTTTCCTAATATTTTAAGTAAGTATATTTGGATACTTACAAAAGCGATTAATTGACTAGCAATCACCTAATGTAAGGACAAAATTAAATTCACACAGTCGCAAATTTTCACCCTGTTTAAACAAAAGCTTGTAATTTTCGCGTGACACCCAAAAATTACCGCTTCCTTTATGTTTACAGCCCCACAAAACCAGGGTAAGCTTACCCATTGTACCCCTATCGGCCCCAAATGTGGGTCAGCAAACAACCCAAGTCGAAACACGGCCCCAGGGGGCATAGGGGTGATGGACGGGGTAGATTGGGGGTGATATTTTGCCCCCGGGGGTGCAGCGATCACAATGGGGGTCATGGGAGCGGCGTTCGATTATGACGTAACACTACACCGTGCGAAAAGTCTTTCTTACCCCCTGGAAAGCGAACCCGGGAAAAGGGGGTCATCTGGGTCGCAGAAAACGGATTTTGTCGGGTTCAATGTACTTTGGGCCGTTTTGGGGCTAGTTTTGATATCAGGCTTATATTTTTTTACAACTTTAACACTTTTTTATCTCATTGTAAGTTCACATTGACAAATCTTCTGATTTTTGGCCTTTTCTAATGTTTACCTATACTGTACAGTTAAAATTTCCTTATAAGTGACAATTTTCGTGTTTTTACTACTTTTTCAACAACAACTTAATATTTATCTCTTAAACCATTTATAAGCAAGGATCATTTTAAATTGTTCAAAGACCCGTTTTCCACCACAAAAATGAGGAATTTTAAGGTTAAAGTGGTAAAACGTTCACAATCATTCCTGAAGTGTCTGTATAAACTGTCCTAAACCATCATTGTCAAGATGCCAAGGTAACTTAACTCTCATCCACTCCAATTCAGATTAAACCGAGTAAGTTTTTCGGTGGGAATGTTAAGGTGTTTGGGTTGAAAACCTCATTTGCTTTTGTATGCATTTGCGTCGGGGAAATATTACACCATTGTATGGTGAATTTCCAGCTAAAGTAGGCTTGAAAATACTGTGTGGTTTAATTACGCAAAAATGTGTAAATTAAATTCAGTGTATTAATTAAAACCAGCAAAATAGGAAAGAGAAGTAAAATTGAAAAAAATTAAATGACGTGTAACGAAATTTATTAAAGTTAAAAGTAATATAAAAAACTTTTTTTTAACTTGTCACCGATTTGATTAATCACTGAACCCCAAACACACCCACAGTAATCCTATAGTAATCTACTTTACTGCAATTTTAAACCAAGTACTCATTAATCATTATGCAGAAAGCAATGCCAGGCCTTAACTGAAAGAAAAATATGCGATTTGGATAGTGATGGATTTAGAAACAATTCAATGTGAGCAAGGATTTAGGAATAGGTTTAATATACTTCAGTTGGACATTAAAGCTAGTATATCCTGTAAAAACGTGAATTTTCCATATTTTCATCAATTCAAAGATTGACTCAAGAGTTCAAATACTCCAAATAGGTAATTTCGGTTCACAAAAAAAAAATTCCAAAAGAAAATTAAACTTTTTTGTAATTTTTTAACAGTTTTAGTAGTGCCAAAAAAATTTTAATTTGCTTTGACACGTCACAATACACCTGGCATTGTGAAGTAACAGCGAGCGTCGAGAAACAACGCCCCTCCCCTGTCCTATAGGCCGTCGCACGTGGCTACCTCATTACTGGCAGTTAATACGTTGCCGGCAACAGTGAAATTATGATTAATTATGCAATAAAGAAGTGCTCTGCCTTTCTGAGGCCAACAAACTGTTGCCCCAGCGAGCAAATGCGGCCAAGAGACATTAAAAATTCATGGCCAAGTCGAGGAGGCAAACTTTGCCCCCCATTGCTGCGCCCCAGACGCCATTAATTTTTAATTGGCGACGTGATTATGACACAATTGCTCGTGGAACCATTGACATGGCAAAATTAAGTTTGTTGCAAGATTTTTTGTGCGAACGAAGCAACGGTTTCTCATTATTAAGACCACATTTGTTTATATTGGGAATTTTTTATTTTTTTGATTGACAACCTAACTTTATAACACTTTTGAGTTGGTGATTTAAAAGAATTGTTTTAATTGGTTTTGTAACTCCAACTTATTTAAAAGCTATTTTACACAGTGATTCTGGTTCTTTTATTAAAATAAATTAAGTCTTAGCGTTAATCGTAATATGTCAATTTAAAACCGGTATGAATTCTGGATGTTTTTAAAAGTTAAACTATTTTTTTTTCCAGTAAAAAGTATTCTTGGAATCAAATATACTGTTTGAAAATGTCACTTTAAATTCGTTATTGTTTCGAGGTCGTTTTGTAGAGTTGGATTGTGTTTTTGCACAGTGATGGAATAAACAGCTCAAATATGTCAATCTAGTCTTTGCGTTGGCCTTGACAGGTTTGAAGTCTCTAACTAATGACACCATTCGCTAATGAGATCAACTCTCTACGATCAATGCGAACTTAAGTGGTCGCAAAAGATCGAACGCTTGGAAGGTTTGTCTTCCAACCTAGGCTTTGTTTATCCACATGTTTATCAACCGTACGGCAAAATAACGTCTGAAAATATTGGGAGGTGTTCAGTAATGTAGAGTGATGGACATAAATTACCAAGATCTTATAAAAACTCCTTTTTTTGGGAAGAGGTGTTGTTTGATGGGCTGATAAAAAAAGTCAAAACATCCTTAGTCAAAACCACAATTTCCTCTAACTTTGTGTGTACGTCTACTAGAGTGTGTGTTGATATTCTTTGATAAAGGTATGTATGCTTTTTGATGCTTGTCAGCGTCTTTGTCAATATTATCGATCGAAAGTTGGATTGCTAAGATCACTCAAGCCGACATAATAAAAAGCAACACTTTGATTTGAATGTCAGTGCGATTATGTTTGCGGAATCCTGGTACTGTAGGAGCCTAATCAATGACACCGTAAATAAGCACTACTATAATCAATGTTCTAAAGCGCATTCTATAAAAGTTTATTATGGGTTCGGGAATATATAGATCAAGATAATCTTTGAAAAAAATTAAGACGTTTAAAAATAAAGGTAAGCCTAATTTTCCTCGGTAATTAATCGCTATTTGTTTGAAAAAGAACAAAAGAGGCTTTTGAAAGTATAGTTTGTAAATCTTCTAACAAGCCTAAACCTTTAAATTTTGGTTTGCAAATTCACCATGAAGAGACTTTTACCTGACTGACTAGTAATTCAGGTGACCTTTAAAGGGTAATTATCACGGTCTTATTTTTTTTTAAACAACGTTAACAGACTTACGAAGAAACGAAATACCTTTATTGATTGCAGCTTAGTAGTAGGAAATTTTAGTTAAACATAGTAAGAATAACAAAACCCATACAGAACTATAAATCATTTTGAAAGTTTCAAATATGTTTTTATTCATTTTTAACTACATGTGCATCTGTTTAGGCTTTGATATTCTTACTGCAACTTTACTGTTGTTTTTTAACTACAAAACCTCCCCGGCGGTTTAAACTCTAAAAAATCGTACACGATAAATTGACTGCAGCCGCAGCAGCGGCAAACAGTTAATGTAGCATTCAAATCGAGCAGCCAATCGATCCAAGCATCGACTAAATGGAAAGTCAGGAGCAAGCGGCAGGGAATCTTCCAACTTTGAAGTTTTAAGGCCTTTCTTTAGCGAATGAAGTAGGTCAATTATTGCAATTGCGCCTTACTGGGCTTCGATCGTTCTGGCAAATAATCTATCTATGACGGATCGGTAAGGTTGTCCGATAATGTCGGATCGGCGTCGATTCCCGATAACAAATGAGAGTAATGGTATCGTTGCCGATCCAGTACAAAACAATTTGTGAATTTAAGCCATAAATTGCGTTTTAACGTAGTTTATGTGTATGTTTTAGAAAATAGCTTATTTTCAATAATAACTGAGTTTGCTATCAAATATATTTTCAATCAATATGGCTTATTAGACCATAGTAATAACGTCATTTGGTGACCCATCAAAATGCTATACCAGGTATCACACACCCCAACTGACCACCGCCCATTTTATTAACCCCTGTTGTGCGCACCTGTTTCGTTCAGCAGACAGCTGCACAAGGGGATATAAAAAGTAGGCGGTGTCCCTCCCTAGTAATGCACGTGTATAGAGGGAGTGGGCGATTAGAAGTGGCTACAAGGTGCCAAGACCGACACCTTGACGGATTGACGTTTCAAAATCAGCAGGTGTTTGGGGTTTGGTGTGGTGGCGTACGATCATAGGAAAAGACGCGCTCTTTTATTGTTTGTTTTTTGTTGTGGTATTAATGTTTGCAAAACCACTCTTGTTAAGTAAGTATACCACTGTGTGATTATAATTTTTTTTTTGCTTAACTTGGTTTTAGCAAATTTTGCTAAAACAAAGATTAAACCCGACAATTAAATTCAACTATCGTGTGGTACAGTGTAAATTTGATGGAGCACAAATTGATTTAGTAAGATCAATAATTTTTTAGCAAACTTTAGTAATGAACATTAAAACAAAACACATTTAGCAATTAACTTTGTCGTATTCGTATGGGACAGCGTAAGTTTAAATGGACACAAATTGATTTATTACGATCAAGTGTTTTTCATTAAACTTGAATTGGCCGAGGCGGGTGAGGATCTAGTTAGCTTCCTCATTACTTTGCATCGGATATCACCGAATCCTAATAACGCAAGTTGAGAAGACTCTTCCTCGTGAAACAACAACCTACAATCGATATTTGCGCGATTCATTAATACTTCCGATAGAGTTATATTACCCCTTGGTTCAATCGATACTCTGCATAATAGAGAAAAAAAAGTCAGGAGGGTGCAAAAACCTGGTCTGTGAACTTGTTGACCCCGGTAGCAAATTCGCGAAAACAACAGTTATTTTAGGCCTAGTTTTGCCTTAATAGTGGCCTTTATATGTGAGGCGAAAGAGCAGAACACTTATACTTAAGGTGTGTATTCAAATGCTAAAATCGCAAGACTATTTAAGAAGTTTCAAGCGTAAAGCAATTAAGGTCAATTCACTTCCGAAAAGAAACAACTAAAATTAATGTTCTATTTATATATATAAACCAAACAGGGTTATTTTGAGCCACTTTATACGGCTGTATCAGTAGCGGCAAAAATACTCTTTTTTACATTTTACAAGTTTTATTTTCCTATCTTCAGCCGTTACAGCTAGTATACATCGCTGTATTTTTTAGGGTTTTTCAGCAAACTTTAGCTGTATTTTGGTTAAGAGCTAAAAAAAAGGCAAAAATGGAGACATGCTACTTAAAAGCAGTCAATTAAACTTTGAATAAACTTTGAACAATTAAACTTTTGAATAATACAATTGTGTCACCTTTAAATTACAGCATCCGTTGGCTGGTTGGCCAAACCTCGTTGTAAAAACTCGAGTTTCCGTAAATAAAAAGAAAAAGGTCGCGTCTGGGGTTAATTGCCGGCTGGAAGTTTGCGGTCTGCGCTTTTTGAGCAACAAATTGAGTTTAAACTTCTATTTTTGCTCAGATATCTATTTCTCCGGTTCGGCTGCGGCTTCAAGCAATTTGCGGGAAATTATCTCTCGTAAATGCCACTCTAAACAAACTGGCTTTACCGGTAAACACGATCGGAAGTCTAGCCCAACTTTCAGGGGCGACGGTTAAAATAAATTGACGTCACAATTGATTTGTGGCTACACAAGTATAAGCCTAAAAACGCCAGCTATTGTTGTAATAATTTATTTAACGTTTACATAATGAAGTAATTATTTTGATGAACCTATATGAGTAAAAAATATAAAAATTGTTTTTCAAACTGATGGTATACTGACCCTTGGTTAAATTCGATTATTTTTAGTATGTTACAAGACCCAAATAATTATGGCAATGTTAAACAATGGTTATTACAACGCTTCTGTATGTTAAGAAATTATAAAAAAATGAGTAATGAATAGTAGACTGTAGTTTAACTGTTCTGGGTAACTTGGACAGTTCCAATTTCCATCAATTGGTCGTTTAACCACTCACCGAAACGTCAAACTGTTTGCGAATTTACAGAAAACAAATTACCAGGCTTCCGAAAGTCGTTAAAGTCGGCCAAAAACCACAAGAGAGACGCACGAACGAACTCGCAGTTCGAACAACAGAAAAAACACACTAAAAATGGAAAACTAGATTTTTTGGAGCATAATTGGACATTGTAGTTCGACGTAGAAATAACATCAAAGCCCATACAGAAGTAGGAAGCATTTTACTAACTTTTCGAATTAAACTCTTTATTTATTTTCAACGTAGTTTGGCTGACATAGTTTGCGATGTTGAAAATCAATTAAGATTTATTCATAACTTTCAAACTGCTACCTACTTCTGTATGGGCTTTAAGATTTTTTTAGCTTCGCCGGAAAACATCGCGTGTTCTAGATGCGACCTAGGCGTGTTTTCGATTCCTGTTTTAATTTCTGTGACGTCACTGCGCTACGTCATAGCCGTGAATCGATAGGCGTCGAATTTCTTTTTATGGTGAAACCGCGAGCTCCGGCCAAGTAACGAAGCGAGTGGATGGATTTCAATCAACCGACTTAACTGCCACGATCTAACGGCTGAGCCGGGTTGAAGACTTTTCGGAAAGGAATATAACTCGAAACTCACCTTTGCGAAATGCCTGCTTTTTTTCTTCTTGATTTTCTGTAGGTTTTCCTCTTTTTATCCAAGTTAAACTTTAGCAGATACAGAATTACTGACTCATAGCCAAATTATTCAAATTTTAAATATCGTGTTTTTTTCGTTTCGCTTTCTGCAAAAAACAACCATTAAGTTTTAAACGAACTTGATAATTTGATCACTAAGCATTTGTTTTTAGAATTTACTAATTATCACATAGAATTAAATAGCTTTCGTCAAAAAAAATATATTATTCAATTAGCAACCTAGACAGCAAAACACTTGCTAACTTGTATTCTAGTAAGATTTTTAGCAAAGCAATTTTAAAACTTTAGCTGGTACTAATGCTTGTCGCTTCATATCTAAAACCAAATGTTAACTGTTCTTTAAATGCAGCAAAACCTCCTGCTAGCAACCAGAGCTGTCTGCAATAAATGAAAACTAACGAAAGTGGCAAGTCTAGTCCGGCACCCAAACATCATCCATCACATCTGTTGATCTCCACAGGCCATAAAACACATATGGGTGGAGGTGTTGCCGCGAGAACACCATTGTGACGTCGCCTTTGTTCGCGGCGCGCGTCTAATTATCTAAAGTTGCCGCCCGGGAGATTTTTTCTCCCCTCGGGCGAATTAATCAAGACATCGGGAACTTTTTTGATTTCTGCGGGATTTTGGCTCATGTATTCCCGCAGAAAATCAACGCTGGGTTTGGGGTTGTCCGACAAAGGTTTTAAACTCATTAGGAGCGAGTTAAACAATAAACATGTTTTGCACCTTTTCGGAATTAAATTGACGCCCTTTGACTTGACAATGCTACGATAACGTTTTGTCTTTCTTAAAAGTGATTACCTCGCAATGCTTTAATTGAAACAACTGTACTTTAGAAAACGCTAATTATACAACACAAAATTACCACCGTCTTCCACAAACCAACTTCAATTTTTCAATTTAAAACCTTTATGAAATATTTGTTCGCCTTTAATAATGCAATAAAATAACGATAGTTAACCTAATTCAAGAGCTAAATTAAAAATTTTCTTTTTCCCCAAAAAAAATGTTATTTTTTTAAGCTTACTAAACAAGAAACTGTAAGCTGCGTATAAAACGCATTTCCTTGTTAGATTTCATGTTTTACCTTGGTGCTTTCCATAACGAACTGAAATCCTGGGATTACAAGTTCTCAAGCACAACGCCCGACACGCACACAAATAAACAAGCTCTATACTTGCCACTGGATGCGAATTAATAAGGGCGGTTTGACAGATGCAAGTCTGAGCGGTTTACAGATACACTTACCTACATATACTGCCACTCTAAGCCTAATATAAACATCTAAAAGCAAACTTTAGTGGAACATTTTGCTTTTTCGCCTTTCTAAGACATCTGGAAACAAATTAAAATCGCGCAGAAACATGACAACTCAACTTAACACTTGCTACTGGGTGAATAAACCACGGCGGGTTGCAAGTTATGGCCTGTGTACATTTATATACTCACTCACACAGAGTTCTACGCTTGATATAAGTACACAAGACTCGAAAGCAACCTTTGATAAAAATTTGTTCCTGTGTGTTGCGCGAGATATAGTTTATCTGGAATAAAACTATATTCAAGACTAGACACAAAATCGCGCGCTAATCGCGACGTTACTGATGCCTATGTAATAAAAACGTAAGCTTCGTGTTCATCAAAACGCAAAATACATCTGAATAAAACTCAACTATTGAACAAAACACAAAACTTATGCTGATTAACCTTTGTGTCTCATTCGAAAACTTCTTGCAACTCACTTAGAACATTTCAAACTTAAATAAATCTCAATTAAAACTAAAATATGAGCTGAAAATACTCAAACGATGAGTGCTAATAAAGAAGTAAGAAATAAAAGACATTTCAAGTGACACTGTGCGTGCGTCCAAACGTCGTACTGAACCAAACTTTAAAGTCAAGCCGGTAGCGAGTCTAAAATCAACTGATGTGCTCCCCATTAGTGGAGCAAAGGCCTTATACGACTCGTCAGAGCGGCCAGACGTAAGAAAAAAGCACCGAGTCTCCAGCCTTGCCTTTGCACAGCGCAGACCCATTAGCACAGGGATGTATCGGCCGACCAGCGCAAAGATAGAGGCGTGAATTTGCTTGTATTCTTGCTGCTTTGTCCGCTAATTGGCGTCTGATTTAATCCGCTATCATCAATGGCGCATCATTATGCAAGCTTGATGCACTTGAATGGGCGAATTACACGCTTCGAACACCTTACAAGTGCACAGGCGTGTTTTACAACAGATACGTGCGCGGTCAATTTAAAATTTTGGTCAACGGATTATTATAAGGCCCCGAACTGGTATGTGTAAATATCTTTTTTGGTCCCAACACTAATATGAGTCCCTATAATCTATATGTAAAATATCTATTCGAGAGTTTAGTAAACAAAAAAAATTACCTTTTAGTAAGGTTTGTACAATTAGTAACATAGCGAATAAACGTAATTTACCAATAAAATTCAAAGACATCAATGTAAAAATTTTACATATCTGGTTACTGAACAGGTTACTGGAATAAAAGCTTTCTAAATATCAATAGTTTAAATTAAAAATATCATTTAAATTCTTAAGGTAATTCAACATTAAAAACGCGATTTTACATATTTTATTACTGACCAGCCATGGAATAAAAGCACTCTATATATCTAGCACAAAGCATTTGTGTTGTTACTCAAACACCTCAAGTCACCGTTGGTTGACTTAAGACGTCCTCGGTCCGTTCCGAGGCTGAATTAAGCTCCTAGTTTTAACTCGTGGTGGAAATCCTTCGTCAAACCGGGCAGAATTATTCTTGCGTTAAGTTTGAAGTCTAATCGCCTTAAAGTTTGCGAGCCAGCCACAAAAACTTCCGAATCTACTCCAACGAGGTCCGGCTTCGGTTGTTTTAATTCCCCCCGGCGACTTTAATCGCCTGACCCCCTGAATTGTTTTAAATATCCCCGAGAATTTAACGCAACGCAATCTGGAAAGGATGGTTTAGCACGCGAACAGAATGCCATTAGGAGGAATAAGTTTTAAAAAAGTATTTCTTGACATTTTCTAAAAGCAAATTGTCAAGCTGAAACGTAAAATCGGTTGGAGTAGCTGTGGGATTTTAATTTTCCTTTGCAACCCAATTTGGGCGAATTTTAACTTGGTAAACACACCTTTGCATAATAATTTTCTCAAAACTTTTAAACACTTAAATTAACACTTTTCGGTATTGCTTAAAATAAAATGTCTTTGAATATTTGCAACAACATCTGCATAACATTGTTTCCAGTTCGTCTTATCTTAGCTAAATTGGGAAATTTTGAAGTTTACAAGACACATTTAATGCGATTGCTTAACAGAACGAAATGCATCGGCAAAACACAAAAAGAACCACAGTTTAACCAAATTAGCCTTAAATGGTGTCAGCCGTTTAACGTGTTCTTGTAGTAAATACACCTTAGGCGTTATGATTCAAACAACAGGTGCCTTGATTGTTTTTAACATAGACGAAGCTTTTTCGATGTGAGATGTCTGAATTTTTATTTCAATTTAATTCCGATAAACGATTTTGTTATGCAAAAAGTACGGCATAATACAAAATAAATTTATAACTATTTAAAAAACGGCTTTGGCCTTATGTAGCATAGAGTTATCTTTCATCGTTAATTCACTATATTTCAAAAAAAAATTCGCAAATCATAGTTAAATGCATAAATTTGTTATTGGTATCGGACGAATATACCGATACTACCACTTGGTATCGAGTATCGGCTCCGATCCGATATTATCGGACATACTTAGTTTCGAGTTCACTTGATATGTACAACGCATAGCAACGAGCAAAATCTTTGTGGGAAGTCGCGAGGTTTTGTGTAATTGCTGGTTTGGTCGCTAATCGGGGTTGGTCACTTCAAACAGGTTACTTGGGAAAATGCCGACTCCCTGCATTTGAAGTTGCTAATTGCCGACAATTAGACGGACGGGTTGGTACAACTTCTACCAACGTTTGCACACTTTAAGGAAACAGGATGTTTTACATGATGAAGCATACTTTTGAAGCAAAGTTCAACTTGAAAGATCATGGAAACGATATGTATACTCCTGTTGTCAATTTATTTTTTAAATATTACTATCATCACTGTATTTTAGTAAGACATACCAAAATAAAAATACGGCTTTTAAATACCTTATTTAATGCCGTTATTATTCTGCAACTTTATAACAGATAAAAAAAGGTTTGTAAAACCAATATGGATGCCAGCCAATTTTGCTTTTTAAATGTTGTTTTGCAAAAAATATTAATGGAGAACACGAGATAATGAAATATCAGAGTTTTAGTATGTAGCCAATACACACAAAAGGGCGAAAGTTAATTATTTTGATGTGTTTCAAGCCTTAAAACCACTAAAATGTAACTATTACAGTTTTGTACAGTCTTCTAATACCTAAAACTGTACAGTAAACAACAGGCACTGGTCAGGCAAAAAACGTGGTTCTTAACCTCAATCTCGAAGCAAGGTTGCGCCTTTATCCGGAATGCAGGTTTCCAAAGTCAAACACAAGGTCGCCGCTAGTCGGAAAATAAATAAACAAGCGGGGAGCTAATGAGTTGATCTGGCGGCGGATTGACGACCGCTTCATTACTTTAATCAAATCAACCAATACCGTGCCGAAACGTCACACCTCTGCATTACGACACAATCGCAATTGTTCTACCTGGCTGCGGATTGGCTGGGCATTTGGGTTAATCCGTAGCACGGCAGGACGGTGACCAAACACAGGAACGGTCACTGGAAGCGAATTAAGTCAGGTTTGTTTGGCAAAGGCCGGATTAAAACGGCGTCAATCAGTAAAAATGTGGCGCACAGACGTCTTAACGCTCGCTGGAGACAGACGTCAAAACAAGTTCAAAAATGAATAACGATAAATTTTCCTGCTGAATTGGACTTGAAATATGACATGGTAATTTAACTGCAAAATTACCGTATTGTAAGCACGTAACTAGTTAAACGTTTGTTCAATAGCGATCTCTTTCAAGCCCATCATAAAAATAAGTTCATTTAAATATAATGTTTTTCACCTCAACGTCTAATATGATGCTTAATTCTTACATGAATTCAAAGACAGGACGCTTTGCTGTAAGACAAATGTCAAAACAATTCCGAACTTTGCGTCAATAAATCATGACAATGCTACATGCAGAAATGGCCGTAAAATATATGTTTTTCAAACGAATGGTTGAGTATTTATAACGATATTAAAGGAAATGAACTCCTTCAGCACAAGCTGCTATGGCTCTATACTGCCCTGGCTCAATTGAGTAAATGAATCACGAAAGCAACACGCAGAGCTGGCCGCAAATATATGTTTTCTAACCTATAACTGCTTTTTATATTGCCACTTCGTAAAAAAATACCCCTTCTGTACGTTATATGCACGCAGAGATTTCGCTCAATAAACTCCCAAATTTTAAGTTATGATTAACAAGGTTTCAAAGAACACTGAATTTATCTCACATTAGTTAGAATAGCACCGATATAAAACGTTTTAACCGTAACGTTTGGACAAGTAAATTGTTCGGGACTCTCATGTAAGTACAACAACTGCTACTGGTTCTTAATTCTTGGCGGCGAAAAACGTGATTAAAATCACGGTTCTTGTATCGGCTTAGCTAAGGCTTCATGTAAAACCCAGAGGAATTTGGAACATTGAGTTTTACAAAGAGAACGTACCTTTCTATTTAAGTTGGTTGGTGTTTGGTGTTTGTTTAGCCCATTTGTACTTACCTATTTTCAACAGGAAGCATTTAGAATAAACAAGTGGCCATAAAACATGAATTAGCTAATGAACGTGGCTACCCCGCCCTGCCATATAAAACACAGTTTACGATTCGGAAAACAAGTTTAACCAAGTTTACTGACGACTAATTACTGTAAACACACCTTCTGTGTCTGTGTGCAACCAACCGGAACGAGCAGGTAGAGGTTTGCATTAAAATCAGAAATTTGACACCTTTGGGAAAACTAGAGCGAAATACGATTTGACGTTGGAGAAAAAAACTCAGATATATTAGAAATATAAAAGTGCTTTCCTTTAAATAAAGCCCCAAAACTTTGGAGCATAATGGCTGGAGGTTGTAGTTGGACATAGTAAGAATACCAAAGAAAAAGTAGGTATAGTATATTTAAACGTTTCGAACAATTCTTGATGCTTGCAATAAATAACGAAATATTGGAAACGTTCACAAAATGTTACCTACTTCTGCATGGGCTTTGAATGCAATCTTCCTACAAGTTACTATCGTGTAATACTTTAAACATGTACCGCGTGTAAAAAATGATTTCAAATGTTTAAAAAAACATACTTGATTTGTGACGAAACACAGCACAACTGTTATCCGCTTGACTGCACACCATAACAACAACATTTAAAGTTTGTGATTCCGTTTTAAAAGAAACTTAAAACCAGTCGTTTCTAGGTTTCAAGTTGTTCAGGAACCATCCACATTATGCGCCCCTTATAAGATTAGACTCTTGTTTATGCAGCTTTGCAACCGAATACGCCAGTACGTTATCTGATATGATTTGAGAGACCTCAAAAACACACCTGTTCAAGACTGTTTATATGAGGTTTACCAGCGAAAAATCGATTTTACGCTTACTTCCGAACTGTATTGCCTTTGAAAAGAAATTTAACTTACGAGAAAAAACTTTTTTAAATTGAAATATGTGGCTTTTTATTTTTGTGTTGGTGGAATAATTAATTTCAAGTGCCTATGGTTCCCGTAAGAGATCATCTCCTCAAAAATATTAATTAAATTCAGTAATAAAGGTTACAAATGTTATTTTCATTTTTTTCTAGCAATGTTGTTTAAAATTGTACAAGACTAGCACTGTCATTTCAGTTTTATGGATTTCGCGTAAAATTATCCATTATAATGGCCACAATTGTTTTTGATTTTATGGCTAGTTTTTAGGATAAAATTGCCTGGGACTAAAGCCTAAAAACACAGTCCATTATGTCTTTAACAAATAAACTTTGCCCTGTGTATTTACCAGTTGTAGCTAATATTTCATATCCACAGTGTATATATTTTTCAAGGGCTTGGCGTCGTTAATTTCACGTCGGATTTCGCGCGGCCAATTTGAAACAGACTGAGCTTAGAAATTGGTGTTCGTCTGTTTATGATTGGACTTAGATATGGCCAACCATCAGCTGTTAATGTATAGGAAAACGAAACGCGATGTAAAAACAAACAAATGACTTTATCAAAGGCTATTGACGAGTAAAGGTGACTGGCTATAGACTGAGAGTCAGTCAGCGCTACATTCGAGCAGTGATTTATGAGAGTTTGGTGATAACGATCGTCTGACCTTTGATTCGGTTTGTTGCACAAATGGTGATAGCTTCCGTCGTCGACAAATTGCGTTTGCGATTTTAAATTATTGCGAACCTTGTTGAAATTAATATTGCTGAGTTTTCTGTTGATGCGACACATTTTGTACAACGAACTACAAAGATTCGAAATTTTATAGAAAATGACTTGACTGATGTGGATGAAATAAATCTGTCAAAATATTAAGCGTAGGGTTTTCTAGAACAATTATTAAATTTTTAAGCAACAAATGTTTTTTTGTTAACAAATAAAACTTTAAAATAGATTTACAGTTTAAAATTTATTCAATTTTGACGGCACGGGTGCCCTTGGGGGGTAGTTTTTGGGGTGCAGGAAGCCCTGATTGAAATCTTAGAAAGTGAAATAATTTTTTAAAAGAAAATAGTTTAATTGAAAAAACGCTTTATTGCCTCCTGTTTAAAATATTCAGACTCCGTTTTAGTTTCAAACTTTGTTGTTGGACCGAAAGTTGTTGGACCTTTGTTTGTATTTTGGAGTCTTTTTGTTTTATGACGTTAAATTATGACGTCATCTGTAAAAATTCAATGCGAGCCGATTTTTTAAGAGTCCGATTAATTGAAAACAGTAAATATCCCACAAGAAAAGCGGTAAAATAACATCCCTACTAAGTCGACTCATTTAATTCCGTCTAATGGCTCGAATCCACGATAACCAAAGATGAAAACTTCAAACCGTCGGGCTCCAAGACAAATTTGTCGCTGTCTGTGATCAACTAATTCACTCCAAGGCAAACATTGGGCGGTAATTAGCGACTCCAAGCTTTACATCTGTCATCCAAGGCGATTAAAACACGTCTAAGTCGTTCCCAATAAAGCGATCACCAACTCCACTCATTGTGTTGTGGCTGGCGAAGCAGCGTGAAAAGGTGCGGCGTGAAGTCGCATTAAGGAACAATGGCGACCAAGTGTAGCGCGATTTCACGCGGCCTTCTGAGAGATTGCATGCTACTGGTAAAGTTGAGAGAAAGATTAAAAGGGTTTTGGACGCGAATTAGTAAACATTGGGATTTTGTGGTTGGATAATTGTTGCCTTCAATGTGGCTTCAAAGATTCAAGGCAATAAAATATGAAAAAATATAATTTATTATAATTAGATAAAGCTTTGATGTTTGAGTAAAAACATAGACGACAAAAAATTTGGACTAAAAATTACAAAAGTTACAAAAAAAAGATTAATTGGTATAAGTTCTAAGCAATTTTTTGATGGGTTAATATACGGACTTTACTATATTTTGTCTTTAATTTAAATTGCATGTGGTAAAATCTAAGTTTTTTTGGATTTTCGAAATTAATTTGGTTAAGACTCTTACTATTTCGTCTTGAATTCACACACAATAAAATAAATTTAAACCGCGTGAATTTATTTGGTGTCAAATTACTCAATCGCTGACGCCTGAGAACGATTTAACTCATGAGTAATAGCGGTCCTTGAAACTAAACCAATCGTCCTTTTAAAACGAATATATCAGTCAGACAACTCTGAATACAAAGTCTGAAAACGCTTTCACCATTTCAGACGACGAAAGAAAATTTCCAAAGGGTTTGGAGTCCGAGAAAGGAACAAAATAAAGCGATTTGCTGAGTAACCCAGTTCCAACAAAGTACACAGTTGTTTTAATCCCTACCCAACACAATAGAAGCTTTTGGTCAAAAGAGGCCGTAACTTGGAGCATCTAAACGCTAATACTCCCATTTAACTTTTTCCGTGCTTATCAATCGGCGCAAAACACACAGTTCGTCTTGTTGTTGTATCAGAACGCTAAGAATCGACCAAGCGTTGTATAGAGTCCTGTGGATAGTTTGCTACACGTATGCGTCAATTGTGAGTCCTGTATACGCTATGACGGTAATCCTTTGTCGGCATTGCCTGTGTTGAAGAATATTGCCGAATAAATGAAAAGATACTTTGCCCGGATGTGTAGTTTTGTCGCTTTTACAAGTTGTGAATGTTAGGGATGAAATGAGGCCAACACGAATACTACAACTCGCATTTTTATTACGTAGCTTAATCACATAAGTCAATAGTAATAAAAATTTTCCGAGTTTTATGGTTATATTGCGGAATAAGAGTTCATCTATTTTAAAATAACAAAAAATGACCAACACAGACCGGAAATATTGTTCACTTGTTTTTCGTTTATTCAATTCTACTACAATAGTTAATATAATAATGTAGTATATCATTGGCTTAATCAGACAACTTTGTGACCTGCTACACTATAGTTTTAGTTTCGTCCTTTTCTATCACTTGATAAAACTAAATAATTGTAAAACATTGTCCGAATTTTTATTAAATTATTGAGTGATGAAAAGCAAGGTAGAAAAAAAATCGGAAATGACTTTTTCAAATTTTGTAACCACAGACGGGCTTTCCCAAAAAGTAAACCTTACTTTAACAGGGCTGTATGTGAGCTTTGTTTTGCTATGGTTTCAAACAATGCCCCCTATATATATCTTCACGTTTTCGATACCAAAAAAAATTGGGGGATAAATATAAATCTCCCCTTGTCAGTATAAACCAGATCACAGGTAGCAGAGCATGACAATACCACCTGTGCCCACCCCTGCTACAGCGGAACCGTAAACACCAGGCTGCTACACACATCAAGGGACCGTGAAGTCACTATGACGTAACAAGGTGGTCGCGGTTCGGCGCATGCGCAAAGCCACGGTGCCCCCTTGATGTGTCTTTGGCCAAGGGGCGTTGGCGCGTGGAAATGTCCAAAGTGTATCAATCAAAGTTTGAGGAGCTTTGATCCGACTAAGATCGGATGAGTGAAGACGTAAATACACGGAAATGAGCGTCGAGAAAAGATCAGAGCGGTCTTATTCATCCGGCACACATCACTGAATAGTTTGTTTGTTTTTTCACGCTTAAAACGGTTTCGCTGTTGTTCTATACCTTGGATTATTTCCGATGTGTGGAAAGGGAAGCAAGACTTTGCTTTTTAAGCCTTTAATTGCTGGGAGAAAGCGCTTTGATGTCGGTTTCTCGCATGTATAGATTTCTCGCATGTAGAGATAAGTAGTGGATTGCAAAGACCACACACTTTGATGGTTTCGTGAAAGCTTATAACTTGTTCGTAGCGATGGCATGTGTTTGACACAACTTTGCAGCATGTAGGATATATGCGCCATAATACGGAGTAGGATTTAACTGTTTTACACTTATATATCAAATCGACGAATTAAAAAGCTGACATTATGTTGACCTTTGGAATATTTTTTTGTAGACTTTTGTAGCATAATGGCTGGAGGTTTTAGTTAGACGTACTAGGATTATCAAAACCAATATAGAAATGGGTAATTAAAGATGTTGAAAATGAAAATTAAGACTTTCGAAACTTTAACTTCTTCTATATGGGCTTTGATATTTCTATTTTGTGAACTTGCATGTAACTTAACGATGATAGCAAGGTGTAAAGGCCATGCGTATGACGCCAATCGTCACGATTTTATTGCTTTAAACTTAGAAGAAATACGGAATATTCTATCGAAGTAACAATGTGTTGAAAGCTGATATATTTCCAGCCAATATTTCACATTTTAGATGATAAAAGTAATCCAGATTTTCTATGAAACCCATTTAATTTGCTTCAAATTCCGATGTTAATTTGATATCGGATCGGCCCGATAGTACCTTAATATCGGACGAGTAGCGATACTATCCCGTGATATCGGGCATAGGTATCGGTTCCGATCCGATATTATCGGACATGCTTAGTTACGAGTTAGAGAAATATGGCTGTATTCGATGCCAAGCCTTTTGTGTCTTGGCCAGATATTCCCACACTAAAACCCCCTTAACCGCAACCACGGATGTATTTCGCGAAACTCAATTTTTTTGTCGGAAGCGATATCGAGATAAGACGTACGAAAAGCGCGGCGACCCTGAACCTGTACGTTTTGGCGATAAGTTGGCACTAGGAAGAAACTTTCCGCTCACTCTAAACTGGTTTCCTGCAGGCTAATTGAAAGTAGCGACAGACAGAAGAAAACTGAACCTTTTTCGCTGAATGAAACTAGGCTTTACTCATGCGTAGTTTTGTTTCACGGAACAATTATTATAGCAGTATTATAAAGCGAACGACTTTGGTGGATTCAATATTTCATTTTTTGATTTATAAATGCACTGTTTTGCAATGGTTTAAATATAAATTATGAGAGCTAACAAAAATTTAGGAACGTTAAAATCACAAATTCGCACAATTTTATATAAGAAGAAACAACAACAAACAAACTGGTGCTAAAATAATTAGGGACGCATAAAACAATTAATATATAAACTGTTGCTACCAGGCATGGTAATATAAATCAAAAAACAGCTCCTCTGGTAATTGTAATTATAATTACCAGAGGAGCTGTTTTTTGATTTACATAAAACAATTAACTTTATTTTAATAAATACGTATTTCTGCCAATAAAATAACTACAACTATAGACTTTTAAGGACACAATACCTGGTGCTACACAACGATGAAACTTTCAATATTACATGCAATTCTACAAATAACAAAGACTTTGTAAGAAACGAGGAAATATGTCTCAAGAGTAAAACTTGATCTACAGCTAAATTTTTATGTAAAATTGAAGCACTACAATGAACCTAAAGCAAATGTTATGACATTCGGAAAAATGAAAATGACAAATCTTTCCAATATCTGGCAAGTCGAATATCCAAAAATCACTAAAACTTTGCAATACCTAAATACCTTAAGTTTATTATCTCAGTCGTATAAAAGCAAACTTCACTAGTGAAACTATGGCAGAAAAGAACGCTTCCGTAAATGCGAAATGCAAATGACAAACTATCCAAAAAATAGCAAAAATAAGATTAAATCGCGAATACAACTTATTGGAATAGCTTCAAGACTTTCAAATAACAAACATAACGTGGGCGTTCAACAAAAAGACAAAATCGCACAACAGAATTTATTACAACAACACTCGACAAAAAAAAAATCTTAATCTTACTAAAAAAAATCTTACTAAAATCTTACTGACTTACGAAAACAAAAATAATTTTTCGGACCTGCTGTATTTTCTGCGCATTATACTACGTAAATGCAATAAAATGAAAAGCGAATCTCAATTATCTTTGGTGTGTCTGAAAAAGTGAAAATACGAAAAGGCATCACATAATTCATTACTTCAACAATCGAACGACAAGACTCAAACAGTTGCCCGAAAACTTAAAACCTTTCGTTAATATGAGAAAGGTTAAGTACCATGGCTCCATTCTGTTTATAATAATCCTACGCTCAGAGCAGGAAACGTCGCGAACTATCCCGGTGGAACAATCGATGGGCGCGACACGGCCTCTGTGACGTCATAACACGCTTGGCGATGTCATGGTCACGATAACAGAGTTTTAAGATTTGTGAGAAATTTCTGACGGAAAATCGGACATTTTGAGATCAATGGCGGCACATTTGATGAGCGAATAATTTACTGGGAAAATGTACTATCCTGATTCGACAGAATGTTTGGAGCGTTTGTTTTAGAAATTATAAACTACCAAATAATTAAATAATTCCATTAGAAAAATCAAAATCACGTTTTAGAATAGATTCAATTTTAATTTTAAATAAAAAATTTAATTTAAAAAAAAATAGCTTTCTAAAAAAATTGGTGATAGTCTGACAAAAAACAATAACGGTAACAAGATTATAAACTGTTAATAACTTCTATTAATTGTTGGACGTTATACAACACATAGTGCGTCTCAGAATGCAAAAATAAATGTTCAATAAAATTACAGTTACAGAGTCCGTCTCTCTAAATATAAAATAGTACTTGGATAACACCAAATTCCCCTTCCCCCTAACAAAATGCTGTGGGTCACGAACATCAAAAATGGTTTATTTTCTTTTTCGCTGCCCAAAATAAACTGACAAAATTCGGGAACACGCGATGCTAAACATTACGACGCATTTAGCCACATACAAGCCTATTTCAGCATCAAACATCAATGTAACGGACCTGGCTACATTAAAAACACGGTGCGAACGCTAGAGTTTGTTTAATTATGTGTTATAATAGAAGCAATATTTAAGTAAAGAAACGACACATAACAGAAAATTTGGTTTAAACAAAAAATTATAAACTTCCTCCATACCACAATATCTTAACGTATACACAAAACGCTATAATAAAATGTAAAGTATTTTTAAATAAGAAGTTTTTGTTAAACAAAATTATTTAATAAAAAATCAATTACATAAGTTATCTTGACCAATTTTAAAATATTCATGAGAAAACAAAAATCACCAAAAAAGTTTTATTTTGCCACAACACAAAGCATTAAATAGTTTATTTCCCTTTTGGCGGCCCAAAATAAACTGATAGATTTCATGGACACGCGATGCAAAACATTGCGACGCATTTCGCCACATACAAGCCTATTTCAGCTGCAAACAGCGATGTAACGGACCTGGCTACATTGAAAACACGGCAACGAACGGCAGAGTTTGTTCAAAATCGCTCGCTGGGCGCGATTTTGTCGTGAAAGGTTGTGAAGAAGCTGCCTTGTAAATGGATACCGAGTCTTTCAAGCTCGTGTTGCCTAAATAGGGGGGCGATAATCCCGCCGAAGCTTCAAAGGGTCCTCGTGTGTATACGCGTGTTATGATGTCGGAAATTCGATCGAAGTGTGCTTTACAAGTTGTAAACAGGCGAAAACCTGATTCGGAACGACTATTACATTGAAAGGAGCGATGAATAGGGTTGTTTTACTTAATAGACTGTCGTGGAAAACGTTGTCACTGAAAACTACTGATTAAGATCGTATTTACAGTGTTTGAATACCCAGAGCTGTTCAATTAGCCGATTGCTTTGTTATCGTGTTTTCTTCCCAGCTAAATGCCCCACATATTTACAATCCTGCTAGAACAGCTTTCTAAAAATCGTTCACTCGATACCTAAATATAGACATTGCAATCTTTATCAGAGACGGTTAAATTAGCTTTAAATAGCAATATATTGTAAACTTTTTTATTGCTTATTTGAAAAAAAAATGTAAACGGTAAATGTTAATAAAAATGCAAATTCCCGATATATCGGTTTTGGAAGTATTCCAGGAAAACAGTCGATCAACTTGTGCATATTTCACTCATTTAATATTTAAACAAATCAGCATAAAACATTCACCTTTAAAATTGCACAAAATAACATTGAAAAACAGTATTTAAAGAAATAAGCTAGTTGTTTACACAAAGCAGCATGTTAAACAGACCTTTTATAGAGCTAATGTCAAAGGAACGAATAAATAAACTTGGCCACACAGGTTGAATGTTTTATATTTGGCAGGTAAAATCTCGGGTTATAATTATAACTGCTCGACTAGGGAGTCCAATTTTCTTGAAACGCATTCGTCAGACCGATTCAAGGTTTCGTGCGCTCAAAGCCGCAGAAAATCTCTTTTGTTTTGTATCAGGATGTCAAAGTAATTGGAGCGAAAAAAATACGTTCATAGGTGGCCGTGTGTGGGGTGAATGGAAAATATTGCTCAAAATATTAATTTTTAACTAAATTAGGTCGGTTTACCAAAGCGCTTAGACCTTTTGAAGGCAAAGGTTTTCTTTAAAAAGTTTTGTATCATTAAATTGTTATTTATCATCCTCTGGTAGGTTTGAATATTATTATCTTTAAAAGCAAATCATAGCCTTTTTAAAGGTGACACTTTTGAAAGAATTATTTAGTGAAAAAGCGTATTTGGTGTAAATTCAAATGCAAAACGACATTTTGGCCTTAAGATAAAAATACATTTCGGCCACAGCACATTATATTATATCTGATCAGTTAGGTAAAAGTGTAAGTCTTACTTTTTTCCAAAATTCTTTCTTTCTTCGTGTTCTTGTTATAGTGTGCAGCACATCATTTATTACGTTTATTACAAACTTAGGAGAATAAAACTACGGTTTCACGCTGTGCAGCAATCAGCTGGCATAAACTGTTATTAAGTTTAACAGCAGGGCACAAAACTGCTACAGTCAAGTAATCTGTTGGTCACACGTTTGCGATAATTTGTCCCACACAAGGTGTCAGCAATTTGAAAAACAACAACTTGTCAAAACACTTCAATCAGATCAACTGTGACGTCACAAACGCGAGCAACAATGACGACAAGCAGTAAACCTTGAACGCCTGTGATTCCAACAACATGATCTATTTTTAAAGATTTTAAACTAAATTTATCTATTTAAAGACCTTTGTTCGTTGTTGATTTGCCATAGGAGCGTACAATGTTGACTTTGTACAGTATTACAAACTTAATCAATCTATTTGCAGCATTTTCGTTGGACTTTGTTTACAAAAAAGCTAAATAAGTTGTCAAAGGGAATTTTAACAATCACTGCGTTAGGAAAAAGACCAAGTAACAAATAAATGTAACAAAAAGTAAAGCTTTAATGGCCGGAGGTTGTAGTTAGGCGTAGTAAGAATATTAAAGCCCACACAGAAATAGCTAGCATTTTAAAATAAGGCCTTGTAAAGTTTAAAAAACCCACAAACCCAGTCGCCGCTTTTGTTTTCCTCGAACCTTACTGAATCAAGCCAAGCGAATCAAGCTAGCAGCAGCATGATCTTTATTGCGTGCCACGGACTGGTAATCAGACCCCAGCAAGGGGGCACCGCGCCCCATTGGGGGTTCAAGAGGCCCCACTTGCTCGGGGGTGTCGGGTGAGGGGGCTATGACGTCATTAGGGTGCCTTTTTTCTTTTTCTCAGCTCCCTTAGCGCTCCGGTTTCGCGAGAAGCGAGAAATTTGAGGGAAATTATCCGCGATTTTTTTCTGCAATTGTAAATTATAGCACCTTTGGGTTTCTATAATTTAAATCAGCCCCCTAACACTTTATTATCAACCTCCACACCCTACTTCATTCACCCCCAAAACTTAAACCCCCTTGAGTAACCAAAGCACACCTTACTCTAGTTTGCAACGGGACCACATCAATGCAAAGTTCTCTCGAGCATAGCAACGAAAATACAACAACGCCTTTCGCGGTGGTTTTACATAAACACAATTAGAATACAATTAAGCGCTTCTTATCCAGTTTACACAATGCCTTCAGCCTTTAAATAGCTTCAGGCATGCTAATTTGAAATTGGTGACAGTTGGATTAATTCACAGAAGTTGTCGTGATTAAATTTTGATTTGGTTTAATTGCACAAAAACCTATCTATATGGTTTATCGGTAAAAGTAAATATAGCAGGGTTCTAGTTTTATAAAAACTAAATTTGTCTTATATGAAATTGCCCAAGCACAGCAATTTGTTATTCAGCAAGCCTTGGGTTTAGCCTAATGCTAAAAAGAACAATCTTCAAAAATGTGATTTTTTTAGATGCACCTACACACTTCAAAATCACACAGGCTTTGTGTAAATAGTAAATGCACTATATTTTTGCAATTTCACACATACAGTAAAATAAAACATTTGTTTAGAATTAGATCGTCCCAACAAAGAGATTTATAAAGCAGCATGTGTTCGCCCAAGAGCTTTTAACACCCTCATATTGGTTTTGCCGCCCAACACCTAACCCAGCGCATGTTACATCACAAAGGTCCCTTATTTGCTTTTTCAAACGTAAACAACACGATTTTCTTGCAGAGGTGCGATCGACACGCGTTTCTGCGCGATGGTGAGCTAACAAAGGAGCGCCTGTTACGTCATAGAAGTGAAGCACGATTTGCGTCGAAACACTAAGTTGGGTTAGTTTGTAATGAGGTCGGTAAAGGGGTTATTATAAAAATAAACATCACCCTTTCGGTCATGATACCCCTTAAAATAATCTAAGCTCTATTGGCCCTCGTTCTTTAATAAATTTAATTCTATCGACTTGTGAAAGTTTTACCTATTTACATAAGAAGCAAAGTTCACAAAATTTAAATTAAAAATATTCTATAACGGTAAATCAATGAACAACTTGCTAACTCATGAGTATTGCAACCGAGTTAATTTTTCCATTTAATACCACGATTTAGTACTTTTTTATACTCATTTTGTGCAATTTTAAAGTCACAAATTTGTTAAACAGACCAATGCTGATTTTTCTGCTCCTCAAAAATTAGTCAAAAGTTTAAAAACGACCAAAACAGGTGTTAAAATGTTCCTAATTCTTCTTAAATCGTCCTTTTAGCAGCGGAGCTTGCTTTGAGCAAAAGACGAGCAAATTGAGAGGTTAGCTTAACCCTATCGACCCGGATTAAGATTTAATCCTGGGTTTTTACGGAAGATAAATATTCGTGGCCGTCGAAAGTTTACCTAAGCTAGCGGTTTTCTCCCCACGTTTCGATTCAATTGTTCTAACCAAGAAACGTTTCAGCGTTTTAATAAACTATATTTTTAAGATGATGATATTGCGGGAGCACAACATAACGTCGGAATAAAACACATTTGTTGTTACTATTTAGGTCTTATGGTTGGAGTCCGACATTGCCTAGCGATGACTTGTCATAGGCCCCTATACCAATTCTGTTTATTTTAGCAGGCATTTGACATTTAAAATATATATATATATAGGTTGGACCAGAACAAATACCATTTTCGTGAAAGTTTGGTATGAGTAATTACCGACATAATTTATTGATGAAAAGACAAAGAGGCAAGATCAGTTGTTGCACAAGTATGTTTATGCATCGTTCATTACAATGAACGATTTCCATTTTTACGAACAACAAATTAAAATAGTTTTCAGTATAATAGCTGGAGGTTGTAGTAAGACGTAGCAAGATTATTATCAAAGCCCATACAGAAGAAGATAGCATTTTGAACGGTTCGAATATGGAGGTTGTAGTCATTCGTAGAACGAATATCAAAGCCCATCAAGAAGTATAGAAAGCATTTTACAAACTTTTCGAATATCTCTTTATTCATTTTCAACAAAGTCTTTAAAAACAAATAATACCTAAATAAAGGTTAGCATTGGAGCCACACTTATAACACTTACGACCTATTTTCTCCGCAGAGGAGTTGTTTAAACGAGGCAATGAAGCGTAACCAAAGATTAAGTTAAAACAATTGACGTCATCGCCTTACTATTGGACCGTGACGGGTTGTGCGCACGGAAGCTTTTGGGGTTTATGAGCGACTTTGTCAAAATCCAGCGGAAAAAGCACAAAGGTTACGGCTTGAAACCTTGTACGTTTGGGAAATCTGCATTGAAATAAGTCAAACAAACTTCGTTTTATCTTTTTGCGTTCGCCTCTTTTAACGGACAGCATAAGCTCGCGGTTGTTATGCAAGGATTCATCAAATTTTACACATGATGATATTTTTTTGCATTTCTGTCAAAATTTTGCCCTATCAATTTATGACACTATTCTGTAAATTTTCAGGAACAAAATTACTTATTTATTTTGCAAAATTCATCAAGATTTTTGCGTTTTTTTTCTGAATTTAAGTCAAAATTATAGTTTGCGTTTGATCACTTTTTCGAAATGGCCTCAACATTTCTATTTTTTTTCAATAAAACATATTTGCCGAAAGAACAATTTTATAATAGATACTTTAGACGTCTGCCTCAGCGGTATATATACACTTACTATCAGTGCCTTCTCACTATGTTGAAAATGAATAAAGACTTATTTCGAAACGTCCAAAATGATACCTACTTCTGTATGGGCTTTGATATTCTTATTGCGTCTTACTGCAACCTCCAACCATTATGCTCCAAAATTTTATAATAGATTTTCAAGATCGTTGATAGTTTATGATATTTTTGTAGTACCGGTGAACAGCAGAAAAACACAACACAAAATTACATTTGCAAACCATATAAATTTATAGCAATCTGAAGAACAGTTAATATTTTATGATGTTAATGACCCAAATTGCTGTAGTTGTGTTCGTGTGCGGCTGCAATATTTTAATAAACGTTTGTATGAGTAATTGCCTAAAGGTGTAAATCACCTGTATATTTACACGACAAACTTATTAGGAATTAGTAGGGAGAAAATAACTATCAGGTACTTGTTCTTACAACAAATGACAATATCACTATTGAACAACAAAGGAAATGTTGGGTGGCCCGATAATAAATTTACAATGTGCAATATTTGTATTTTTCCCCAAATACAAAAACTGGGATGAATCAAAAATGGTACGAAAAGGGTGGACAGTCAAACTACAAGAGATGTTAAGTAGGATATAAAAGCCTTGACAACATTTAAATTTTAGAGGCGTTATTCAATAAGCAACAATTGTGTCTACTTATAGTTCTACTTTTTGAAGGGTTCTTAAAAAAATGTTTACAGATTTTACTTAAAAAAGCTCGACATCTACGTAAGTTCGTTAAACTTAACAAATCAGTTTATTAATTTTTCATGTTGTAAAAAAAACTATATGGTCGACACATTTGAACAACAAACCTAAATGTTTGAAATGGGGACATTCTTACTTTGCTTTGCATTCCCATGACAATCTTTTAGGCAGTGTTTTTCAATAGGGTTCTTTACACGACTTTCCCATAGAATCTTGATGTAAAATCACAGAAGCCTTGAAATTGAGTTGGCAGGAACATGAGTACATATGTCGGACGATCAACAACAACAAGAACAACATCATCACAAACTTAATGAACTCCGCCCATATCCCCAGGGATGGTGTTATGACATATGCGGCGGATAATTACAAGGACAATGGAGAACGCTATCTGGCGCGAATCGATCGAGTCGATCAACTTTTGTCTCCCGCTGAGCGAAAAATATCAAAACTTTTTGTTTCGAGTCCAATTTTCAAGGCCCTTGGAAAGGTTATAATTCGTATTCCAAGCCCTTCTACTGTTAGGCGAAAAAACAATAGCGTTTTCACGCAATATTTATTCTAGCAATGTTTACGCCTAAAAGCATTTTTGACAAAATATAGCAATAAGCAATTTTGAACAGCCAAGATTCACTGGGTTCTGTTTTATTTTTAACCCATGGCCTACTTATTTCGAGGGTAGGCACTTGGTTTAATTTTTGGGACTATTTAGCAATTCATGAGCCTCTAACTTTATTTTGATGTTCAAAAGATCGCAAAACCGGCGACAAACATGGATTTACTTAGAAGCTGAGTTTGAGGTCAGCTTGAAGATTTATTGTTTAGTTGAAAATAAAACAACTTGAAAACAGCAACTTCCCTTCCACTTCGGTTCCATTAATTTTGCACTAGGTTCATTTTTATTTAATTTAAACTGTTTTACAATCACAAGTTGTAAAAAATCACAAACCGAAGTTGTGCTAATACTATTTTCAGCCAAACGGGGTTTTATCAAGCGTTATACCATTATAAACCGCGGATAAATAAAATAATGCTGTAATTTAAATCGGACGTGTATGGTGGCCCATGACTGCCATCCTGTTTTTTTTTTCAATTTAACAAAAAAAAAAAAAAATTAAAAAAAAAAAAAAAAAAAAAAAAATTAAAAAAAAAAAAATTAAAAAAAAAAAATTAAAAAAAAAAAAAAAAAAAAAAAATTAAAAAAAAAAAAAAAAAAATTTGAAAAAAAAAATTATTGAAAAAAAAAAAAAAAAAAAATTATTAAAAAAAAAAAAAAAAAAAAAAAAATTATTGAAAAAAAAAAAAAAAACTCGACGTGGCCCAGGACTGCCATTCCCATATAAAACGCATTACGGTCGGACCATAACTGCCATCATAGAATACTTAAGTATATGCCATTTTCTATTGTGTGCTGTTAAGTTCCAAGCCAGAGCATGGAGGTTTGCCACATGGTGTATTGGCCTTCTGGTGGGATTCAGGGTTGCCAGATTGGCTTTTTGACGGCAAATTATTCAAATTTGGCTCTTTTTAAACATGGTTTGCGTCAGAAAATTCAGTTAACTTTTTGGCTTTTTGTTTCTGGCTTATTTGCAAAAGCTTGCTAAAACTAGTCAAATGGCATAGGTCTATACGTTTTCATTCTAAAACATTCGTTTTAAAATCTGTTTAGGCCCTACCAAATATATTTTAAGCACATGGGAAATTAAAAGCAATACACATAAAATAGCTCGGCGCTGTTTAGAATCCTACCACAATTATTAAATCAACGCACAATATTTGGGTTAATGTGCTGGTTTGCGTTCGGGTTTGGGTAGGGCAGCAACTGACACCTAAACTTAAATATTATGCGTTGCTTAATTGTTGCAACACTGTGGAAGGATTCTAGACCAGCGCCAATAGCTCATACTTAAATTTGAATTTTTACTTTTAAAAGGCACCTCAAAAAGGTTTAGAAACACGCGCTTTAGGGTAAACTAATCAAACTAAGTATTTTTCAATAGAAGCTTGACGAAAATATTAACCTTTTCAGCCAAAATATCGTAGGATAACTGAGCTTTTCAAAAGATAAAAATTTACATTTTGGTTAGTATGATGTTATGAACATACAAATCAACTTATAGCCTTTTATGTGTTTAGAACTTATTTAATTAACGTTTGGCTTTTTTTCATTCACGGTTTGGCCTTTTTTAAAAACTTTTATCTGGCAACCCTGGTGGGATTTATACCCTTGCAGCGGAAGCCCTTTATTTATAAAGCCATATATACTGTTTTAGTTATTCTAAATATGCATAATAATATATTTTTTTAGTGTTGGACTTAGCAGTAGTATGTAATGGCTGAAAAACGGTCTTTTAATCATTTTTTAAACAACATGAAGCAAAAAAGAATGAAGAAAACAGAGAAAACTGACAATGAAAAAAAAGAGATAACCGTACAACAATTAAGTCCTGAAGTAAAAGGGAAGACTCAGAAATATTCCAGAATAGGCCCAAGACAATTTGTTACTTTAATAGAAGAACCATTAAGTATACCATGCATAAAAAAATCATGTGAAAGACATTTTTTTAATTTAACCAAAACAGGTCTTACTTGTGACGTTTTAGCCGGAGAGCAGGGTCCTTCATGTACTGCCATAACCCAGCTGTCATCAACAAAGCTTATATACATAAGATTCATTCCAGGTCATACATCATTTGAAGTAGATACTCCCAGTACATCAATAAATAGTGTTGTTGAAGTAGAAAAACAGGTCACAAACAGTATAACATTAGCAGAAATGATTAAACTTGGAAAGGTAATAACAGCAAAATCAACAGTTTTGGATATTTTCTTATTTCACAGTAATATGTCGTGGGCTGCAATACCCAAGCCATTGGAAGTCATAATTGACCGTCAGCTTTTGGGCGAAGGAGCTTTTAGAAAAGCATACAGAGCAACAAGCAATCAGATATTTTTTGGAAATACAAAATGGGTAGTGAAGAGGTACCATCAAAAAGTGAAAGATGATATACTGTTGACCCTTGATCAAAGCTTGGAGGACCATACAAAAAAGATAGTTCAAATGAGTTTCTTGGCAAAAAATATAGCTCTAAAATTAAAACAACTTATCAGTTTAAAAAACATTGAAAGTGAGTTTGGACAATGTTTAGAGTTTACAGACGTTTATTATGGCAAAGACACGCATTCCCAAGAATGTGTTGCACTTGAGCCATATATTGAGGGCCAATTTAAAAAGTATATTAATAATGATGGAAATTTCATAAGTAGTGAAGAAACGATTATGAAAAAAGCTGAAAACCTATCTCACTTTTCATATGTGACCTCCGATTTTCAACTAATGATTTTGGACATTCAGGGTAGTGGTTATATCTTATATGACCCAGAAATTTCTTCAAAAACCCTTGTAGATGAATTTGGGAAAGATTTTATGTTTTGTGCTGGAAATCTTTCAGTAACTGCCATTAACAACTTTAAATCAAATCACAAATGTTCAACGTTCTGTAAACTTATTGGTATTGATAATAAATGGTCTAATTAACCATAAAACAGAATCGAATGGGACACTTTACTGCCTGTAGCAAAGGGTATTTGGAAATATTTAGGGTTTATATGATATTGTATTTTTTTTTCTTGTTTAGCTAAAATGTTAATTTTTGACTAATTTTTATAGCCAAATCCTGAATTTTCCAATGCTGTAAACTGTTTGTTTGTAGGTTTTTTTAATTTGTTTGGTAGAAACTAATAATGAATGACTGGAAGATTAACGAAAGCCTAAAGGCTAGTCTTAATAAATATGTTAGTGAAAATTTTAGCAGAAGTGAGTTGTTAGATTTTATGGTGAGAGATTTTTCATGCTATCCTTGGAGTCTCAGGACTTTAGATCGAAGACTAAGACACTTTAATATTTTTTATGCAAGGTCAACAGCAACCATTGAAGAAGTAAGAGCAGCAGTTATTGAGGAATTGAGTGGACCAGGACAGTTGTTGGGTTACCGGGCAATGCATAAGAAGATTCGGCAGATATATAATTTTAACATTCCGAGAGGATTAATTTATGAACTTATGCATGAACTAGATTCTCAAGGTCTTAAACAAAGAACACCATGTTTTAAGAAAAAAAGAAATAAAATACCATTTACGTCATGTGGACCCAACTGGGTTCATTCTTTGGATGGCCATGACAAACTTATGGGCTATCAGAACAGCACATTTCCTATTGCTATTTATGGCTGCCTTGATTCATGTAGCAGAAAGCTCTTGTGGGCTAATGTGTGGACAGATAACAGCAACCCAAAATTGATAGCAAAGTTCTACCTTGAGCATCTATACAAATCAAGGATCATCAGTCGTTACCTTAGGCTTGATAGAGGAACAGAAACCGGACATATGGCTGCAATCCATGCTTTTATACGTCAGGAGCATAGTGATGTTAGAGATTCTACAGAAACAATTATTTATGGTCCCTCAACATCCAACCAAGTAAATTACCATAATTTGTTAGTCTATATATATATGATACATCATCTTTATTTTGTAACAGTGTTGCAAAGATTTGTATTTGGATTAAAGATTTTTTTTCTAAAATAACTGGTGTGTAAAAACTTTATAAAGTTATTTATTATTTTATTTTACAGATTGAACGCTGGTGGAAAGAGTTGCATGAGAGACTTGAAAAATATTTCAAAGTGCAGTTAAGGAGTTTAAAAGATGAACATTGCTATGATCCTACCAATGTGAATCATAGGTATTTACACGATTTAAGTCATTTTTACTATTTCAAGTTATGTAACTTGGTTGTTGTTTTAGAATGATGCTTGCATACATCATGATACCTGTTATGCAGAAAGAGCTTGATACATTTGTTGATGTTGTTTGGAACACGCACAGAATCAGACCTCAAAAAGGAACAAGCTTACCAACTGGAATTCCAAACCATATTTACAGCTTTCCAAGCAAATATGGTCTTGAAGAGTGTGGTAATTTATGTTTTACCCAATATAAAAACACAGAAAAGGACATATAGTTCAAAGATATTAGGCAGTATATATACTCTTTTATTTCTAAGATATATAATATGTAATATAAACTCATGTAGGGTTTAATTTACTTGCTCATCATTACTTTTACACCAGGATTGCCAGTCACCATCAATCAGATTGAGAAAGCAATTCAATCAAGTGGAATGACTGATAAACCTCTTGAGTACTTACCAGAGAATTTTAAAGTAAAATGTCAACAAATTATTGCTGAGCCACTTGCAGTTCATGTTTCTCACTGTGCTGATGCTTTTCGCTATTTAAAAACAAATTTCTAGCTTTGCAGCATTTGTCATCAGTCCTTAGTTATCTTTTAATAAACCAGGCAACTGTCATTTGTTGATTTTTATTGAGATTTTGCTATTGATACAATTTAAAGGGTAATATACACATGCAGCAAGAAAATACACTTAAAACAACGCAATTAGATATTTTAATTGTTAAGTGGAAGTATACACTACAAAAAAAACGTTAATTCTGTTGCATAGTTAGTGGTCCTTCACAGTTAATGTTTTTAATTTAAAAAATAGCAATATGGCTTCGATTAACAACTCTTTTGCAATTTGTCATTCCCAACTGCTTCTGGTGATTATCGAAACTAAACAAACTGTCTGTAGCATTTCAAAGTGCATACTGCAGGTCGCTTTTAAAAAGATTTATTGTACATTCACATAATTCAGTATAGCTCGCTTTTAATAAAATGAATTACAGCGCAGTAAAAACACATGTTGCCAGTAAAGAGTGCATCGTTGCCTGATTGTTTTTTATCCAGCAGTAGCGTGACACTATATAGCACAAGAGCGACTGCGATGGTGACTGATAAATTAAGTCGAAATGCCGGCTGGATTTGCCTTGAACGGCCAGTAAAGGAAATGAGTATCGAGGTGAAATATTTAACACTTTACCAGGCGAACACGCTATAATTACAAGCACAAACAGACATGCGTCGTTTCTCTACAACTTCAAAGCCTCATGTAACGTACCAAATTTCGATCTCGTGTTGCCAGTCTAATAGCCTATTAAAATACCTTTGTGTCTGTCGAATGGGTTCATAGGTTCATATTTACTGGATATTTTTCTTAGCAAAAAACCTCGTCCCTTGCAAGGTTTATAAATCCCACCAGAAGGCCAATACACCATGTGGCAAACCTCCATGCTCTGGCTTGGAACTTAACAGCACACAATAGAAAATTGCATATACTTAAGTATTCTATGATGGCAGTGATGGTCCGACCGTAATGCGTTTTATATGGGAATGGCAGTCCTGGGCCACGTCGAGTTTTTTTTTTTTTTTTTTTTTTTTTTTTAATAATTTTTTTTTTTTTTTTTTTTATAATTTTTTTTTTTTCAATAATTTTTTTTTTTTTCTAATTTTTTTTTTCTAATTTTTTTTTTTTTAATTTTTTTTTTTTTTTTTTTAATTTTTTTTTTTTTTTTTTATTTTATTTTTTTTTTTAAATTAAAAAAAAAAAACAGGATGGCAGTCATGGGCCACCATAGACGTGCAAACAGGCCAATGATATCCAGCCGAGCAAAATCACAAAGGCCAAATTCGCCACCAGACTGATATCGCCTCGTGGAAATTGCGAAGGCCATAAAGCCTACATAGCGGAACCAATTGGTTGAGTATTGAGCTGAAATCGAACAAAGACCATCTTTCCCACGCGAAAGCCAAGTGCTTGCGCTGAATATTGCCATAAATGCGAATCCGAGATGCCACGGGTGAGTATGGGAATCGTGGAAATTTCTATTCCCATTTTGCCTGACAAGTTATCGGCATTTGAATAAAGATATAGGTAAGCGATATACGGTTGCCAATGAATACATTCAAGTCATTTCAACCAAAGTATCCAACTGTTCATTATGGGACCTATAAATTTTATAATAATATTTTCGCAAACTTTTAGGTTTGACAGTGATAAACATAATTTTGTTCCATCTGCATTGACATGTATATGTTGGAATAATATGTGAACTAAATGGTTTGTTTTTGTTCTAAAACGACGTGGCTTATTTGCGACACCAGTTTAGAAAAGCCTGCTGTAAAACATTCTACAACTGAGATGCAGACTCCAAAACAATACTTAAGTTATTAGTTTAATGTTTGACACTTCACCTGTGTGAAATATGCACTAGTTGCCTATTTTCTTTACTGAGATAACAAATGGTTTTACAGTAAAAATATGTTGTAATCCAAAAGATCAAAATGCTCCGGATAATTTAAAACTAAAATTACCCTCGCACATGCGTGACCTTATCGTGACCTTTGGGAAATTTTGTTTACCCAGTTACGAAGTGCTTTGTAAAATGCGTTATGTTTGTTGCCTCAGATTTGATGTCAAACTTGCTTCTTTCATTTGTCGTAAAAGTGGGGAAGATTACTTCTATGCCAGTTTTTATATTGATTTGTTTTACCATGAACTAAGGGAATAAGCTTCGTTATCACAACACAATATTTAAATAAATTTGGAAATTCAGATTTTTTACACAATTTGAGAATTCCCTTTTTCGCAAACTGTGCCAAATTATATATCCACCGGCAACTTTATAAAAGCTGAAGCTGTAATAGTGACAAAGTGTGTTTTGTTCGTGTAAAGTACGTTTCGCATCATGCCTTATCTCCACAAACTACATTAAAACGCACACAAGGATGTAAAATGCTGATAAGGCTTGTCCCATTCTGATACACACAAACCATTTAAACCAACGCAAACACTATATATCTTCACCATGTGTCTGATGCAGCACATAATGCACATATCGTGCTTTCAACACCGCTTCTGACATTTCTAGGTCATAAGGATTTAGTTTGAGTTTGGGAGTTCTGTCCCGTCTCATGCGCACGACAAATTTAATCCCCAAAGCATGAAAATAAACTTTGCCCTCTCGGTACCCAGCCGCTACGGATTAATCGACAATCTGCCGGTCTTTCGCTTGAACTGAAATGAAAGAGTAAAAAAACGGAAATACTTGTCTAGAATTTCAGATCAAGGCCGATACCCGATGGTATTCGTACGATAATATCGGATCGGAGCCGATACCCGATACCAAGTGGTAGTATCGGTACTCGTCCGATAATATCGGATCGGAGCCGATTACCGATGCCAAGTGGTAGTATCGGTTATCGTCCGATACTAGGGTGGTATCGGTGCCGATCCGATACCAAATTAAAATAGGAATTTCAGAAATGATTTGCGATTCCACGCAGCGTATTTTTTATCTTGAAGGTAATTTTTTATAGTTATTTACATTCCAAAGTGTAAAAACGTTTTAAAGATAAAACAAAAGTTTGGCTTAAAAATAATTTTTCCTCGTTGACAATAGTGACTTCATTTGACTTTGCCTAGAACATCGGGTTTTTATTTGAATAAACTACAAAGTATTGTATATTCCTAGTCTAGACTACCATCACTCATACCATAGCAACGCAATGTCTGTTTTATCGCTATATAGGTATAAACACTTCGAAATTTTTCACAATCGAATTTCACACTTTTTATATAAACAGATAGTGTAGTGGAATATCGGAAGATGAATCGAAAAACAAAAGTGCTACTCTCAGATAACACAGTGGTACTATCAAATAACACAGTGAACTGTGGGCCACGCAAACTGTGGGCCACGGCCAAATGTGGGCCACAGAGCCATTTTTCGTGGGCCGCGAGTTACTTTTGAACAGCTTAGTGTTATTGTGTAGTTGTGGGCCGCTTGATAGCCGTACATTTATTGCACTTTGTTTTAAAACTACAGGTGGCTTATAAGTTTTATATTGTCTCAGCGTGGTTCTGGCCCCCGTGCCAAATGTGGTCCTGAGTACCTGTCGATCTATATTTTTGGCCAACTTTAACTATACGTAAACCTAAAATTTTTCGTGCTTCGCGCATATAATACACAATTAAAGCTTCACTGTGTTATTAATTTCCGGGTAATTTCCGTTGTTAACACCGTTATTAAAATCGTCGGCGGTATTTGTGAATAGCAATTATATAATAAAGCGTTTATTTGAATTACGACGTAAAAGTGTATAAACTTATAAAAAAACAATGGTCTTGTGAAAAAAGGGCGCTGGTCTAGAATCCTACCACTTTTATTTTACAGTAACAAAGCGAGCTGTCAAAATTGTACCACCTCCACCACAAACAAAAGGTGTAATCATTTACCTCTTATACCTACCTACTAAATAAACCTACCAGCACTTACAAGTTGTGAAACTGTGTAGATACACAATCCATTATCCGCCGGCGCCTCCCCTCCCTGTATGGATTCCGTGCCTTTCCTCTTCGGAGGATTGGTAGACGGTTGTCCGGGGGTGGAAGCCCTCACCTAAACACTTTTTTGGTTATTTTATTGTTAGTTTTTTGCATAAAAAAAAAGAAAAAGTAGAATGATGAATTCTATTTAAAATAAGGTAAGTTCATCCGGACGACCTTATTTTTATAGGATCGCGATCGCCGAACCGAACACCTTTTGTGTTATTACGTGTGACGTCAAGTGGTGTTAGACCTCCTTGTCAAGGCAGGGTGCAGGTTGTTGCATATCTATATCTTTGTATATATGATAGTGGTGGCCTTTCTCCGCCCGTTAACTGTATAAACATTTATCATCTAGCTGCGCCGTCTTTCCTGCAAATCTGTAATAATTGAAATTAAACCCCACTCGGTGTCCGCGCCTTTATATGTACTATCTTGTTACTTGCACTTGTGTTGTATGTTTTTTCCGCCAAGTCCGATTGACCACGTCACACGTGACGTAGTAAATTGGTCTTGATTACCCCGCCGCAGTTTTTCGGTTCAAAAAAAAAAAATTCTATCAAAAAAAAAAAAAAAAACCCTGGCCAATTTTTTGTTGATATAGCGTCCTCTAACGGTGCCTGTACTTGTAATATTTATTTGATTGCTCATTTATCGCACACTACATATGTAAACCATATCCAACCATGGCCTTTGAGTACAATAGAACTGTCAACGTACACCTACTGGGCAACAATGTATCAATGAATAATGAAGAATTTATCGATTTCTTTGCCACACTATATCCTTTGGATGGTATACTAGGATGCAGAACAATTAATAAAAGTTGCCAAATCTTTGAAATTGCCACATTCAAAAAGAGTTTTAAACAACAACTCTTTGATGATTTTAAAGATTGTCCCTACCACGAATTCAACGGAAACAAATTTACAGTATATTCTCAGGACCCGCACCCACCATGGGAGCTAATAACGCTACATCCCATTCCTTGCGAATGGGAAAACAAACAAATTTCGAAAATGTTGAGCGAGTATAAATTGGGAAAAATAAAAGAAGTATGGAGGTGTACAGACCAGAGATATACAAACATCAGAAATGCATTTGTGAAAATTTATCTGGAAAAAGTAAACCACCAAAACTTTCCAGAGGAAATCATTCTACATGGGCAAAAAGTTATTATCCTCCCATCCTGGGAACAAGAAGCCAATAGGAACTGTTGGAAATGTAATAAGCCAGGCCATTGGGCAACAGTATGTCCAGCACAGAAAACAACAGGAAACCAAATCAGACAACTCAAAATAACGACTTCCCACCACTACAAGACCATGAAAATAGCAGTGACGACTCAGTAGATGAAACAACTTATGACATTCCAGGATCTGGGGACAAAACGATAGAAGAATTACAAAACAAAGAAAAACCCTCTCCCACTCCACACCAAGACCACAGCAAAGAACCGAATCGACCAGCACACTCTCGAAACCACGCCAACCGACAACAAAGGGACACACCGGACAGATCTGAAGCCCAAAAAAGACATCATGTAAGTCCACAGGATAAGGAGCAAAAATTGCAAGACCCTACACAGAGGCCAAAACCTAAACACCACAAACAAAGAAATAACGGATCATCAAGGCCCCCAGACGATCCAGATTAGCTCTGGTGAAAATTATGAAGGAGCCCTCAACAATAAATGTAACCAATAACCTTAAACCGTAGCCAGTAGCCGTACCATTAACCGTTTACTCCGCTCTCTACCCTTTTCGTTGTAACCTTGGTTTTAATCGTTGTTATTTCCCTTCTTAACCAATAAAAAAGATAAAAAAAAACAACTTGGAATTACCGTCTGAACTATTTGAAGAAAATAGAGGCTGTTTCTGACTGCCTGTTCATTTTTTGTTGTTTTTTGGCTTTAATTTGAAAAAATGTAGACTGTCGTTATTGTATAGAGATAATAAAAACGGTAATAAAGGGCTGGGCTCAGACCATCACTAACCGTGTTGTGCTATTTCCGGCCCTATTCTTCAGTTGGAAGAATCGAGCCAAAACGATTACTACAACTTACATTCTATCAGTTAAGTTCAGCGCTGGCGAAGAAAAAAAAAAAAAGTTTACGGTCTATAGTTAGTTAAAAAAAACGCACTTCGTTTTGCAACAAACGGCAGGTAACTATATGTTGAGATTTGTTTGTTATTATCTTGGCCTGAATTTTTCAAATGTTTTGCTTAAACAAATTAATCACAATTTACCAAACTCATTGAAGCAGAACATTTTGGGTAATTTTTACTGCACTTTCGACCAACAAACGAAAGTTTTTTCATACAGTTTATAACCTTAATTTAACATAGTGGTTTTGCATTAGAACAAGCTAATAACACTCGACTTGTGGCTTTTGGGCGCAGCAAATTGCTCCCGTTAAGAGCTTCACGGGATGGGAATGTATTTGGCAACTCGGTGTTGCTTTCTAGCAAAAAGTTTTGGCGGTGAATTAATCTGCACGCAGAAGAAGATCTGGCAATGTCAGAATAAAAAATACTGAATAAAATTAAAAGCTGATCAATATTAAAAAAATTCCCCCCGGGGATTTTTTTTTCGGGGGATTTTTTTTTTCAAAAATTCGCAAAATTGAAAAAAAAATCAAAAAAACTTCAAAGTCGTTTTTTAGCTTTATTTTAAGTGTTAGGGGGTTGAAACTTTACCATGTTGTTTGTACGCCCAAGGCGCGTCTACACACCAAGTTTCACCCAAATCGGAGAAGGTCAATTTTTAAAAAATGCCTAAAATCGCGTTTTTTTGGATAATTTTTATAAAAAATGTCCATTTTCTCGTTAATTATAAAGAATTGAACTATAAAAGTATCACCGTTGGATTCATATTGTCCTAACGCATCTTCTGTGAAAATTTCAGCCAAATCGGAGCAGGTCGAAAAAAATTCGAAAAAAATCGCTGGTATATGCACGTCGAAATTGGCCAATTTTGCCGATTTAGCCCTATGTTGTAAGATAGGGAATACTGGTGATGTGAAATGCGCTAGAACAAATAGTCAAGCGTAATATCAAACAGACAAATCTCGTTCTTATAACTATTTGTAGGCTGCGATAAGCTTCATGTCGTCAACCTGTAATTTAGAAGTCGTTTTGGGAAAATTGTTGATTTTAAAATCCAACTTATGATGAACTGTGTATATTCACCAGAAGTCTTTTAACCACCAATCTTAAGAATCCACAAACGCTACTGTTTTTGAGAAAATGACTTCAGAATGAATAAATGATAATTTGCGGTTTCTCCAAGTGCGTTTGGACAATCTGCGAATATTTCGGCTGGCTAAAAAAATTTTTTTTTATTTTTTTTTTTAGTATAAAACAAAATTTTACTTTTCTAATATATTTGCTGTAACTTTTTTTAATTTTTCGCGAAGTTAGTCTTAAGTATTTTTAGCCGAGTTTTTTGGTGAGTTGTTATCTGTAGGCGCGATGTTTGTAACGTTAGTATAGTAATAATATTCTGCCACATCTAGAAAAAGACGGTGTTGTTCGTTTATTTCAAGTGATTTCTCTACTCGTTCCAAGAGTTATTAATAACAACAACCAACTTGCAACCAACTAACTATAATGATACTTGACTTACGAGCAGTCTTCTTCCAACCGCCCATAGAAGTTCAAACCAAGCTCGAAGTTGCTTAACTTCCTAAATAGGACAAGCTCACCCAAGGCTTAGGGCTTGACGATTTAGCGTAAACGTCAAGCAGCACTTGGTCAATCTTGAAGAAGACATCTTTAAACCTTAAATTTCGTTTTAAGTAATCCTCAATTAAACTTTCGTTTGTTGGTTGGCGACGAATAGCTTAGTTTCTCAGCAAGAGAAACCAGACAGTGAGAATTCAAAGTTGTTTATTTCGTTTATATTGTTTTTCACATTTATATTTTTGCAGAAGCCGCTTTCACAGTTTGAAGCAAATGATGTCAGTTAACTAAAAAGTTAAAAAAACATACTTTTAAAGTTACTTTTGAAGTCTACAATGTAATGGGCGTATAACATTACTTTCCTCTTTAATTAATGGGCCGTATAACAGCTTATTTTTATCTTTTATTTTTTTTATTTTAACTAGTAATAATCGCGCCTCGGATAAACCTCACCAGTTACGATATCGCCTCTGCACAAAGTCAAACTCGTTTACTTTGTATTGTCGGGCAACGAAGAAGCGGTTAAAAAATTGTTTTTCGTTAACAAGTAATCTGCGTTTAAACTTTAGTTTGTTGGTTGATTCTCGTTAAAATATGAATTAAAATATTATTATTATAATTACAACGTTTCACGTAAGCGACGACGCAGTGTTTTTTTTGTTATTTTTTTATAACGCAAGTTAGGTTCAATGTCGAGGACAAGTATATATATATATTTTTTTTCATTATTATATAGAAAAAAACTAATTATACCCATATGTTTTTATAAAAAATAAAAACGCTTTTCATTATTTTTGAAAAACATAAATGCGAAAGCTATAATTCTACAATAAACTAATTTTATTGCCTTGGTTATGGTTTTCTTATGGGTCTGTAATTTGTTGGTTTGTAAATGAGTTTTATTTATTATTTTTTTTTTAGGCAAAAAACTCAGAAAAAAAGTATTGGCATAAATAACCAAAATACACCTATGTCATTATTTTATTTATGGTCGGACAACCGTGTACCAAACCTTCAGAATGTAGTGGCACGGAATCCATAGAGAGAGGGGAGGCACGTGCAAGTCGGAAAACTGTGTGCCGCACAGCCGATTTTAGTGGACCGTGAGACAGTTTTGAATTGCTTAGTTTTATAATGTATTTGTGGGTCGCGTGAGAGTCGTGCATTCATTGCACATTTTTCAAAAGTTGGTGTGGCATATAATTTTTAAATTGGCTCAGCTTAGAAAGGCCCACGTGCTAAATGTGGGAGCCTGTCCAACTATATTTTTTGCCAACTTAAACTGTAAGTAATTGAAAAGATTTTCGCGCTTACATTCTTCGTTTTATGGTATGTTTTACATTACGATATGGCAGTGGTTTGGGCACCAAGGCGCCGTATTATATTTCACCTTAAAGTCAAATATCCTGAATCCGCCACTTTTTTCGTAGTGGCTTTACGTGGTAGGCCTTTTAGCTCTGAAAAGGCTACTTTGGGCCGCGACAAAAAAGTTTGCTGACCATTGAGATAAGTTTGTTTTTGTGTGGTTTGGACATTGTATCGCTTTTTCCCATGCTTGGAATTACAAAAAAAAAAACACAACTTTCCCAGCGGCATTAGTCAGTGTTAGTCATGGACATGAAAGCTGCTGCAAGGTTTCAAATGCAAAGGAAACTCCAGCTTAACCACGAAGCCACGAAAGTTGGCCTTGTTTTGAAAATCGACTCTTTGCGGTGTGGGCTACTACTGGGTGGTTGCGATTCACCCATTTTTACCCCACGTAGACCCTCTTTTTACCCAGAACGAAACTCGAGAAGTGACCCTAAACTTGAACCCAGGCTTCCGGCGTGGTTAGAAATGCTAGAGCAATTCTTTGTTGCTTTTTTGTGTCAAAATGGAATAATTTGGGTTAAGTGCGTAGTGCTACATACATATCTACCTGTATTATGCTGCATAAGTTTAGAAAATATACTTAATAATGATTTCCGATAATGGAAATTTCATTCTAAACAAAGTGTCGCGATCTAATACAATGCCATATGACGTCATTACTATGACCAAATAGGCAAAATAAATGAAATTGAACAGTTCAAACGTAATATTTTAAGGGTTATTTGGCCATACTTGCTTTCGGGTAAAGACGTTTAGGTACCTCCAGCTGTTGCGGCTTTGTATATTAATTTGGCATCGGAAAGGCAGCGATACTGTTGCACCGATTATTTATAGTTTCTATGTGTGTTATTGTTTCTCTGTTTTATCGTTTGAACGCGTGTTTTCGTTTTCCTCTTTCTTTCTCACTCACATAAATTATATCGCTTTTCCACTTTTGCACCTCACCTTTCACGCTTTATTTCTTATCTGATCACGTTTTCTGTTGGCACCTAATAATTAGTTACGTTTGACACGCACACCTTTTTTTCTCTCGTTGTGGTGAATGGGTACACGGAATCTAATGTGAGCAGTCACGTTTGGGGCTAGCTTGAGTGCATTTCATTGTAGAAAACCCTGGGAATTAACGTTTAAGTCACCTTTTTAGGCGTTGGCCGCTTTTCGTTATTTCAGTGTTTTAGTATTTTATTTCGCTTATTTTATTACAAGTAAAAGACACGCGTTGTTTGGCAGTCGGCAGGCCGTTAAGTAGAGTTCTGGATTAGTTTGGCGTAACAAATTGGCGAGCACGCCATGACCTGCAGACCCCGTTTTTGCAGCTTTCCAAATGGAATTCCAACGCCAAATGGGGGATTTTATGAAAACTATCGACCATCTACGACAAGAGGTAGCCGACCTTCGCTCCGGCTATTACCAGCCACTGGACCAGGACTCTAGCAGGTTTGACCTCGGTGATTTAACTAAACAGTCTATCGTACAAATCGCATCTGGTCAAAGGCCTCATTCCTTTATAAATATTATGATCGAAAACTTGCCAGTATGCGCCCTTGTTGATACGGGTTCAGCAGTTACCATCATACGAGAAAGGTATGGAACTGTTTGAAGGCTAAAGTTAAACGTAACCTGTCTAAGTGTCCCGAAATCCCACAATAGGTCACAAACTAAATATGGATAGTTTACTTCCAGTACAATTCCAGTAGCGGCTAAAGAATTACGTATGAATGTTTTCGTTTGTGACTCTTTTTCATTCGATTGCATTCTTGGAATAGATTTCCTAGAAACGCAGGAGTGCGCCGTTTGTTATCGCAACAAGACCTTGAAAATCGACAACAGCAGTGTACCTCTGCTCGATATGCCATTCAAGCTTGGAAGCCGAGACGTCTTTCTCGACGATAAAGTCCTAATCCCACCGTCCACAGAGGTTTGTGTTCCAGCTTATTTTATTCATAATTCTGAACGTCGCCCAGTACCTACCCATTCTGTACTTATTGAAGGGAGACCTGAGATAATTGATAAATATGGTGTAATGATTGGGTCATATTTAACGACAACTAAATGCTGTTTAGTGCAGACTCGAATAGCGAATTTGACCGACGACGCTATCTAGCTGCCTTAAAGCACTCGGGTTGCCACACTTTCGCCCATTTTAACATCCGGGAATGTCGCATGTATTCAAAGTGGTACTTGTGTCACAGTCGAGTCGTTAACACACCCATGTTATTGTAATGACCGCGGATGCGTGGACTTTTCTTGTTCTACCCAACAGAGCGTCAGCTTCGTATGCCCAACTGAAGAAAACCGCAAGGATTTTACAGACGAAATTGAAATCGGTGGCGGTCTTACAACAAGCGAGATCGCACGGGTTCAGACCTTACTGCAACAGCATCGCAGATCGTTCGCGACCCACTCAACAGACATAGGACGGACGGATCTCGCCGAGCATGTGATTAACACCGGAGATGCTCGCCCAGTGCGACAACCCTTTCGTCGGATGGCACCACCCGAAATAAGGAAAGTGTAGGAAATCGTCCACGAGATGAAGACCCAGGGTCTTATACGTCCATCATCATCCCCATGGTTGAGCCCGATCGTACTTGTGAGGAAAAAGTCAGGTGAAACTCGTTTTTTTTGCATTGATTATCGGGGCCTTAATAAGGTGACAAGGAAAACAGCTACCCTATGCCACGAGTAGACGAAATCCTCGATCTTATTTTAGTACACTCGATTTGAAATCTGGGTATTGGCAAATTCCTATGGATAAGAGTTCCCGAGAAAAGACCGCTTTCGCGAGCCATATGGGTCTGTTCGAGTTCAATGTGATGCCAATGGGTCTTTGCAATTCCGCTGCTGGTTTCCAGCGACTAATGCGTATTGTTTTGAATGACATAGAACGGCAAGAAGTACTCGCTTATTTTTGATGATATCATTGTGTATGGGCGCACCATTCAGGAGCATATGGAGCGACTGGAGGGCGTGCTACAACGACTTGCCGACGCGGGTCTGACACTTAAGCCCAAGAAGTGCGCTCTTTTCAAGAAAGAGGTAAGTTTTTAGGCCACAAATAAATCAAAAACAGCTCCTCTGGTAAATTTATTTTTAGGCCACATTGTTTCTGCCGAAGGTGTTTTATGTGACCCCGAAAAATTGATGCAGTAAAACCATGGCCGGCCCCGAAGAATACAAAGTACGACAATTTGGTTTAACTTCGTATTACCGCAAGTTCATACGTGATTATGCCAAAATAGCTGCGCCGCTTCACCGTCTAACAGAAAAGTCGAGACAAGCTTCGCCAAAACTAAAATCTTCTTTGATAAGATCACCGGTCCTTCGCTACCCTGATTTCCAGAAGCCTTTCGTACTAGACACCGACGCGTCTGATTTTGCCATTGGATGCGTGTTAGCGCAGTGGCACGAGGGAAAAGAACACGTTATAGCTTATGGCAGCAGGACTTTAACCAAAACAGAACGAAATTATTCCACCACTCGCAAAGAATTATTAGCGGTCGTTCATGCCACCAAGTTATTTCGCTGCTACCTCCTAGGCCAAGCTTTCACTTTGCGCACTGACCACGCTTCTCTTAAGTGGCTATATCAGTCTAAATACCTTTATGGCCAGTGGCGCCTGATGGGTCGAGCACCTGTCACAATAAGACTTTAATCTAATACATCGCCCGGGTGTCAAACATAAAAATGCAGACGCTCTTAGTCGAATAGGCGAAGACCAGTTGACCGATGCGCCGAAGGTTGCCACTATCGATGTTCGTGCCTCTAGTGGTTTGACAATGGGTGAGATTGCGCAAGCATAGGAGCAAGACCAAGAAATATCTCCAGCTTTCCAATGGTTAAGCCTAGGACACAGACCCCCATATAACGCTGTGTCAAATACATCGCGTATGACCAGGCACTTATGGAGTCACTTTGGTCAATTGAAACTTAGAGACGGGGTCATTCATTTCTACGACCAGGATAAAACAGTTTCAAAATTTGTAACTCCGCGTGAACTAAAACCCAAAATTTTCGATTTACTTCAAGATGCAAAGTTAGGCGGTGGTCACCGGGGGATTCGTAAAACATGCGCCAAGGTCGCGGAACGACACTTCTGGCCAGGCTGGCGCGAGGAGACTGAGCGATATTGCATGGAATGTCGTGAGTGCGAGTTAAACAAGAAACCCTCAAAAACACCAAAAGCCCCCTTGGTACCATCTTGCGAAGAAGGTTCTTTAGAAAGGGTAGAAGTGGACATCATGGGGCCGTTACCGTTAACACGCCACGGGTACCAATATGTCCTTGTTGCTTGTAATGTGTTTACTAAATATGTCCGAGCTTGGCCCTTGCGTACGCAAACAGCAACCGAAACGGCCAGCGTATTGTACAACCGCTGGATGACTGTTCACGGAGTTCCCGACATCATCCATTCAGATCGTCGCGGGAATTTCGAAAGCAAGATGTTTAAGGAGTTGCTTCAGCTGATTGGTTGCGGTAAGTCACGCACGACTGGTTATCATCCCGCCGGAAACAAAGGTGTTGAACGAAACAACAGGACAATAATCTCGATGATTCGAAATTACGTTCAAAAAGATGAACGCTCCTGGGATGAAGCGCTGTCTGCTGTTGTGGCGTCGTACAATGCAAGTACCCACGAAAGTACGGGATTTTCACCACATTTCTTATTAACAGGTCGACAATTGCGGCTACCTGCGGACTTGGTCGGAGCAGGATCCGAAGAGTCGCATTTCCTAAACGACAACATCAAAAGCCTTCACGACCGACTTGTTCGTGCCGAAGATGTTGTTCGGACTACCCTCGTTAAGCAGCGCCAGCGAATGGAGGCGCATTTCAACAGGAATGCAGATGACACCGCATTCAACGTCGGCGACTCGGTTGTACTAAGGGATAACGTAGTCCCTGTAAGGCCAAACCGAAAATTTCATTTCCCCTATGCAGGCCCGTACAAGGTCATCCAAGTGCGACCACCGGTAAATTATTTAATAGAAGCGGCCAACGGACGACAACAGAACGTCCATCGAAACCGTTTGAAGCGTAGCCGCGGACATCACACGCAATATGATCAAGAAAAAGACAAAGAAGACAACACCGAAGAACCAACAACGGAGCCCCCCACCGACATCGGATTTCGCCTCACCATGACTACAACGCCACGTTCACCTGAAGCACAGCCGCACCCAACGACTGAATTCACCAACCACCAGCTCGCGAGTGATGTGAACCACAACACAAGCCCCGGTCTGATGCCCGATGGCACCAGCGCTTCCACCAGACCGAGGCGTTCAAGGAAAACGACACGCTTTTACCCCGACGTGGAAACCTTCCATTAACAATGTTGCCCAGGTGGGCAACGAAATTGTGAAGGGGGGGTGTTGCACCGATTATTTATAGTTTCTATGTGTGTTATTGTTTCTCTGTTTCATCGTTTGTACGCGTGTTTTCGTTTTCCTCTTTCTTTCTCACTCACATAAATTATATCGCTTTAATGTGGCAGTCACGTTTGGGTCTAGCTTGGGTGCATTTCATTGTAGAAAACCCTGGGAATTAACGTTTAAGTCACCTTTTTAGGCGTTGGTCGCTTTTCGTTATTTCAGTGTTTTAGTATTTTATTTCGCTTATTTTAATACAAGTAAAAGACACGCGTTGCAGTGCTTAGCAGTCGGCAGGCCGTTAAGTAGAGTTCTGGATTAGTTTGGCGTACCAATACCACCCTAGTATCGGACGAATATCCATATTATCGTACATTCCTCTTACTGTTTTTTTGGCTGTTGTGACTTAAAGAAAGTGTGTTGTTAAAATGATGACATTTGAGCGATGATTGGAACTGTTTGGATATTGTAATGTATTTTAAGGTTTTACCATTTAAAAGATATAGCAAGCAGCTGCCTATACCAAAAGTATTTAATACTAAACTGTATCTTGTTTGTTTTTCTCAAACAAACAAAAAAGAAATAAATTGAGAATCTTCCACATTATATTTAGGATAAACCATAAAAAGTTTATAAAGTTTCATGGCATGAGCGTTTCACAAAATTTGAAGTTCTTTACCTCCCTCATGCGGTTATAATGTCATTCAAATAAGTTGCAAGGAACTCAACAATTAAATTATCAGTTTATACTTTATTTAATTTCTCAAGTGGTATGGACGATTTCCTAAAAGGCATTTGGCAATGTATTAGCTCATCACAAAACTACAGTAAAAACCTTTTTTAGGGCAGCGGAAATGTGTGTCATCACATAACGGCGCGTTTTGCTGGGAATGTTTTGGTTAGCAAGTTCTTACGAGCGGCAAAATAACGGTAAGTTTCCATTACGTCATAGCGATAAAAGACAAGTTTTATGTGAAAACAAACGAGGTAAAAATATGCAATACGATAAATTCCAAATTATCCACTAATTATTACTTATGACGCGACAAATTGTGGAAAATCCACAATAGACAAATATTTATTTTACTAGGAACAAACGGTAAATCAGTAATTGCACTTCACTTACAAAACATTTAGTAATACTGACTCCGAAAATGAACTCACACAAATGACTCCACAGATATAAAATGACGACAGCTTAATTTTCACGTAAAATGCATCGCTTACCCACATCAGAAAACCTTTTTAATTAATCTTTTGTTACCATACCACTCGAAAAATAAAATATACAGACAAGAAATTCTAAAAACGAACCGATTTAATAAAAGGCTGCTGTCAGTATGTTGATAGTTAGATGAAAATACAGAGCCAGGCAATATTAATTTTGGCGTAACCGCTGCTTAAAATATGCCGCAAGCGTTAAATATTTTACATTTTCTCATGACGAACTTTAAGATCGAAGTTGATTGGTTAGTTTTAAGGGTGTTGGCAGGCTGAATTGCAACACTCTTTTTGATGTACGTTTTGCAGGTTTTCGGAAAGGTTAGTATAGTAGTTCTCAGCCGGGGTGCCGTTGCACTCTAGGGTGCTATTTTTAACGCTCAAGGGTGCCGAGAGATATTTTTAATTATTTAGGATTCCAAATTTTGCTCTATTAGTAAGTTTCTTTATACATTTTTTGTGTGCGACAACAGTACCAAAAATTAAAAGGTTTATTAACATTGATGCACAGTTGATGTGCTGTTTCATGTCGTTTATTGTAACGTTACAGTTATAACTCAGAAAAGAATAAGAGCCGGGGTGCAGAGAACTATTTATAATTTCTGTAGGGTGCCGCTAGCCAAAAAAGGTTGCAAAACTCTGGGCTAGTTCTTCTTAAATCGATACAAATTAGCAGATGCATGTTTGCTTTAAAGAAATGATGACAGGACATAGTTATGATGACCAGGCATATTTTGCGGTTGGTAATTTGTAAATATTGTAAGTAAATAGTTGTTTCACCACGTTTATTTAAACTGCAAACAATTAACTAGTATTTCGCCATGATTATTTAGCTGTTGCAGCCGCTAAAGTAGTTATTGCTTCATGTGGTGTAAATAAGTGACCAAATATCATACATTCGTGATGATTTAGCTGCAGATGGCGACACAGGTGTACATAACGCATATGACTCAACAAATAACGTGCGAATAAGTCAAATCACGGGACTGCAATCTTCTATAAGACGCGCTGAAATTGGAATTCATTTTATTCTGCAGATTTAAAGTTTTGTTTGTAAAGTTATAAATCTGATTTAAAAAAAACTACCTGCAATAATGAGTGGTTCTAAAATCGTGAGGAAAGTTATATCAACTGCGAATGCTCCTGCTGCTATTGGAACTTACAAGTATTTTATGCATTTATTTAAAAACTTGGCTCTGGTCTAGAATCCTACCGCACAGAACATTATTTGGGTTAGTTGCGGGTTAGCTTTTGGGTTTGAGTAAGTTATGCAATAGTATTAAATAATAAATATATTACTTGATCCACCTTAACCCAAACCCGCACCCTAGCTAAAATATTGGGCGTTGCTTTAAATGTTTCAAACGCTGTGGTAGGATTCTAGACCAGTGCCGAAAAACTTTTGACTTTAATATGTGTTGTACCTAAAAATATGATGGATTAAAGTCAAAAAATTATAAATCAATCTGCATTTTATTTTGAACGTTTCGAATAAGTCTTTATTCTTTTTCAACATCGACGAGTTATTCGAAACGTTCAAAATGATATACTTCTGTATGGGCTTTGATATTCTTTTTACTTCTTACTACAACCTCCAACCATTATGCTGCAAAATCTGCATTTTCTAGCACTTTTACCGAGATCTCAGTTAAGTCATGAGTCCCACTCCAGTAAAATAAACCGAATGCGTTGCTACTCTGACTCCGCAGCCGTGATTTGAATGAGGTTTAATTCCAGCAATTTAAGATTTATTTTGATATCATTGATTTGACTTGAAGATACCTTGCATTAATAACGGCTTGACTGGGACTTGACTTGGGCAACTGATAACTTGACTGGGACTTGACTTTTGGCAACTAATGACTTGTTATATTTGGAAAGACTTGTCTTGGACTTCAGTTATTACACAAATGGCTTGACTGGGACTTTAGTCATTTCAAAATGACTTGTTTCCGGCACTGGTCAACCTACATACTACCTTTAGCCTGTCGTTTATTTTGTTTGTTCTCAAAAAAGCAAATAATAAAAATAATGTAATGAATGATTCTGATTTTGTCAATTTTAGCCAAGCTATATTGGTGGGAAGAACCCTCTATATTTCCGGCCAGATTGGGCTTGACCCAACGACGTCAAAATTTGTGGGAGAAGATGTGCAATCACAGGCTACGCAGGTATCTTAAATGGCTGTTTTTGTCTAATTCTAAATAGAAGGATAATGTGGCACTGTATAAACACAAATTGTATTGAATTCTCGACAAGCTTTCGTACAACAGTGTTTCATCAGGTCAAACTATATAAAAGAGATGAAGCACGGTTGTGCGAAAGCTTGTCGAGGATTCAATACAATTTGTCTTTATACAGTGCCACCTTATTCCTCATTTATTGGCAAATTGACTTTTAATACCTCTGATAATACCAATTAAAATAATATAAATGTATTTTTGGTAAAGAAGATTTATTTGTTTTTAATGGAGAGTGACTATATAACTTATTTTCAAACAATCTTGTTAAATAATTTTTGTTTAGTTTTTACAAACCAGTACTGTTACTGATTTTTTATATAAAGGATGTAGTAATAATTTGAATTAATTAAAAATGAAAATCCAAATAACATTCAGTGTATCTGCCTATTTAGATGCAACTATTGTTATGCAAATTAACATTGCGTGGTGCTGAACACAGTAGCAAACTTTATAAAAATAGAACAACATTTAAAAAAAAAAGTTTAAAAATAGAAAATATGTCCTAAATATGGGTGTATATAAAATTTTGAACAAATGTTAGCAAATAAAAACACTTATGTTAGGTAGAAATAACAATTTGATTTTTTTAAAGGCTCTTAAAAACATGGAGGCAATCTTGGCTAAAGCTGGAATGACCTTTTCAAATCGTGAGAATGAAAAGATTAATTTTAACTTGCAATATAGAATGATTGATTAGGTTTTATGTATTATAAAGAAATGATATTATTTTTTGATTTTAGCTATAGATAAAATAGTTAGTTTTTTATTTGACCCATTTTTCAAATTCTTTCATGGACTCATATGTGGCTTTCATTGTTGAAAATTGTTGACTTTTTACTGTTAATTTTCAGTTGTAAAAGCGACGGTTTTGCTGTCCGACATCAACGATTTTGCAAAAGTGGACGACATTTACAAAAACTGTAAGTTACCGATTTCATGTTTACAGTGAAAAAAAACAGACTATTTTATATATATGTTTTTTTTTTAATATTTACACAGCATTATAACAGATACAAACTGTTGCTACTAGGCATAGTATTAATCAAAAATAGCTTCTCTTATAACTATTTTTTCATCAACGTTTCTGCAACCTATTCAAGTCGCCTTCCTCAGTGTGATGCCATCGTTAGTGAATTGAACAGGTCACATAACAGAACAAACATAATTATTATCTGAGCTATTTTTGTTTAATACTATGCATGGTGGCAACAGTTTGATAATAAACCACATGGTACAATAAACAGAAAAAATGATTCTGTTGTAATTTTTGTTTTTTTGTTATAAAATATATAAACTTTTGCTACCAGGCATAGCATTAAACATAACAGCTTCTCTGATAATTTTTTTTTAACGTTTCGGCTATTCAAGTTTTCTTATTCAGGGTGAATGACACCGAATGCTTGTAATACAATGTATAGTCATACACCCTTAGTTTTTTCCTTTGTGTCTTTCAATATATTGCACTTTGAGCGTTGGGTGTCCTTTCACCCTGAAGAACTTGAATAAAAAACCTTTTTTCTTTGATTCCAAAAAACATTTTTTCTTTGCATAGTTATTGTTGAACCATTCCCCGCCAGAGCGGCTTACGCAGCAGCAAACCTCCCGAAACTGGCAAAAGTTGAAATCGAAGCCATTGCAGTACAAGGCCCATTTGAAGAGTGATCTGCCCATGCATGTATTCAGCAGATTTGCCCATTTAAATGCATTTGTAGAAATTAAACAGTTTATATTACGCACATTATAGCAAATTGCCTGTTTTGGGCATATATATTTTTTGAATTTTTGGTGTGTAGATTTTATTTGATGTGTTATATTTCAGTGAAAATATTAAGGTTTGTGCTAAGAGTTGTGCAATTTTTATAGGCTTGTTTCTGCTGTAATATGAATACAACTGTACTGTATCGCATAGTAAAGAAAAATAATTTTAATAAATCTATCGCATATTAAATTGAAAATGATTTTTTTAAAGTAAAAGCTCCTACAAATCATTCTTGCTTTTTAGAAATAGTGGTACTCTCAGGTACAAGGTAAAAAAAACAGCTGAATTTCCATAGCTTTATTTTAACTCCAGGGTTTTATGTGAAATCATTTAATTGCAATACCAAGTGGTGAATGTTACACAAATCCTATTAAAGTGACACTTTTAAAAACTTGCGGAAGTGCTGGTTATGTGTATGACCATTTTTTGTATGTAAGGTGACAAACACACATGCAATATACCTGTTTAAAGTCATACTTACTATATATGCGATAACATGGTGGTGCAAGTGAAAAAATTTTCTTAGCATGAAAATTTTCAAAGATGACGTCACAAGTTTACCTAAAAAAACGTACAAGTTAGCGCAAAGTGCAAAAAGCGCATTTACTAAACTGCCATTTTAGATTGTGGGCTGTGGCCTTAGCGTATACAGCATATATATATTTTTACCATTGCGCGACCTTAACACTTTTCACATGAAACTCCAAGACACATGTTTAAGACAGGCCAGACACGGGCCCAGGATTTGATACTTTAAATACAAAACCTACATTACAAAGATGTTTTCGGGGCATAATGGCTGGAGGTTGTTTTTATGTAATTTATTTTGCGAATCTTCTTATAAGGGTTACAGTTTATCAACTAAAAAAAGTTTACCAATTATAAAACGAACAACTTTTATATTTTAGCCCTATTTTGATATATTTCAGTTTTGTTCAGGGTCTATTCGGTAATATTTACGTTAAAAATCTGTAGCCTAAAATGACATGAAGTAAACCTAATTAACAGTAGGATTAAAAAAAAAAACGTGCAATTGGGCAGCCATATTGATTGAGGCGCGGAAATATTTAAAAGACCACCTCTTGATTGCCACTCAGTGGTAACAAAATAAAATTAAAATGAATTTAATTCTTTTAAGTTTAAAACAAACTAAAACGCATTGCCTGATTCCTTTTTCATGACACTTACTTTGAACTAGAATACATATCGGCCAAAAAAAATTGCTGACAGTTTGAAAATGTTCTGTACACATGCAGATATTGCTCCAACTTTTAAATTAGCATATGCAAAAACGACAGATGAATATTTTGAAAGTGACTAAGAGACCTAGTTAGGAACCAAATAAGACTTTGTAGGAGTCCAGAGAAGTGCACGTCCGCGTGTATTTACGAATGACCGCTCGGCACCAGCACGATAGAATAGGCGTGTCGCGTAACGCACATAATAAAAGGATACGCTACAAACCCCCCACCAGTCACGTTCTGTAACGAGCAGGCATGATAATAACGCGACCACGTCGAGTTAGCTTTGGTACAAGGGAAACGCCTCAAGCAGCCACAACTTTAACAAACTACAGATAGTTTTATGACAAGTTAAAAGATACTCGAAAGGTTTAAACTCCGACATAACATTAAACCAAAATCAATATATACTTCAATTGATGTATACAATGATGAAACATGAACACACAAAACACACTCACTGCAGGCTACTGGTTTTTCTAGTCTGCTTTGCTTGCAGCATTGATCGACAGACTCGGAGTCTGCAATGGCTTTCAGTGTACTATCAATTGATGTATTTAAGTTTTTAAGTATCTTTATTTCAATTTCTGTCCAAGTTCGTGCAAAAAACGTCCGCGAGAGCTTTTCATACAACATAAAACAATAAAAAAAGGACGTGGTAATATCAGCAAATAAATAGTTTGGTTTAATGACTAATACCCCAAATGGACGAAACTGAAAAGTTTAAAGGTATTTAACTGATAAATCAAATCAAAATTTTCTAATTTTTTTTAAATATGGTAATTCTGTTTTTTTTCAAGAATATGTTAATTCTAACAAGATAATCCAGTTTTCATGAGTGCAATTACAACGAAAAGCAAGAATTCCATCCGAACTTGTAGTTGCTCCACTCCACTATAAACTGAAAATACAAGGTTCAACATACGTTGTGTAATTTATCTAATATTTTATAAACCTAGTAAGGTGCTCATTGCTCATACGTCATACAAAACGGAAAACTTTTAAAAGACACCAGCTTAAATATATACAATTCTTAAAACGCTAGGTTGTGTCTAAAAAAGCTGTTATGGTATCGTTATGTAGCAAAAACACTGTTTTTTTAACTCTAGGATTTCAGGATTTTTTAAAAAAATTTTAACAAAAATCCTAAACACTTGGGTATATGTCCGGATCGGTATGTACCTTGAAAATAAATGTCAAGGTCCAATTAGGCTGAGTAAATCTACATTATCTTGATTAAGACTTTTTGAAAGTACTTAATTATCTATCGCATTGTTTTCCATTTTACAAAATTATCAACTGTTGATGCTTTTACTCCGTAAGTATGACTGTAAACGTTTTTAATGATACCACGTTGGTTTATCATCTATCTGACTTGGCTATTCATATTCAAGTTCCAAATACGTTTTGAAAACCACTAAATTAGGTTAAAACTAAGTAAAATAATAGAGAACCAAGACACTAATGTGAAAATTATATTGTACTTTTAAACTTACCCGCTTCAGTTGAGGGTAGAGCTAAAACAACAAAATATAAATAATATTCTTTAATTATGTAATTATATTATTGTTCTTATTTAAAAAAAATATATAGTTAGAGGTAAAGGCCCCCCCCCCCTTTTTTTGTTGTTTTTTGTATACAGATTGTTTTATATTGCAATAAATACTTTATTGTTACGCTTAGAAATGTCAAGTTTGTCGCCATTTGAATATATACCCTTTGTTCTTTTTTTAAAAAACTATAGTTAGAGGTAAAGTGTCACATTTTTTGACGTTTTAGCAATAACACATGTATCTTATGTTTTTATATGATATTTCGGATTCAGATTGAACCTAGCGCAAACAACCTTACAAGACTCAAGATTAACGGACCCCAAGTTGCGACCCTTCGATTGAAAGGGACATGCAATAAACACTAATAATATTATATTAAATGGGCCGAAAAATTTTCGGTTTTTAACATTGTTAAAGTTTAAGTCAAATTTTATTTCAGCTATAAAACCCAAAGTACCTGCAGTTGTTTCTTCTGCCGTTGTCGATGCTATAAAAAAACAAAAATGGTCAGTTTGGGCTTTAAAACAACAAGAGAAAAACAGTTTACTTCATCAAAGTTCTAAAAAATGATCAATTTTACTTACGTGGTGCTGGTGTGGTGTAGTTTACTAAAAAAGGAAAATCAAATTTAATTTGTTTGTCTTGTTAGCCATATTTGTGTAATTAAAAAACAAAATTTTGGTGTTATTTTTATAATAAAATTAAATAATCAAGAAAAAACAAAATAATCTATAACTTTGATGTTAATTTACGCAAAGGTAGTCTATATATCAATATAATAAACAGTTTATTTGCTAAAAATGCTTAGGCTACTATTAAGTATCTTGTACTTGTGTCTTATATCTTGACCAGGCCCATTTTAGAGGGAACAATATTAATTAGCAGAACTACTGAGTCGAGACCGAATTAGGAACTCACGGGGAGTAAGGTTCGGGACTATTAGGCTTTATTTCAAGGCTGCACTTGACTTATTTAAGCCGCAATTGTGACGGCAGCCCTGATACTTAAAAACCGGACTCGGGACTCGGGGCTCGTGAGAGACCGAAATACGGACTAAGGTCAGATTAGGGACTAGGCTTTATTTTTCAGGCTTATGTTCAGCCATTCTACTGGTGCTTTCACCTGCGCACAAGTTGTCCTCACACTCGTAGCTCGCCTCACATTCGCTACAAGTTGCTCCTGATCTGTACGGAGATTGGCCTGCAAATAAAACATCATTCAATATAAGCTTGGTATGTTTCCACAACACAATCTTGCCCTCCAACAGAACGCATAATGCCGATTGCCGACGATAAAAGTTTTAAGATTTTGAATAGCTGGAGAAGCGAACAATTCTCTCATAATGTGCTTAGTATGTGTTTCTACAACAGAACAGAACAAAAAAAGCAACGATTAAAGTTTTACACTTTCGGTGACTAACCGATTTAGTTTATCAATGATGCCAGCAAGGCCAGGCTAAAAAGCAACTTACAGTGAGGTTTGAACTCACGACCAGATGACCAGTTGTTTTTCTGATCGACGTATTTGGTTGGTTTATTGAAGGCTTCCAGTGCAATATAGTGAAGTTAATAACCAAGACAAGCTAAATGCTCCTTAAATATCTGAGATTAGGAAATACTGACAACACAAACCGGCTGACACAAAGTTAACTAATCTCTGTCAATCCAGCGAACAAATTTACAGAAAAAGGGACGCCCCTTGAATCCAACCCCACAAACCACAGTTTTTCCATTTGGATTATTCATGTTTGTTTTATAGAAAGACGTCTCGATACGTGCTTTTGATGTCGTACTTCTAACTATTCTAACTGATGATGATTCAATATCGAAACGTTTTGCTAAAGATGATTTCCATTTACTCGAGTTATTTGCACTTGTTATTCACAAAAAGATATTTCGGCATAACGGCTGAAGGTTTAAGTTAAACCTAGAATGAATAACAAAGCCCATACAAAATTATAGGTAGCATTTTAAACGTTTCGAATATCTCTTTTATAATTTTATAACCATGTTGAAAATGAATGAAGAGATATTTGAAACGTTCGAAATGCTGCCATCTTCTGTATGGGCTTTGGTATTCTTACTTGGCCTACGTCTTACTACAACCTCCAGCCACTATATATTTATGAATTACCTGGTGGTAGAAAGGGAGCGTAACTACAAACCACAGCTGTGAAAATTCCAATCTGGTTCGAGCAAACCGCGATTGCGCAACCGACCTGGGTAGTGTTCTCGCCCATCATCTAAATATCACCGTCAAGCGGATTAAAAAGTTTTGTAATCTAACGTAGATTTTTACCATTAAAATTGAAGTTTTAGATAATTAAGCTGTCTCCCACAAAAGCAAATTGGCAAATTACCTGGGTATTACTTTTTCACACTTCAACCTCATCAATTTAATCATAATAATGACGTCAATTGGTACCGGACCGCAATACTTTTAAAATATCGGGCTTTTCTTGCACTAAAATACCAGGGATCAGACATAACTTATCACTAAACACATAAAAAGTTACTTTGGACATTCTAGTATAGTTTTGGCCATTGAATGAAAAACAATGGATTTTTACAACTGTTTTAACGGAATTAATATTTTTGTGTGAACAAAATTATCAACGAGCAAAAAGGGACAGCAGTTTTTACAAGTGTAATACAAATTTAGATGGTAATCGTCCAACAACTTGATATTACAAGAAAATCTTTCTTACAAACTACATTTTAACTGCTTTGGCTTGTTTTGCTTAAACAAGATATCAATGAGCAAAAAGTAAGGGCAGCTTTTGCAAGCGTTTTAAAACTTTAGTTGTCAATCTTTAAACAACGCCATACTTTACCTGTGTGTAAGTTCCACAGTATTGCTCGTCGCATAAGTTCGATGTGTGGTTGTAGCTGATTTCGCGGGTGTACCAGAAGGCCATAGCCTTGTACATAACAGCAGGTCGTGTGTGGTATGCGGCGCTCAAGAAAACGTTTACACCGACGTAGGCGTAGACACCATTCAAATTGTAGCCAAACTGTAAAGATTTTTGTCGTAGTCATCTTTTTTAGTTGGACGTTAGCCACAAAACTGAAGTTGGAGTAATATCAAGTTTAGAGTACAACTATGCAGTAACCAGGGGGCTACAGGGTCTAAACAACCCTAGGAACCCGAGCCGACCGATAAAATAAAATAGAGTCAAGTTTTCAAGTAACTTGCTACAGTAATGTAGGCTATAATAAAACACCTTAATACTTGTGTGTTGTCTGTGTCAGATATTTCTGGTCACTTTAAGTTGTACAAAATTATTTCAAAAACTTCGACAACAAATTTTTAACCTTCCTCTGTGTTTCATTTTTGCCGTCACTTTATGTATTACGGTATACTGTATAAAATGACAGAAACCACGATTTTTGTCGTGTACATCCATGAAACATAGAAAAAATGTCTTTATCTAACTAAAACTTACTGTCACAATACCCGAAAGTATATTATTTCTTTTTTATCTGGAGATCCGTTAAAAATGGCTTTCGAAAAACACCTGCAAAATGAACTACACCGCTGAATTTAAACTGCAAAACGTAGTTAATTAACAACTGAAGGCAACCGACCATATCCTATGACTATACTTTTTAAAAGCCATAATTAAACATTGGCACGGACAATAGAAACTTTTTAACTGGTGTCCCAAAAGGCAAAACACCGCTGAATAAAACAGAAAAAGGCAGTGGACTGAAATTGGAGGCACCTTAGTGTAATAATTGACTGATTGTGTGTTTTCGTGCGTTTTGAAGCAGCTGATTGGCAAACTAAGCGCTGCGTTTATGAAACACGCGTCAGTTCAACTTGGGTTAAAAGTCACGAAGGCCTATATAGTTGTTAGAAGAAAGTTAAGATGTTAAAGATTGTAAGGTTTTGCCTGAAATTGTTGGCGCAGATGATTTAGTGTGGTTTTAACAGCACTTTGGGATGGCTCCTCATTATATTATCAAATAATAAGACTTTTTCATAAAAAACGCATTTTACTTTTGATTTACTAGATAATGAATTAGATAGCGAATTTACGCTCATTTCCTTATCAGCAGCCTGCCTTATATAAACATAAGATTCAGCGCCGTCTTGCCTTGTTGAAAATGAATAAGAGTTATTTAAAAGGTTGAACATATGCTACCTACACTTTTATATACTTTGTTTTGCACAGCCTATTACACTGCAGTAGATTTGCTAAAAAATAAGATACTGAACGTGTCACTCCAATTTGCTGGCTTACTTAAACACATATGTCCCGTGTTTTGATTAACAATTGTAAGGATTGTAGTTTACAACCAAAGTGGAAAGGAAATAAAGAAAGCAAAAAAGTAAGTTTATTCAAGGAATCTTTGAGCTCTCACTTAAAATACAGCATTTGACGTAATTTAATTGTGTTACATTACCTTTGTAAGGCCTTTTTTTAATTTTTTTTTAATTAAAATTTGAATAACTATAACAACTGACAGTATTGTAACAGGCATAGAGCATCAACACTAACTATAATAACTATGGCAACTGGTTATAAACATAGTTATGTATTTCTGATAACAACGAATTGGAGCTGATACCCGATGCCAAGTAGTGCTATTGGTGCTTGTCCGATATAAGGTGGTATCGGTACATATCCGATAACTCATTAATTTGCAATTTAGTTTTGCTAATCAACACAGTTTTTACGAGTAAAAGATTAATTTATGAGAAAAAATTACATTTAGAATGGAAAATAAAAACCAGAAGGCAAAAGCAAATTTCGGAGTAAAACCTCAAAATACAATTAATCAATGAGATCAATTTTTCTTATGTTACTAGAGTAACGTGTTTTTTGGTATGGCATCTATGTACCTTATCACCAAAATATCACGTATTAATATCAAAGTGAAATATCGACTATTGGACATCAGGGCTGTGTAATACAGACTCGGGACTTGACGGCGTTGGTTTATCTTGTAGGAGTGGGACTCTGGACTTGAGTAAGGCCGCATAAAACTACCAGAGTCCCGAATCCGACATGCGCATGGGCAGTACCATATTTTGAAACTGGTAAGGCCGCCAACTGTAAATTGTAAAGGTGGAAAAGCATATATCGATGAGTATATTCCAACGATGTATTGTGGGTGGGTAGATCGAATGACCCTCATATAAGTGAGTTGTTGAATTTCCACCTTTTTTAGTTACGGAAATAGGTGAAACACAGGCTGTAGAGTCGGAGTCGGGCTCGGGACTCGAGTCAGTAAAGTTGACTCGACTGTGTTTTTGGCAGGGGTAGGGTTAATTAAATGCTTTAAAAAAAAGGCTGATTTAGTGTCGAAAGTTTTTCGCGAAGAAAGGGCAGGCGGGTCACTTACCTATGGCCTTTTCCTTTGCAAAACGCAATTTTACATTAAACGTAGTCGTTTGACAGTGTCAGAAAACCCAATCTTGTTTGTTTTCTTGCAATTTGTTTCAGACCCTTCAACCGACTATGCGGCCCTGGCGAACATCACCAACCATAGTTGAACAAAATTGTATGGTACATGCTTTTGTTAAACTTTTGTTTCACCCACCAGTTGTCGACTTGTCGGCTGCATCGGAGGGCATGACCTTGACCTTGTCCTTGCGACCCATTCCAGCTCATTGCTCCACTCGAGTCTCTTCATGCGTGACGCCGGCGGGAAAGCGGCGCTACGAAATGCATTGTGGGTGCGCACCACGTATGCGCGGCTTTGGTTGTCGAAATGAATGAAATTAATGGGGCTGGAGAATTAAAGAAAAACAAGTTTTAAAAGGGTAAGTTCTAATCATACCTAGTGCACCTTTTTTTGGTGTTTCTGTTACGTCATCACTGTTACGTCACTGCTTTTTCTGCAACCTGGATTTAGGGATGTATGATTATTATAATCAGGTCTGTAAACACGCCATTTTGAAATGAATCAACACTCAGTGAACTTATTTGTTAATAACAAGTATAAGTCAAGTCTTTTCAAAACTCAATACGACTGTAGAAATGAAGATAAACACGTTTTGAGTGGTTAGTTCTAATTATAACTTGTGTGCGTTTTTCTGGTTTATCTGTAACGTTATCACTACCGGTATGGCTTACTGCAACCTGGATTTCAGGATGTATGATGTTATTCAGTGTTATAAACAAGTCATTTTTAATTGACTTCAGACCCAGTGAAGTTTGTTTCAAAAAGTCACGTCCCAGTGAAGTCATTGTTAGAGCAAGTCAATTCCAAGATAAGTCATTGATTTTAAAATAAAACGAAATACTCCAAGTGATAAATGTCCAAATATCAGCAATAACTTGACTAAAAAATAACAAAAAATCAATATATAGCAAGCTTATTGATTTTCGTGCAAAAAATGACCTAGTCATTTGTCTCACTGAAATTTTTAAAAGTTTAAAGTTTACAAAACAGAAACAAAGAAAACAGCATAAAGTTCGCATCTAATTAAAATAGGCCATCTCTTCGTATCACTTCCGGAGTTTTCTCAAATTCTCGCTCAGCATCAATATCAACCAATTTCACCATATAAGACTGCTGCAGTTTAACCATATAAAACTGCTGCAGTTTAACCATATAAAACTGCTGCAGTTTAACCATATAAAACTATTGCAGTTTAACCATATAAAACTGCTGCAGTTTAACCATATAAAACTGCTGCAGTTTAACCATATACAACTGCTGCAGTTTAACCATATAAAACTGCTGCAGTAACAATTTGGCCCAACCTACCATTATATGAACATGCACAAGAGAGGCATTAATATGAGCCATGTCTTTGTAAAGCTTCAGCAATTTTATCAAATTTTGCTCAGAACCAATCTCAATAAAACCAACCTTATAAAACTACTCAGTTGGCGAATCCACCAAATTAACTGGGCCTGCAACGCGAAATTTGGTCCGGGGCTTTGGGCGTTGGAACAGCCGCTAAAACAGGTCCGGCTAGGCCAAAACTGGTCCGGCTTAACCCTAACACTAACACTAACCCTAACCCTAGACAGACCTGTTTTAGCGGCTGTTCCAACCCCCAAATCGACCTGACCGGACCAGTTTTGGCGCTTGATTACGACCAAATTCGATCCGGCCGGACCAATTTTGGCGTGACGGACCAATTTTGGTGGCGACTGATGGGTTGAAAAACACTGAGTTAGAGCTTACCTCGCTTTAAAGTCCTGATGTCTGCGAGCTTCGTTCGTCTTTACAAATAAGTAGAGCAATGCCAGACAAACTAAGTAATTCCTCAACATTTTACCAGATGAGTTCTAAATATTAACGTTTCAAACTGTTTAGTCCTGGGGTTTTTGTAAGAAGATTTTGTTCAAACATATTTTTGAGCTGTGTGCTGTTGATTATGGTTCTAATTTAATTTTTTACTTGTATGCATGTTCTCATTACGTTACTTATATCATTTTTTTATAACAAAAATGCGATTTGGACCAATGGCATTTTTAGGTTTCTTTTTCGAAATTCTAAATTTTCAGCCATGCAATGAATTACTAGATCTGAAAATTGCCACCCTAGAAGTACGATCTTTGGCATTACCATACAAATCGAAAAAGATTGTGAACTAATATACTGTAATTATGGTTCAGATTTTTGTTTAATTTATATTTTTTTACGAATTCAGCAATTCCAGTTCCAACTCAACTTAATAAAACTGAAACGCTCTAACTGTAATTCTAATCTAACTTAAGAAGTTAAAGAAATTCTAATTGTCAAAGACTGTTTCAATTCTTTGATATAGAAACGCCCTAATCCGTTACCATAAAAAAACATGTTTGCGATGCAGTTGAAAAAGAATCACAACATTTTTTATTCGGCATCGTCTAACCAGCTATAGTAGTTTGTATTTTATTAAAGCAGTGTGATTTTATTCAGTTCCGCTTCTGACGAATTCGATCTATGATTCGCATTTCCCCGCAAATCATTCGCATCTAATCTAAACGGAAACATTTGCTCCGGTCAAATTAACGTGCACCAGCACTAAGTATCAAATTAGAACAACATCAACGTCGGAATAAAACACAGTTCGGAATAGAACCAATATAGGACTAATACCAAATAGTTGAAATAATGTATCGACAGATACGGTAGTCTGCGATGGCTTTCGGTGAACTAATGATACAAACGCCGTAATCGTTGGTCAAAATGCAGATTTAGAAGGGCTAGATCTCAGCTGTTGAACACATATGTGCGTGTTTCTTTCATAGTCGCAATAACGTCTAAAACGAATAAAACCAAAATAGGACTAATACCTAATAGTTGAAATAAGATTAAATCCGGTCTGACTAAGACCTAAACGGCCAAAGTAAGATATAAAGAACCTTATAGCTAACTCCAAACCTCACTTCTAACTTTATTACTTACTCCATTTACAATTTCAACCCTAAATGAAATACCAAACTCCAATCGTTAGCAACCCGACTTAACATATCATTCCAAACCCTCTCTCTACAGTTTTGGGCGTTATTTTGTACAATTAGGACACATTCCGACAAATATAGGACTTACTATGACGGTTTAGCTCTTATTCAGATTGTTTCGGTGTTATTCTGTCGTAGATATTACTACATATTTGGCTTTAATATGTCGTTGGTCCTAATACTATGGTTTTGTAGATTTTTCTGCTTTAGGTATAGTTGCTTTATTGGTCTTCTTGTGTGTTCCCTAAATCTACAAAGTGCCTCAGGCAGATGTTATTCTGTCTAAATTATTGCTGCGTATTATGTTGTTGGGCTTAAAACAGTTGCTTTACGGATAAATCCGCTTTAGATGTTGTTGCTTATTGCTCTTATTGAGTGTTCCCCAAATTTACACTCAATCTGGCTATATATTCACATTTATCTGAGTCCTTAATGCCAAATCAGCACAGGGCGTCATTGGTCACGATGGCCCTAAGGTTTAATTTTATCTGAAAACTTCTAAGTTTGTTTTCGACGGTACAGTCGTAGTTAATTTGGTAAATTTCGCCCCAAGGCGGTTAGGTAAAACTTGTAAGATCTGTTCCCACTTGAATTTACATTTAATATGGCTACATAGTGCACTCCATCGTACAATTGTCCTTTTTGGCGCTACGTATATCATTTATTTACAAAACGAACACGAGACAAAATATCAGGAAACTGACAAAAAAGCGCTGAAGAATAATCGTATACGCGAGAGATTAGTGAAGAAATAAATAAAATCGTATAAAAAGGTAACGACGTGACAACATAAAAAAACAAATATTGTGTCAGGATGCGTGTTTAAGCAGCTTTGGAACATTTTACTGCGTTTCAAAAGTTTAATAGTGATAAATTGCAGCGCAGCTATATCCGTAGGATTTGCACTCAAAGCACTTTAGGCTTATTTTTTTATTACTAAGTGTACGGGAAAGCATTTCATACTTTTAAAATCAATTATAAAATCCAAAGCCAAAAAAAATATAAAACCAATGAAAAAAATTTTATGAAATGCAATGCAAAAAAAAATTTTGAAATGCAATCCAAAAAAACTATAAAATCCAATGCAAAAAGCATTATAAAATTTAATGCAAAGAAATATTTATAAAATTTAATGCAAAAAGTGTAGCACAAAGGACAAATGTAAAGTTCCAGAAAATCTATCTTGCGAGCAATTTGCATTTTACGTTGTTTCTCGTGAAGAACATTTAAAGATTTTAAAACAGTTTTAAATTTAAATTGAAGAGAGTACGGTCTTTGAATTGTTTTATTATGGTGTTGTGTTATTGGCTAAATATTGGGAAAGATAAAAAAAAATAAGTCGATTTATCAGATATTCCCGTTTTATATCTTTTTAAAAAAATTTTTTTAAAAGTTTCGACTTTATGCACTTAATATTTCATTAAATATTCTGGGTTTTTACTTTTTATTAAGATTGTCTCAAACATTTTGGATTTTTTTTTACGATTTTCGAAGAAAATGGCGAAATGTTTAAATGTTCCAGAATTTCATCTTGCGAGCATATTTTTTCTTGTGAAGAACATTGAGATATTTTGAAGCAGATTGAAGTAAAGATTGAAGAGTGTTTCGTTTTTTATACCTTTGAATATTTTATAAAATGTTCTGACTTTTATATTTTTAAGATTTCCTGAAATATTTTGGGTTTCTGCTTTTATGAGCATTCTATTAAAGATTTAAGAATTTTTTATTAAAATTTTAAAAGAAATTGGAAAAATTGGCCTCTAGTTAGCCTTTGAAGACTGTAAGGTGTGTGAAGTAATAAAATAACAAAAGGTAAAACGCGTTACAATCTCACACAAACGCTCGTCACAGTTTATTCGGTGCCAAGCGCTTTCCCCTTCAACAATCCACCTATCCACTTCCTCCAACGCTCGTACACCTTCAATGCCATCAGGAGCTCTTACGTCATCACGAATGACGTCACTTGCACGTGTGTATCTCCTTGCGTTGCGTGCATACGTCACACTGAACGTGGCAGCACCACTGGACCTGGCAGTTGCAGGTGCGACGGACTATGCGTAAGTGAGTTGTGTGACCACGACCACAACACAGAGAAGCGCAGTTCTTCTTCTTGCCGCAAATTCGACCTCGAGTTCCAGCGGAAAGTTTGCTGCCTTCGCAGTAACTCGGAGAATTCTCCAGGTAAACCATCTCCTTGTTCTTTGGGCTACCGTGCGAGGTGCTGCGTTTGGCCGCGGCGCCCGGGCGAAGGTTGTGGAACGATGGGGGCCGGCTGTTAAGGTGCCTTGACCCCCCTGGCCCCTGCTGGGCCGATTGGGCCGGGGGTGAGCGGTTCAGTTGGCGCCGCTTTTGGGAACGCGCCAAGACCAGCTTTGAACTTCCATGTGCGTTGTCGCCGCCAACCTTAAAATTAAGGTTGATATTGAGAAGACAAAAAGCATAAGTGAATTGCATTTCGGGAAAATGACCATTGTACTGGTTAAAGTGTAGCGTTTTTAGTCTTAAGAGGACAAATTATTAGAATACTTGAATTCTAAACTTGAGGCCAAAAAATTTAACATACTATGTTTGTTTTTCGATCTTCAAACCTGCATAGCTCAGTTAGTAGAGCGGTGGTCCCTGTATGACCGAGGTCATGGGTTCGAACCTCACTGCAGGCTAGTTTTTGAACAGGAAGCAGCAGACAACGGTGCTATGGTTGTTTCTCGACTTGCTCCCCCTGAGCCTGTGTAGCTCAGTTGGTAGAGCGACAGTCCCGCTATGACCGAGGTCGTGAGTTCGAACCTCCATGAGGTTGGCTGCTTTTTCGCCTTGCTTGCTTGTACTACATTCTAACTAGATCAACTAATATCAGTTGATCTATTGAAGGCTTTCGGTGCACTTTTGGTCCTAGTTACGCTTGCAAAAAGTTCCCCTCACCTTGACCGCCTTGTCGTAAGCCCGCTTTAGTTTTTTCCCGATCAGATCGAACGGAGCAAGCTTGTTCCAACAGGTTTTAGTTGTACAAGATCCCGACACACCGTGGCACTTGCACGACTTTAGCACGTTCGACTTCACAACCTGAAAATAAGGCGGTTCAAGTTTGATCTATAGGTTATTTGTAATTGTGTCCAAAGAAGAAACCAAATATAGCCGTTAACATGGCCGAAGCACTGAAATATGTTATATATTTAAGTTTGACTGCACACTTTTGCGAGATGTTGAAAATAATTTTGCGTAAAAACAGAAAATACGTTATTGGCTCAATTTTTCCTGTAAGAATGACCCCTTTTATGGCACGCAAGAATCCACACTATAAAAATCCTTCGAGCAAAATAAAATGGGTTCTACGAATCTAATGAAAGGCAGCGTAAGCTTACGAAGCCACAACCTAACAGTCGTTTCTCTTTCAACACCGATATATATTGTGGGGTGTATCATGGATGGAAGTCAAATTCAACTTTCAAACAAGCCGCTTATCCTGCGTATAATAAAGGTATACAGCTGTTTTTTCTACCATTACATTATTGTAAGAGTCACACACTTGATTTTCAACCTTTTTTGTCGATGAAAACGCTCTCAAATCTTGCTGAGAAAAAACTTCCTTCCAATTTAAAGCCCGCCCATTGTTCATCGCGTCGCCCTAGTGTTACGTCATCAATTGTCCCCCCTGCGCAGGCCCCGTGTCTCCCCCGGTTAAGCCCGGGATTGCGCGTCCAAACAATTCCAGCAGCCAACCATCGAAGGGTTTAGTTTGTAAGCCCGCGGATCTACCAACAGCTAATGGCGCATACTTTTAATGTACGACGCATACTTGGGACGTTTCGTATTGCTTCTGGTTGAATTTTTACCTCGGAGTTTTTTGCTTTTCCAGCAATTTTGTTTAGAAAAATATATAGACTTATTTGAAACGTTCAAAATGCTTTCTATACTTCAGTATGGGCTTTGATACTTATTCCCTCCATTGATATTTCTGTATTGTTCATATCGACTGATTTAATTATTTTTAAGTCACTTTTCTTTTTATTCGTTTTATATTGTGATATTATATATTGCATATTGCAATATATAATATCGGCGCCCATACAGCTCTAGGTATTTCTCTTTTCTATACTTAACATTGTGTGATGCTAAATATTTCCAAGAAGTTTGAATAGCGCTGTAAAGGATGACAACCCTCTGATGAAAAAATATCGAAATAACCTTCTTCCGTTTTACCTCTTGAATGACGCGTGCTCCACAAGAGCAAACTACTTTCACCTGTCCCGCCCCCTCAGCCTGAATAAACACCAGCTTATTCCCCTGTATCCAGTGGCCTGAATACAACTACTACAACCACTACACTGGTCACATACTGGTCATCGTTACAAGTAGCTGCTTCTCCACTCGAGATGCGGTCTGTTATGATCTATTGTTTGCTTACTAAGAGTGCTACCGACAAGTAAACATCGACGTTTCTTTCAAGAGCTTTCTTGCGATATGTTTTCTGTCTCTATAGGCTGTTAAGGATGCGAGTATGAGGTCGACAACAAACGGTTGTTGCTTACGATTTGTTTTACTTTTTTTTGACCAGTGTTTTCATGAGTACCCCTACGTAGGCTCTCTAAACGTTTTGTAGGTTTCTATATTTATAATGAAAACCATAAATCCTGTTATGACCTGTTGTTTGCTTAGTAAGAGTGCTACCGACAAGTAAACATCGGCGATTCCCTAAAGAGCTTTATACATGCGATATATATACTTGATTTTTTCTGTCTCTATATGATGTTACTTCCGAGTTTTTTTCCTTTGCTATACCAGTGATTTTTATGAGTGATCACCCCCTTTCCATAGGCTCTCTAAACGTTTTGTAAGTTTCTATAGTAATATTGAAAACCATAAATTCTGTTATGACCTGTTGTTTACTTAGTAAAAGTGGTATCGATATGCAACCAATGGTGTCTCCCTAAAGAGCTTACATGCGATATATATACTTGATTTTTCTGTCTATAGGATGTTACTTCCGATTTATTTATCATTTTCTACACCAGTGGCTTTCATTAGTGGTGCCCCCTTCTATAGTCTTTCAGAACTTTTGAACGATTCATTTGCGATTTGAGGAGTAGGGAAGTTGTACATTTCAAGGTGTTGGTTTAAGTGGTAAAATTGTTTTAAGGTTTAACTTCCAAACATTCATGCCATACTTCTATAAACTGCTGTTTTAGACAAGCCCTGTAGTGCTATCAATCTATTACGTTAACGTCACACCTTTCTTAACTAGCTTAAAAATGGATTTTAAGGTTTTTTTAAAAACAGCCACTCACCCTTATGCCTACGTCACTGTTGTGCTTATCGACCTTGGCCCTCGTGTCCCGGTGACCTTGACGTGACCTTAGGAACCTTCGAACGAAGTTGGCCGCGAAACGAACATTGTCGCCACAGCTGAAAGAATAATGGTGTTATTGGCACTTAAACATAACAGTATTATTTATAACGAAACTAAATGTAAATCTCGGTTAATAGGAAAAAAATGGTCAAAAAAAAGCCCAAGGCTAAAAATATACGCCACACTTGAAACGTAAAATTTCCAGGTTATTTCATCAAATGTTAAATTGCAACACAAAGGTCAAAGGTACTTGTTTTAAATCGCAGTTTTCGAAATAGTAACATAACACCTTGCGCTGTATACATTAGCTAAAAATTGGCCAATGACGATGTAATTTTGATATTAATGAAAGCACCATTAAAGATATAGATGCTCATTTTATTTTTACGTATTGCCCCGAGTATGGATGTTCGATCACCGTTAGCTTTATGCTGGCAACGCGTGGGTTGGACTACATATGCAGTGCAAAGTCATTTTTGTGAACAAATTAAAAAAAAAAACAGAGATTCGATCGCTCTTTGCTATCGTTCTTATCATGTCTAATAAAAAAGGTATTTATCGAAAAAGTTAAAACATTTTACTGAAACCAATATGAAACCGACTCATTAACACCCTTTGGTATAAAGTAGATTACAACTCACCCTCCCCAGACCCAGTTATCTTGAGGGGACTTCCCCCTGTACCCCTCATCACATGAGCACCTCTCCAGGAATCCACTCGCGCAAGATTTAGCGATCGTATGCGTGAGACCGGCAGATGAAATCGAGTAGAGGAAAGCAGTCTCTTTGTTGCCTGAATAAACGAAAAAATATATACATCAATATTATTAATGCAATCTAAATCGAGAATCGCGCGATTTAGAAAACTTTAAATTTAAAACATACATCACTGTGGTTTGGGAACCTTCCTAAATGTTGTCCTCTTGCTATTACGTACTGAGCAGTAGGACAAAAAATTAGGAAATAGATGCATGACTTTCCCTATATAACGATAATGCACGTTTTTAAAGAGATTTTATCAATTTAGCTTAATTTTGTTCTAAATATGCCAAATGTGTATTGCTCATATTAGAATTATACAGGGTGCTAAAGAGAATGTCAAACTAAAAACAATTTCCATATAGGTAATAAGAATATCAAAGCCTAAATAGAAGTAGGTATCATTTTGAATTAATAAAGACTTATTCGAAACGTTCAAAATGATATTCTTGTTACGTCTTACTACAACCTTCAACCATTATGCCCCAAAATTTCTATATAAATTTAAAATTCAATATAAAATACAAGATTATCTTGTAAATAAAAAAAACATCATAAAGTACTACTGGGCTTTTTCTTATTATCTCTCTCAAGATCCGCAATCACACAACGTTGTTAAGTTCTTCGCAAACCTCTTAATCGCTCCATGGTCGCCGATTGTTTGACAACTTTAATCCTTCCTATTTATCGCGGCGTCCCTTTGTCTTGACGCGAAACACAATTAAACAACCGCCATCGACAATCGCCACCTGACCACCGCGACGTTTGTGACGTAATAGGGATTGTCGTCATCAAACCGCGATTGGTTTAATTTCCTCTTTAGCGGTTTTCAATCTCAAACTTGGGAACTTCAAAGAAACATTTAAACTAGGTCATGACCGATACTTGACTTTTTTTTATATCGATTCCCGATATTTGGAAAAAAGTATCGCGATCTGATCCAATGCCTTATGACGTCATTATTTGCATTAAACAAGCAAACAAGTTTTAATTTAAACATTTCCGAAATTTCAGTTTGGGCTTTATATTTTTTACGGTATTCTACAACCTCCAACAATTTTACCTCAGACTTTTAAAACAAAGTTACCCAAAAAAATGTACCTTAGTAAAAAATTATACTATCCATTTTATTTTTAGAAGAATCAAGTCAGAAGAATAAACATAAACCGAAATCTATAAACGATTGGAGCATACTGGTTGGAGGTTGTAGTTAGACGCTGAAGAAATATCAAAGTCAGACAACTGTAAGTAGTAGAATTTTGTAAACATTTTGAATACATTTTATTCTTTTTAATCCCTTTTACAAGGATTCCTGCTTCCTACTTTTTTGGGGCTTTGAAAAACATGGTTGGTTGACCACACGAATTCCACGAATTCCATGTATTCTTATATTCATTGCAAATTGTCACCAATCAGTTTTACATGCGATTGTTCGATCAAAAAATCGTGTTAATGTCCCTGGTTTTCTGCTCTATTAACCAGATTGATCTGGTTGCTATTGGTTGAAACTCTAGTGACGTAAAAGCCGAAAAACTTTTAACCCCCCGCTGTTATTGGGGGTGATGGGTTAAAGGGGTTATTATCACATTACAATAGGGGTTATTATCACAACAATGTAGACTAAACCACATCTAGCGGTCGTTACGTAGGTCCCCTTGATTTGCACAACATATAAAACACAACTATTGCAACCTTAAGGCACCTAAACAGTTTGTTGGCTGCGTTTTATACAACATCTCTGACGTTTGTTCATGTTATGTAACATTGTATGTCAGTGCAACAATTCCAGGTCCTACCTCAATATTGTGGGTGGTCTTACTTCAAAGAGCTGCCATCTTACATTAAAAGGCAAACGTTTGCATATTTAGGCCTTCAAAGGAACTAGTTGGTGACGTTTTCTGACGTGTAACGATTTTTGGCCGGCGCACTATGTACTCACCTATTAAGGTTCAAATATGAAAGCCATGGGTATTTTGTTCTGTTTACCGTAGCGTGGATAATTTGACGCCTTATACATATTTAGGTATACGGAATTTTGTCTGGATTTCATGAAATTCTAACGTCTCTCGTCAGTAAGTCTGGACAGGAAGTTAAATTAAGTAAAGAAAACCAAAAAAACCTAAAATTGAACTGAGTATACCCTTTTTTATTTGCTTTTATTCTTACATTGACCTAATGAAGTACGGTCGTGAGAAAGGCACCAACAATGTGGTGCAATTTGTCGCTAAACAGTGTCGCCTGGTTTCTAGATTCTACCATTATAGTGTCACCCTAACCCTAATGTACGCTGGGGGTCCAAGACTAACCCTTCACCCATAGTTGTTCTATGTTTAAGAATTCGCGAACCCTATTGTTCCATGGGGGATACCACTGACCCCACACCCTTACCAAGTCGTTCTCTGTTTTAAGAATTCTATAGACGCAGTCCAAAACACCTCCTTGACCAATTTGGTATTGTAATGTGGGTGGTCCATCCAATTGCGGATTTGTTGCATTGAGATTGTTGAAGCAGAAATATTTACGCTAGCTATGTAGGGGTTTAAGGGCAAATAGCCTAGGTGCGAAAAATAGTTTTAACCAATTTATAGCTGAAGCAATGCCAACGAGTCACCCCATCCTTAATTTTGTGTCGACCTAACTGTAAAGTTCCAATTAGATGTTTGTAACACTTTGTTTAGCTGATGGCACATTAATGAAAGAACAGTTAAGTTAGTGTACACTTGCAATAGAATTACCACTTAATATTTACACGAACTACACTGGAAAGGGATAGGTAGATAGCACAATGTTTTCAGTTATTAAATGGATGGTGTGGATTAAGTAAAACGATTTGTTGTTTAAAATAAGGCACAGGGTGGTTGTACTTGCCAACCTTTTTTAAAAATACAAATTTAAAACGGGCAGTGTTTGAGCTTGGTTATACATTGATGCACCTGGTTAAAGTGCAAATAAACAATTGAGCTTGACTTTCAAGCTGTTTCCCCACAAATTGATTTGCGTAATAATTGCTCGGATGACACGTGAACGACTTGCAATTAGTTTTTATCGTTTCCTCAATTCTGTGACAGCATCGACCACTAAAACACGGTCTTTGAAAGTTCTGTGGCTTCATATAACGTCAGTTACCTTCTAGTGATGACTTTTAACAGGTCAAAGTGAAAGGTCGGTGTTTTTGTAACCTTGATGTCGCTAGCCTGCTCAGTTTAATTGTTGACCACAGAGAGTTTTTTAGGGTGTTGATATGTCCTTGTGTTTGGTGCAACCAAATTCCTTTTGGTTTATGATTGGGTTTTTACGGTAGCAACGCAAGGCACAGAACACAAGTTTAAACTTGGTTATTATTTAAGAAAACAAACTGGAAGGAATCGTGTGAAAAATAGAATAAATGGAGAATGCTTACTTAAACCTAATCAAGCATGTTTGTGTAAAATTATAACAATTGGCTATTTCTTTCCCTATTTTGTTATCAAGTGATCAGTTTTCAGAATAAACGTTTTCGTTCTGCTATGGTAGCGAATTATGTTTTCCCTTTTCTAATGTAATAAACTTTTTCGCAAATATACTTAAAGCAGTTAAATTTCTCTCTCGGAAGTTCCCAGTTTGTATTAGTTCTGCTGCGTAACACAAATAATAAAACTCAAATAGTATTAAACTATTCGAAAGTTATTTTTTCCCACCCACCTTTATAAAGCAGCTTAATCCTGGCCGACCCTAGCGAGCAATTCCATCTCTCGAAGCGGAACTGGTACTGGCACTCTGCTGCCGCCATGTGGGTGGCCTGTTTAAGGACCTGGGGAAGTCCCGAGTCCCTTTTGCACTTCCTCCTCTGGCTGGAAGTGAGCTTGAATCCATCACACAACTTCCTTGCTGATCCCTTCTCAATGCGATCAGGAACAACAAGAGGAGTCAGGTTCCCGAACTTTGAGCTCATGAAATCTGATCTTGACACAAAATCTGGGTCATCCAGGCCCAAGAACGGCTCGAAATTCGATGCCTGGTGGTTCCGGGCCTGTGTCCGGTTCCGGTTCCACGCTAGGCCTCGATGGTTGACGCTAGAGGGCACCTGTGAGTTTGGGAATGATGACGCAATCATGTAGGAGGAGGGATTTGGGTATAGAGCGTTTAAATCACGCTTTTTACCGCTCTCTCGCTCGTTGCGGATTCGAGCCTGTGACCTTCGGAAGATGCGACCAAGATGCCTTGTTAAGTTAAAACGAGCTTCTTCGCTTAAAGCAGGACGCCTTCTGTATATCGAAGCTTGTTGTGTGTCTCGGGGTCTGTGCGTGTGGGTTCCCGAGGAACCGGGGACTTCCCTTTGGGCCGGAACACCCCCTGGTCTGTAGTATGGTAAAGAATTTGATGTACTTCTACTACTAGCTTGTCTCCTTCGGTCGTAAGAACTCGGTAAATCTCGTTTTCCAGTTTCTTTTGAACCTGTGTGGAATTGACAGTTGGTCAGAAGTTGGCTTTTGGATTTGTTTGTTGTTAATTACGCTTTGGTTTGTTTGTTTTTATTAATTGCAGTGAATTATTAACATCTAGAAGCACGATATGGCGGTATTTGGAGTAACTTAAGCATATTAAGATTGTTTTTTTTTAAACTAATTATCACGGATCTTTAGGTCAGATCTTTTAATCAAATTTAACGAAAAAATTCTTAGCTGTTTTCGCGCAAATTATCTGGTGTCAAAATGGACCAGGATTTAAGGAATTTGAATATAGGTGAACGTTTTGTATTTTCGTGGTCCCTGTGCTACAATTATTACTTCTACTTTGCCATAAAAAATCAAATCGAATTAATGAAATATAAATCTAAGCATCTTACCTGTTTCTTTGGGCGCCTGTGACATCGGCCTCAGGAACACTGGTTTGTATTCCTTTGATCTTTGTGGAATTTCAGCATCTTGGTTCCAGGAATCTGAGTCTTCTAATGATGAGGATGCAAGACTGGAGGAGAGAAGCCACACATCTGGGAGCTGGCCTTTGGCTGTCAGTCTACAAGTAGAAGGGATATTTGTAAAGTTCCATAAAACATCGGGACATTGAGTTATTGCCCGCAAAATGTTTTTGTTTGTCCACCAATTAGCTAAAGTAAGAGACAGTAGGTAGAGTATAGGTAGGGGTTGTTGCTGGGTTCTTTTGAATGACCTAAAAAGTGATCGGAGAATATTTTGCAAATCAGTAGCGGTCTGAATCCTGATTCATCTAGGCCGCACATTATACCACAATTAAACCTGCAAGCTTTGTATTATTGAAGCATTTGTGACACATTGCAAATTGAACTTTTTAAATATACCCAACCTCTTGTTTCTCCAACCGGAAAAAGACCCAATAAATCGCGTTAAACCAAACAAATCTTTTACCAGTATTTTATACTAAAGCTTGGAATAGTGACAATTGGAAAAGGTTACTTAACTAAAACAATAACAAAAAACTTCTCAACCGTTATATTATTGAGGTATTGGTCGCACATTGTAAAGCAGCTCAACCACCTAAATAAACCACATTATCTGTTTATCCCACCTGAAAAAAACCACCATATCACTTTAAAATCGATCAATTCTCCCACCGCATTTCACACCACAATGTGCCAAACAAAATGGCGTCGCCCCAATTTACCCAAACCCCAGCCCCTTCCCACGACAAGTATTGTTGCCAATCAAACACCCAAGGGTCGCATTGCATCTTCTCACCCTCCCCTACTTTCCCGACCCCCTTTCGGCGTCCATTGTCGCCCATTGATGACGTAAACAATGGCCAAAATCTCGGCTAGTTTGACTCCTGTCTAAAAACCTTCGATGAAAGTTTGAGATAAGATTCTTTGAGTTGGGAATTGGATTAAGCGGCGATTTCACATTAGAGTGTGTTATGTTAGGGTGCTCAATGGTTAGTTTTTAAACCTCTTTATTGCTAAAGGTCTTAAACACCCAATTTGCACAGTACAGAAGAAAACAAGGCTGATAAAAGTTTGTCAAACAATTCGATCACATTTTCGCGTGTTTTCTTCGTGTGTTGGATGGCCAAATTTCAAGTGATAAAAAAAGTTTCATATCTTTGCTTTCGGTGTCTTTATTAAACATAAAAAATATTTTGTTTGGAGAAAATTTTCCAATTTGCTGAGTTTTCAAACTGGGTCGTGGTTGGATCAAAGTGTGCTAGAACACATTTCGGCGAGGTTTCTGGATGTTTTGAGGGAACACCAGCAGCTACAAGATGCTAATGGGTGTTTCTGTCAACTAACAAACTTCAATCAGAAGGTCGCAACCCTAGAGTCAAATTACAAAGGCAGCATTTATCATTTACCATTTGCTCGCAAAAAAAAAGAAAAAACACTTGCTTCTTTGCAAGAGAGAAAACGGAGTTTTGCTCTCTGCTTATTTTCCAAGTCAGTAGAGCGGCAATCCTGTCGAAAAGGCGCAATTAACATATCGGGCGAGAGAAAGTAGTGCGCGGCGTGTAATGGTCCGTATCTAGGAAGAGCTCCGGTGCTTTTTTAGGCCACTTTGTGTCCGGTTCGACACTTGGTTTGCAATATAAGGAACGTGGGCAAACTTTTTAGTGAATTTCTCATTTAGCGAAGTCGCAAAGGGCTAATCGTCCGTGGGTGTGAAATTAGAATACTTGGACAGATCAAAAGTTAATAAACCAGCTATCATGTCCTTATTTACATCAATTTACTGTTAAATTTCCTTATGAAATGTCTGTACACTTTACTTTTAACGGGCCGAAACTTTTATTTTATGAGAATTTTCTGCCTTTTAATTCCGAACCTTTTTCCTAATTATATTTTGCCCCAAAATCAAAACTTAACACTAAATAGTAAAATTTTCGTAAAACTAGTAAAACTGACACATATTTATGAACGAGTTTGTCGTATTTTTGCGAAATGTTCCGAATCGTTATCGTAATCAGTCTATTAATTTGCAAACTTTTTTCAATTTTAACCTTGCCCAAAAAACTAAACTTTCCCAAAAATAGTTAATAGTTACTTTAAAACTGACACATATTTATAAAAGTATGTTCCCCTTTTTCAATTTAAAAAAGGAAATGTTCCCGAACCGTTATCGTAATACCAGTCTAGCCAACCGTAAGTCGAAGCCGTCACTGGAAAGGAATTCGGGTTCAATAATGGCGAAAGGATTTCGTTTTATTTGTGGTGGGCGGAGCTAATGGCTCTCTCTAAATCTCCACTTGCCAGGGACATGTTTAAGTGCCCCTTAACGGGAGATCTGCCGAGACCTTGCTGGTTTGATTTAACTTATTACGTAACAAAACCAAACAATGCTGGATTGTCACTGAATATATAATTTTTTGGTTTTTTAAAAATGGTAAAACTAAGGGCTTTACCAATTGGGATTAACCTATGGGTAATTAATAACCCCTAAAAAAGGTAATTTTGCAATTTTATAGGGGTAATTTTGACATTGATATGATACCTTTTGCAATTGAAAAGCAAAAAAAAAGTATCCAGCCTTCCATTTGTTTAAATTTTGTATTTTTATTCGCAAATTATACTTCTAATGTTGTTTATTTCCTTATTGATTTATTTTATTACTTCTTTTACATAAAGTCTAATTAGAATTCATTAAATATTTCTTAGGCATAACAAGACTAAAAAGGTTAAGAACCACTGCTGTAAATACTTGGTTCTCCTAACGTAAACAAACTAGGTATTTTGATATCACTGTGTGTTGTCCAAATCAGACATTTTCAGCTGCTCAGCTTGGGCAAGCTTCAAGCAAAATAAAAGCCAAACCTGCAGGAGCCTTGCAATTAACTGTAACCGACGTATAGCGTTACCTTGCCTTTATTTACTGGTTTTATCCCAAAGAGCCAAAGAGAAACTGGCTTCGGCAAAAAGCGAAGTGACTGGAATGAAAATGGATCACGAAACGTAAACCAAGCCGTGTTTATCGTCTGGGAGTCTCTGACCAAATCTGGAGCTAGAATGGTTGTGCGTTCACTTGGAAAGCCACAAAGTCAACTATTCTTACCCAGGGGGGCAAGTGGCTTTCTGGGGGTGAATTTCGTGAGGTGGGCTTAATGCCATTTAGCAAGTGCGTCATTGGACCGATGAAAAATTGCGCGGGCGTATGCTTTTGTGACGTTTTCTGCTGGTAATTGTGAATCACAATGGCGAAATCCTGCCGACAAAATCCCGTTTTGTGTCGACAGAGTTTGCTGGAAATCCCTTTAATGCCACTTTAGTTTATTTCAATTGAGTGGCTTCCTAAGGACTACAAGACTTCCTTTTACATTTCCGCCCACATTCAACTTGAGGTACGATCCTTGTGAGACATACGGGCGATTAACATCTTCCTAGACACGGGACTTTGCACATTTATAGAAAACATTCGCGTGAAAAGATCGCGGCCTCAAGCCATATCCTGGCAGCAACAAGTCCTTTACACTCAGTTTGTTATCCAGTGAGAAACCAGCTATTTGCGTCACTTGTAAGTCCTTTATTTCTCACGGCCGATTTTTCTGTAGATTACGTGTTGAAAAAGGTTAAAGATTCATCCCTTACACACCATTACAACCTCAATAGCTTTTCGTGGGAATATCGCGGCCCAATTGCCCGTGTTTTGGGTTGTCTAGAAATCGTTCGTCTGTTAATGGAGTCCAATTGCGACTCGTTTTGTCTCCCCCGTAAATTGGCATTGCCCCTTGTAAAGAAGTAGTGTGTTGTTTCAGTTTGGATTGGGTTGAAGACCTATAACCCCTGGTTTGCAAATTGCGGTGTTGTGTTTCTGATTAACCACATTGTTTATTCTGTTTTGTTGTTGTTGTTTTCGGAAGAGCTGTAGTTTATAGAAGCTTGGTTCATTTCATAAGGGTTATAAAATGGATAAAATTATAATCCTGAAATGGAAAGAACCAGCAATTTTTTTTTGATCAGGCAAACTCGCAACGAGCATACAGCTAAAAACGATTTTGAAATTTTATGAAAACGAAACCCACCAAAAACCCTTCCCGGACAGTTTTAAGAAAGATAAATTTTTTAGGTGATTTTGGTATGAAAAACGTGAATTTTGGTTTGAAAAATATAAATTTGGTTTAAAAATATGAATCAGTAAAACTTGCAAACAACTAAAATAGATTTCAAAAAGTGATAAAAGTGATGAATGACACAAAATGATTTTATGCGCTCCCAATTTTTCGCCAGCCCTAGCGATTTACAAGAGGGGACGAATAACTTTCGATAAGTAGCTTCTAGCACGACATGCTGTACTTAAAAGGCGGCCTTCTCTCGAGTCCCATCTTCGACCCAACTCCTACACAACGCTCCCCACTCGACTGGGATGTGGCGAACCTGTGCAAATATCAACTCAACACTTGGCGATTCGAGTATCGAAACATTGTGCAGCGGATGTCTCCCACCAACCCATGCGAAATATAAGAACTGGACATCTTACGCTGTAGGTTAAACATTAGCATTATATTGCTAGGTATATTAGTTGAATACACAATTACATCCATATAGACTACAGTAATGCACTCTTTTATGTACAGCCTCATTAGGTCAGCAGGTAACTCTTTCTTGATCCATTTTGCCATTTTTACTAACTGAGGAATTTAACAACGAGAAATATATAGGACTGGACATGTGACGCTGTTGTTTAACTGTTGTTGTTTGCGAAGGATTTAAGTTAAATTCACAATTACGACCATACAGAGTAATCTCGAGTATCGAAATATCGTTCAACGGATCGTTCGACCACGCAAAATACATACGCGGGCCAGTCAGGGTGGAATAATATTTAAGAGCCCATGAAAAGCTATCAAAGGCTGAGAACCACTGTCCCTAGCGTATTACACTTGGACGTCATTTCGAGTGTTGACCCAGGACTTGTAGTGATTTGATGGAAAACTTTGTGGAAATGCTACGAAAATATCCTAATGGACCCAAATATAGATGTTCGTGTTTTTAGATTGGTGTGAAGTTTTATTTTTAGCCTTCTACTTTACTTGAGTGGACTGTAGTGATTGCCTTGATCGAACGTTTTACTGAACAACCTCAGTGCGTAAATTCCCACAGTTCTTTAATGCTATAGTCTAAGTTTGTGATGAAGAGACCAAATTAAACACGGATTGCGGTATAACAGCTTAACAAAACCATTGCGAATCCAAGTTTTGCGCAAAAATTAACCTTAAATTGTTTTAAAGAAAAACCTTTGCCTAATAACGTTTGGGAAATAAAACAATGAAGAATTTTAGAGCACATTAATTAGTCAAAACTTTGGTAAACGTTTAAAAATTCGGACATTAAAATGGCAAGTTAGTTTTTTTCTGTTACTAAACGCATATTTTTGAATATAAAACTCCGTTATATATCTGACAAAGTTATTAAAGACATTGACACATCTTAACCTTACTCTGTTTGGATTTGATAGTAATTTTACGTCTTCGTAGAAACAGTAGGCGTAACAGTAGCGATTTTCCTGCCACATTTAGAATCGCCTGATAACCACGTCACCCCAGTTTACCAAGCCCCAGTAGTAATACAGTCACCATTGATGAAACCCTAAGTTGACAGTAACAACATCGCCATTCACAACATTCCCGGGCAAGAAGCTACAACTTAACAACCTGTAAACAAGCGATTAACAAAGACTGGGGCGCAAATAACAAGGGATAATCGCGCCGGCGGGAACCAACAAAGACGAAATGCCGCCAGTGGGGATTAACACAATGAGTTTCTCGCCACAGAGAGATGATTGGGCCTGAGGTCCCGGGTTTTTGAGCTTTCCCGTGATTTCAATGCGTTAATGCGTTGATATAATGACGAGGCGTGTTTAGGGTGAAGACAGTAACTCAACTCGATTTCCATTCAACGGGGCGGGGATGAGTTGATGGGCTGGCGACCAAATAACCGTTTCTTGAGGGAAATGGTAGCAGGAAATCGCCCGGGTATTATTTTGACAGATTTTTAAGACCCTCGAATTGTTTGGAGCTAAATGGCAAAAAAAGCGATAAAATTGATATTTGACAAACCGGTTTTCCTTAACATGTTTAACGGTTGTTGCCCACGCCGGCTGTTCTATATTTAAATGTAATAAGTATTAATTTGTTTACCGATTTTTTTATGGTTATGTTCATACTTATGTAAAAAATATTTTTGCCTCCCTTTTTAGGGGTGTTTTGCGTTCCAAACAGACCTTAAAAGTATTGCGTTACGTGTTGTTTTTCCTGCAAAGTCGTTACTTTGACGCCCAGTTTATGTTTGCAGATTTAAAAAGCAAATATTCACTTTTAAAAGCGCAGTACTTAATCATATTTTACAGTTGTGATATACATACAGAGAAGACCATATGTGTCACGAATGAAATAAATATTGTGGTGTTTACATCAGAATAACGTGTAAGAAAACTATAATATCACTTGATCCGCAAAATCATATGTTTATTGTCATATTTCCAGGCGAGGCTACGTTGTTCTACGAATACACTTGCTCAAAGAATTCAAAAGAAATCCCAAAGGTAAGTTAAAACTAGTCAACAAATTAACAACTGCACAAAGACTCTGCCCAAAATGTCTGACACCATCACGTTTTATTATTGATTAGCTTCGGGTCAAAAGTGTCGCGCGCTAAGTGTTTAGAATTGCACCAAAAAGTTGAAAACCAGACTCCGCTGTTTCGTGTTCAATGCATTCCTGGCCTAAGAGCAGCAACAAACCAACTTCTCTTCAGGTACCATTCCGTTTAAACAACACGGGACACAATGCGCGCTGCTGGAGTATTGCACCTGTACAACTTGCATTGGCTCGCGCGAGCAAAACACAATGGCGCCGCGAGTCGCCGACAACGCGGCACTGTTACGTCACAATGCCTCCACAAACGCCGAGATTAGCGTGGATTTATGGCGAGATAACTGACCGGGACCCTAGCTTTTGACTGGTCTCCAGCAAAAAACGCCCCGCTGATTTTTTAAGTGAATTAATTGCGGTTACAGGTGTGTTCTTTTTTAAATCCTATATTCAAACACGAATTTGGGTTTGGCTAATTTCAAAGACTCATTAAGGTTATCTGCAGGTACATTCGCAAAATATACTAATGATTAAGGTCACAGTTCTGCTTTTTTAAATCGCATATTAGGCTGTTTTAAACAGTGGAGATCTTAATTTTGCTTGAACAAAAAATCAATCCATACACTCTTCAAGGAATAAAGTTGGAAATAAAAACTTTTTACAAAGTTCTGTTTGCAAGAGGCCGTCATCGAATCCAGGGCTAAGTGTGTGGTACGACTTGTAAATTTACACGTGAATTTATAAGTTAGAATTTTTAACTTTGATGAAAATTACCCCGGGTGGTCATTTTCCATCCCAATAGTTTCCAGTTGGCTTACCCCCTTGAATTGACCCCGTTGTGGAGTCAAATCGGGGTCAAGACAGGGGCCAACCTCTTTAGGCCGACTGGGCCAAACACCCCTCCACCCCCCTTAAACTAACCCCCCAAAACATCATTTCACGGACCAATTCCTCATTAAATTGGGAGCCCGGGCAATTTCGCTGTCTCGAAAACCCCAGGATCTCGATTCTTAAAATGGATTTTTCTCACAATTTCGAGTTCCATAATAATCGACTGTTTACGTTTTAGGCGCGATATTTGAGAAAACGGGAAATCAATCGTTCGATAGAACCCTTCGCATCGGAATATTTTTCAATGTTGAATGAAAGCAGAATAGCCTACTGTGAGGTTTTTTGATTTATGAGAAAGATATATGCTTCGGGGCTACGTTGTAAAATGTTGTGACGGCAACGTTCGTATATAATTTGTACGAATTTTAAGACAAAGTAATAACAACAAAACCTATATAGAAACTAGTAGGTTTATATTGCTTGAACGTTCTAGAAAATCTTAACTAATTTTTATATCTTAATTAAAAGGTTTAACATTTTTCTGTCTTACTAAGTCCTCCCAAACATTGTGCTCGAATTTTTAATTTCAATATTAGCATTTTTAGATCTCTTGTGGAAGTTAGTTTGTCATCACACTATAGGTTTTATAGAGTTAAATCCAGACTGATAAAAAAAATAATTCTAAAGATTTAGTTTGCACATTATGTATGAGTCTGGGACGGTTTAAAACTAAGAAAGGCGGAGCGATTTAAAAAAATATTCGACTTTTGTAAGTTTGTGACATACCAGAAACGCGATTAATTTAAAGTCTTTTTTAAGCATTTTTCTGTTTTTTTGGGTAAGACAAAAAATGGCGATAATTTGCATAACTCACCCAAAGTAGGCGTCGCAGGTGGATAGAAGCAAGTTAGCCACAAGGATCTTTAGGAACATCTTGAATGATCCTCGCATAACTCCTTTGATCAAAACTTGTGTCCAACAAACTTCACAAAAGCTTGCTTAAATCCTTTTCACAGTTCACTTTCACAATTTTCTTCGAACCGAAACAAGTCTTTCCGGTGCAAATTTTGTATCGTTTTTTTTTGGTTCAAATTGTTCGCAGCAAAGTCAGCTGTCCGCTTCTCGCGGTTGCTTTGTTACGTCACTAGTGCGCTGGCAATAGGGCCGAGTATTGCTTCCACTTTTGGGCGGCGAGTCTCTTTCACACGCGACAGAAATAAACTTCTTGGCGTGATGACGTAGGGACGTTGCGACGCACAGATCACAGGGAAAGTTGACTGAAATTAACCTTTATGTTTATAGAGAGAGCCTGAAACGATATATAAGGTTAAAATGGCTAAAACATGAACACGCCGCCCATCGCTAATGTTTATGCAGCGCACAATAATCGTCTTGTTTGCGTATGAAGCCGGAACTTAAAAACAAGTTAAAAGTATAAAACTCAAACTCACATGAAAAAACGCAATAAAAATTATGACGCCTAGAATTAACATTAAAGTTATGAGAGCTTATGTTGTACAAAGCCAGTAAAAAAACAATAAAAACAAACACCCTTTGATTAAACCTCCTCTCCTAAGACGAACTGCAGTGTTTGTAAAAACTAAATATTTGAAGCAACCGAAAACTTACAGCGGTTAAAAACAGATCTTTAGGTATAAACACACCACAAATATCCGGGGAACCTGAAACCTGAGTAAATGGGACTGTAAGCAACTGCAAAATTTTACGCACCGTATTCTTTTTTATATCACCTCACCTCAATTCGAGTCTACGTCTGGATGGAAGTTGGGCGAAGCTAAATACTCATTAATCGATATGTCTTCCTGTGCTTATCACTTCTCTATGACTTTAGCAGACTCCGAAGCCAAAGCATATTTGACCGAGTATCAGCGGACAAACTTGGCGTGAACTCTTGAGTCTCATATTCCAAACACTAAACCACCAAAGCATGAACAGCGTATGACTTTGACAGGCCAAAGGGGTCGTAAGCTAACAAGCAAAAAAATGTACAAACTTGCAATGCTCTCTCCGTTGATACTCCCGAACTAAACGACAACAGTGTTTGACTTAAACAGACTTGACTAGCCATGAGCGAACATAGAAAAACTGGCAAAACTGCAATGAACTTTTCAGCCTGATACTCATTGAATTAAAACGGCATCAGCGTATGACTTTAGCAGAGAAGCCATGAGCTTACTTAAAAAAACAGGGCAAACTTTACTTAAACTTTTAATTCTGATACTTCCAACGCTAAAACGCAAAAGTGTATGACTTAAGCAGCCAATAGAAGCCATAAGCTGGGGGTAAACTCTTAGTGAACTTTAGATGCTGATATTTCAAACTTAAACTGCAGTATAACTAAACGCAAGTACAATAATAATAGCAGTAGCCTTAGAAATTAGGTTGACCGAACATCGTACATTGGCCATCAACCTAATTTCCAGGCTCCTGTTGTCAGTTGTTACTTGCGACAACTGGCTTCCCGGTCACTTCAGCTCTTACTCTTCCCTCTAAAGTCGGCTTCCATTCCCGCAGACAGCGACCCGAGTCTGAGCTGCCATTACAGCAACTGTGAGGCCTCGTTCCTCGCCTAATGTTTCCACAACTTTACGCCCTGTCGCCCGCCCTCTCTCTAAAGCTGTGGTTCTCAAACTGCGGGCCCCGAGAACTGAACTGGGCAAACTACGACCCACTGATCGGGTCCTGTTTGCCAGGCAATTTAATCCTGGCCTCATTTACCATATAACATGTTTAAGCATGGAATAAATATTATAGCCCATTCACAAGTAGGTATAGCACGTTATGCGTTCCATTAAGATATTTCCCAACTCTGGAAAATACATTTTTTATCAACGAGACCTTGATTTTAAATGGTTCTTAAGCGAAATTCCAACTGTATTTATTATCTCACTTTTGGTGCATATTTTCATGTTTAATCTTGTGCTAAATTTCTGCTAACTTTGGAAGTTACATTTTTGTTTCATTACAGCATTTTTTATTAATTTAAAGACGTTCAAGCGGCAGTCTTGCAACTTTTTGCCATTTACAACGAATAAAACATAAGGTGGATATAAGATAAGAATATCTGTTTCATTTGCTCTATTTCTTGTATTTTTAAAGTTTTTGTTCGTGTCCTGACTGTTTAGTTCCGATTAATCACAGTTGACCCTTTGGCTCCGGCACCTGGGTCTTGGACACGATTTTGCGGAACTTTAGATCGTTGCCAAGTTCTAGTTCACTAAGCCGTAACTTTGGGTGATTTATTTGGCGGGGTTGTGTTCTTTACTCAGTTAAGGGGGCGTAATTGGGGGTGATTTAATTTCAGTTTATTGCTTCTGTGACCCCCCTAAGTTGAACCAATAATATTTGCTTTTCCAGTTTGATTTAATGAACACATTCGGTTTCCGCTAGAACAGGAACAAACTGTTTTACGTTTAATTAAATTTATTACTGATTTTAAGTTAAAGTTTACATCTACCTAACGATTTAGCTTTGTTTATGATTTTTTGGTTTTGCAGGCATTAATCTCTAAAGCATATTGGTTTAAATTTATATATAAATGTAGAAAAAAATGCAGTAAATCATATATAAGTATAGCTAGCATTGTGCTAATATTCCACAAAAACAATGGCAACTATTGACGTCATAATAGTTATTTAGACACGGGATAAACTTCTCATTCCATACAGAAGCAGGCTACATTTTCTCAAATATTTACCCATTTTACTTGCATTTATTAAATGTTAAGCAATTTTATTAAACAATAAGTCAAACGAAATCAGCGGGGGTTATTTTTTTTAATGTTAGTTCGAAAGTGCTTGTCCTGCTCACCTTCCCTGGTGGCTTTGGCTCCTGTGACCCACATCGCTAATCAAGAGTAGCGCCGCGTAAATAAGCTGTCACTCGCGCTTATCTTGGAGTGGCGAACAGCGGGGATTAGGACAAATCAAACACCACAAGTCAGCACGCGAACCACACGCGTCCAAATATCACAGCGATGCCGCAAGTTTCAAAGAGGGGAGAATTTTCGTGTTATTTAAAGGCATGCTTGTAATAACTTTCACAAGGTTCTAAACTTATTAACATTAAAAAATTGCGAAAAATTTCAATGCCGGAGAGTAACGGGTGCTTTTTGAGAACGTTCCAATGAAACAATATGTACTACTGACGTCATAATGTATATTACTCGTAAATAGCGTAAAGGATTTAAAGTCCGTACAAAGTTAAAAAATCTTGAAACGCCTAAATTTTTTGAATTGTTTTCTTTGAAAAAAAGATTGTAGACGATGAACTTTTTACAATTAGGTCGCAAGTTTTGAGCAATTGTTGAAGTTCCTTTACGTAAAGACCCTTTTTCTACATTTGTTACTCGACACCAATTCTACCCTTTTCGACCTTATAACTGCAGATTAGAAAAGCCCGGTGTTGTATGACACTTGCTGGTTATTTATCGTCTTTTGTGGCTCGTTTGCTGCAAACATCCTGCATCCGAACACCATTTAAGATCATTTTAATGGTGTTTGATTCGTTAGGTTTCCTTCCATATAAAAGTCCCTTACGACCTTTTGTTGGAAAACCAGTTTACATCAGTAAAATCTAGCCATCAAACAACCAAGATGTTTTTATGGTATTTTCTTTGTCCCAAACAAACAAATATGTATTGGTTGTAGTTAGACGCAATATGAATATCAAAGCCCATACAAAAGTAGGTAGCATTTTGTGAACGTTTTGAATAGATGTTAAAAATGAATAGCGCAATATTTGCAGGGATCAAAGATGTCATGTACTTCTGTATGGGCTTTGATATTTCTACCATGTTGAAAAAACCTCCAACCAATGTGTTCGAAAGTTAACTGAAATGGATTTTATTCCGATGTTTTTATCGAATTGTTTTACTTTTGAGTTTTACATTTTAACGCACGCGTCAGCCGATCAATATTGGACAGAAACATGGGTCAGGTTATCAAAACACACCAAATTTAAACGCAATGAACTCAATGTTACCCAACGGTAAAACTATGACAAGTTGTCATTATGCGTCAGCCTAAAAAATGACGACATCAAAAAGTACTCAGCAAATGTGAGCCACAAAGCAACCTGGAAAACGTTCACTGAGGGGACCTGGAAATTTTCGCCACGCCAGACATCCTTATTGTTCGCGAACAATGAAAAGTGCCAATTATTGCAAACTATTACCGCAATTTGCCCATCTACGGGATTACTGCCTTTGTTGTCGCCGACACATTATGTCGTCACAAATAGCTACCTGTTGACGTAAATTGCCAAAAATGCGGGCCTCGGAAAAAATAATCCAGTTAAAGCGACTAAAGCTACCAACATTAAATTAACTTTTGTGAATATAATTTCAAAGTTTCCGACACGCGTATTTCTTAGGGCGGTTAAAGTGAACTTACGGGCACCACCTAGCGCTTATTAATTCAATACAAGAAGACATAGAGAAGGCAATGGCGGAAATGAGTAAAGAAAACGTTTAGGAAATGCTACCTACTTCTGTATGGGATTTGATATTCATTTTACATTTAACTACAACTTCCAGCCATTATCTTAAGATTTATTCGAAACGTTCAAAATGCCACATATACTTCCAAATAGGCTTTGATATTCATTCTATACATTTAACTATATTCATTCTACATATAACCTCCTCCATCCAATATACTTTAATAAATAGTGGGACAAATTGGGCAAATTCTTCAACTTCAACAGAGAATTAGTCAAATAATATTTTTGTTCGTTACATTACGACTACGCCTGTTGACACACTGTCAGCTGTTGGTATTATCCACAGAGTTTCAACAAGAGTCAATTTTATTAAAGTTATGGATACTACAGTTGCGCCGAAAATTGCATCATCAGTTTTCAGCTAAAAAGTTTTATTTGTCTAAACGCTGTTCTAGATCGCCTAAAACCTTGTAGTTCCTTTAGGATTCCACCTTTACTTTCATATCCCTAAATCAAAATCACTTTTCTGACTTGTTCACAACATTGTCAACAGCTTTCTGACTTTCGCTTTGCTCGACTTCCGAAGTTTATCCAAGACACTTCGCTATCTCAATGTTCAAGCAAACACAAACTACGTCAAAAGTCAAAACAAACAAGCTCGTCGATGAGGTTTGTCCAAGTTCGAGTGACAACAATGATTAGCGGTAATTACTCGCGGCCGGAAAAGGCATTTTTTCCCTCCATTGAAAGAATAGAACTGCTGGTGGTTATTGTCCCTCTATAGTGGCCACCAGCATAGCGGAAGACGCGTGGTACTTCTGTGGGGGAGAACAACTTAATCTGCCCCCGTTTAATTAACTTCACGCTCCTTAATTCCGCTTAGGGTCTTCAAATGCTCGGCGGGCGCTCGACCCATCCTAGAACGGCGGGGACGTTTTTTTGAAATCCCGGGCAGTTTTATTGCGTTCTGTTCGGCTTTTTATACGACAAATCTATTTTTTGTTGTTTTCTTTTTTGGGATTTTATTTATTTTTCATATTTTGGCTAAACCTTGTCCTTTTTCGATTTTTTTTTTTTTTTTTTTTTGAAAGACCGTATTTACGGAAGAACATAAACGCGGTTCATTTTACCGTATATTTGCTAACATTCGATGGAAACATTACGCTTCCAGACAGTACGCTTCCAGTTCTATATTCAGACAAATACGAATCTATTTGCTATTTGAATATCACTAAAGAGCGTCGGTGCCTTATATGCGATATCAAACCCATAGAAAAGTCAGCCCTGCTTTTCAAAGCGACATTTTGTACCTCGGACAACAAAATATAGCTTATTTTTCGACGACAAACCCAATTGAATTTAATAACATAATAACATGCAATTTTGGAGCTTATAATTGCTAGAGGTTGTTGTTAGACGTATTAAAAATAGCAAAGCCCATACATAAGTAGGTAGCATTATGTGCATAACTTTTGAACATCTCTTTTATTTTTTAAATGCCACCTACCTCTATATGCTTAGCGTCCAGCATGGAACTGGTTCTATGTTTTTGACCACGTAACAACTGAATTGTTAGTGTATCGAACTATTCTTCATTAGGCCAAAATATCGAATGGGTGTCAAAACAAGATAAAGGCATTGGACATTCCTATACAATCCATTGGGTTTTAACATTAATTGCTTATATCGACTCGACAGCTTACAACGTCCAGAACTGTTCTTGCTGCAGCTCTAGCGGTAATAGTGGACGATTCTATGTGTGTAGTTTTGCCGCTAGATGTCGTATTGTAACTAAGTATTGACTATGACTTATTTAACACGCACTGTATTTTTCATAGCTTTGTATAATTACGTTTTTCGAAAAAAGGAATTCAGTTAGCAAATACGTTGCTTATAATTTTATTAGAATTAAAAAAAATATAAATATTTTAATAATGTAAAACATACCGGTACCCTGCAAAAAGCTCTATTTTACTAGAAATAACAGCAAAAATTCCACCTAAAGTTAAAGTTCTTATTACTGTTCAAGTTCCCGTAGGGTTTGAGTTTAGCTCATAGATTCTTTAGATATTGTTCTGACTTGTTCAATTTTAAACGTTATTACGACTATTATATATTAGTCCTATTTTGGTTTGACTCCATATGCACATTTTGATATTAGTTTCAAGTCAATTTTTTACACAGACGTTGACATTCTATCCGCAGAGTTTATTGCGAACAAGCGTTAACGAAATTAGTCTAGCATCAGCAACAAAAAGTCGATCGGATTGAACAAAATAGTAGTGCGCGTTTCGGAAAACGAAATTTGCACTTGCATGCATAAAATACATATTTTCTAGTTCACTTTTTATCTGTATATATTTACAAGTTGAAAATATGCATAAAATTGCTCGTAAATTCGGCTTTAAAGTTAAAATGAATTGTAATAATCTTGGTTAAATATTACTCAGAATACAGAAAAATCCTTTTTATATTTAGTAAAATCCTTTTTATATTTAGCTTTAAGTAGTAAATACGGTTTGATCGTTTTAATAGACATAAAAATGTAACCATTTTAAACAAACATATACAATATGAATGAATATTTCCAAGTACATTGAATTATCTGAAATGATCAGCCCAAAAACGTAATGCAAAACAGGTTATGAGATAATGCGATAAAGACGGATTTAAATTATCAAATTTAAATCAACCTTTGCGATAAAAGATAATACACTGAATGACGCAGTTTGGCAATTAAGATAAGGATAAATAAACGAAGAACGAACACATAAGAGGAACAAGGCGTAAGAGCAACACATGAAACAACGTACAAAGCAAAGCAATAGCAAACGCATCCTTTTTATGGTGTTTTTTAGATCCCCCCCGTAATATATAGCTTGTAGTATTAATAAAAAGCAAGAGGTTTGTGAATAATGTCTGCGCGGTCTGGACATTAAACAAGTAAACTATGAATTATTAACACTGGAAAACTTCGTTTAATCAGGAAACTGTAAGAATTTGAACAATATTTGCCCGAAGGCGTACGCGGATTTTTTTATTGAGGTTATCATTTTTGTAAGTCTTCCTGAAAGTTCTTGTAAGTTTGTAGAACCCGGGGTATGTAGACTAGTTCTGAGGGGCCCACGAAGGCCTATACAATAATCTTTGTGTGATTTAAAATGTAATGACTTATTTAAAAAAAAGTAGATTAATTAAAAGTACGCTTTAGTCTCTCCTCGAATGATTTTAGTCTCGCTTTTAGTTTTTATTTGCGCACGAGTTAGACCAAAAACAGAAAGTTAAATCTCTGAAAAACTTTCATGCCGACTCTGGTCCACGCGAACCATAACATTTTTTTAGGGGCTTCGATAAAAAAGTTTAAGAACCCCTGGCCTAGCAGCACGAAGGTATATTCTTGATTAAGCTCTTTGTGCCCAAAATTCCAGGACGGCTCAACAGCATTTGCGTTATGTTTCTTAAGCGTAATTGAAAAAGCTTGAATCGACGCAAAGTTGTGAGTGTAGGTGCCACATTTCAAGCCAGAATTGACAAGAGGTTTTCGGTCAGAAAATAACCCTTTCCTGGAAAATGATTGTCATGTGCAAAAAATTGTGGCACAGTTGTAATGGTATATTTTCAAGCCCATGAAAGCAATGCCTATTCAATACTGTACATCGTGTTCAAAAATTGGTTTTCAGTTGTTTGACTTTAAAAGGCAGTCGGTCAATATTCATTTCAATTTGGGTCAACATTTCTAACTTTTTTCACTACATGAGATTCTTCTAGGGAAGCATATTGGTGTAAAACCCTTGGCCCCGAACGTCTTGCCCCTCCAGCCATTATCTTAAGATTTTCGTTATCTTAAGATTTATTTGTAGTGTTCTCTCTAGATTAGGTTTGTAAGCGTCTTCTAGGCAAGCGTAGTGGTGTAAAACAGTGAAATAACAAAGCACGGGTACGACATTTTGCCTGTTTGCTTTGAAAACTCAAGTCAAACCATGAGTCCGACTTACAACCCTGAAGCTAAATCCTGTAATCATCAATCATTCTGCAAAGCACCTGTCGCAACTTGTTCAAATAAAGCGTTCTTAGCCTCCGCTTCGTCAGTAGTTGGCTTATGAAGTCCAGGGATATTCTCATACATCTTGTCCCTTAACCTCTCCCCATATACAGTCTCAGACCACGCTAAGTGCTTGCAATAAAGCGAAGGCTTGGGCTTAAGCTTGGCTCCTAACATCCAAGGCTTCTTCTTGAAAGGTTGGTAGGAATCAATACAAAGATCCTCCGCTTCTTTTTGCTTTGCTTTGAAGGTGACAAGATCTTCTTCCATCCTTAGATTCCCGTATTCACTAACTTGCTTCCAGAATGTCTTGTTGAAGTGGTCGTACAACTTGTAATCCGCTTTGTTCCAACGCAAGATCTTCTTACCGAGGTCTTCGCTTACCTTTTTGAATAAAAAAATAGGATAAACTTTGTTTGTTCCTAGATTTCACAATCTTATAGAAAGGTTAGTAATGCTGCCCCTGTTCCAAAGTATTAATGTTCGATAATATCGGATCGGAGCCAATACACCTGTTTGTGCAAATAAGTGGGATAAACTATAGCTTGTACTGCACAATAGGGATGTCAGATAATATTAGACAAATACCAATATAGAACGTAATAATGCAACTCGTCCGACATTAAAGTAGAATCGGTACCGATCCTATTCATGTACGAAAATAAAACTTTGTTTGTTTTTCTAGACTTTTAAAGCACAAGTAGGTATAGCATGAGGACCTTTTAAATAAATCGTAAGATAATGGCTGAGGGTTGCAGTTGTACGTAGAATAAATTTCGAAGTCCATACAGAAGTACATGGCATTAAGGTTTCGAAACGTTTACAAAATGATACCAACTTCTGTGTGGGCTTTAAAATTAAACAGCATTTAACTGAAAACCTCCAGCCATTATGCTTCGAAAACAAAGATTATTTTTTGTCAAACAAAAATTTCGCGACCACAGTAAACATAGAAATCAAACCGACCTCTGTTTTTGCTTCTGAAATCCTCATCTTGAACTTGATGTATACGATATCTTCCCACGACCAGCAAAGCAGATGCTTCATCATGATCAAGCTCTCGTCGAAGAAGTCGGTCAAGAGAACCAAGGTGAAGGTGTCATCCAACTCCTTGATCTTGCTGTCGATGTAAGCGTCGTCGTCGTTTGACACGTCGAACCTGTCAATCAAAAAACAACTGTCAATCAAAACGTTCTGATATTAATGATTTTACTGTTAATAACACATTTCAAGTGACAATCAACAATTACAAATGTCAATCAACAATTCAAATGTCAATTAACAATTTTCCTATCAGGCAATGATTTCTCTGTCAAACAACAAAATATGTTGCAGGCATACGGTCAGCGACTTTATTGTCAATATTTTGAAACTGTTTTGTCGCTAACTAATTAATTATCGTTAGATGTTGGAATCGAAAACCCGATATTTTAGGCAAAAGTATAGTAGTCTGATTTGATTTCAAATTACGTCATTGCTATCGTCCAATAAGCCAAATTGACCAAATTACAACTTAAAAACGTAATATATTTCGGATTGTTTAACTAAAATTTGATTTGCTTAGTTATATTTATTGTTAATATACTGTTTTATAAAAAAGATATTTTAAAGTTAAAACGCTCAGTTTAATCGCAGTCAGTGACTAAAATTCCTCAACCAATTTGACATCGGATCGACACCGATACGACCCTAGTATCGGACGAGTACCGATACTACCACTTGGTATTGGAAATCGTCTCTGATCCGACATTATCGGACGAGTACCGATACTACCACTTGGCATCGGGTATCGGCTCCGATCCGATATTATCGGACGAGTACCGATACTACCACTTGGTATTGGGAATCGTCTCTGATCCGACATTATCGGACGAGTACCGATACTACCACTTGGCATCGGGTATCGGCTCCGATCCGATATTATCGGACGAGTACCGATACTACCACTTGGTATTGGAAATCGTCTCTGATCCGACATTATCGGACGAGTACCGATACTACCACTTGGCATCGGGTATCGGCTCCGATCCGATATTATCGGACGAGTACCGATACTACCACTTGGTATTGGGAATCGTCTCTGATCCGACATTATCGGACGAGTACCGATACTACCACTTGGCATCGGGTATCGGCTCCGATCCGATATTATCGGACGAGTACCGATACTACCACTTGGTATTGGAAATCGTCTCTGATCCGACATTATCGGACGAGTACCGATACTACCACTTGGCATCGGGTATCGGCTCCGATCCGATATTATCGGACGAGTACCGATACTACCACTTGGTATTGGGAATCGTCTCTGATCCGACATTATCGGACGAGTACCGATACTACCACTTGGTATCGCGTATCGGGTATCGGTTTCGATCCGATATTATCGGACATCCGCAACCGTGAGACAAAGTTCCAATATAAACGCCCTATTAACAGCACTTTAACCATACAAACCTACCCGATGTCGAAGAACATGTGGTTCTTGGCCCTGAAGTACCAGTCAGTCTTCTTGTTGTAAAACTTTTCTGGGTTGTCGTAGAAGGTCTGAAGTCTCAGCGCTGTCGTGTTGGCGTTGATTTGTTGGAGCCAGTCGTTGAAGGGACTTTGATCCTAGTTTAAAGACCTCGTTATTTGCTGTCACGAAGATGGGTGATAAGCCACTAAGGCACCATTGGGATGCAATTGGCGTCTGATGCTGAATGCGCTTGGACGTCAATCATTGAAATTTAGTGTGACAACGAGCGGTCTATTTGTTTTGCTTAGCACTGTGTTCATAATGTATTCAAAGTAAAGGCCTATAGCGCAAAAGTAAATTAGCATTTCTTCCAAATAATAAAAGTTACTGTGTGACTTGTTTAATCAAGAAATCAATTGTTCTTACGCAATAAACGCTCAATTACAATTTTACTTATTTAAAAAATATATATATGTTGGCAAAATAATCTTATAAAATAAAACAATAGTGTAATTTTTTTTAAAGAAACTTACTTATTATTTATCTAAGTAAAAGTAAAACACACGTACATCAAAAGGTATTTTTCTAAGTTTTATAACTTAATTGTTTTGGGTCTAACTCTCCTTGCGGACCCTCTGAAACTGCTGTACGGACCCCAGTTTGGGAACCGCTGGTTTAGAATAATGTAAAATGCGATGGACAAGAGTGTTCATTTTATTGAAAACCCAGTACTTTGGGGATATTATAATAGTGATAACAATTACCTGGAAAAACCCGAACACAGACTCCACGTTGTCCATGGGTGCTCGTATAATTGTGATGTAACGAGTGTCTTTGGGCATGATCTCTTGCAACTTGTCGATGTTAAATCTGCAAAGTTAAGCAACAACGTATTACCGAATGCTCGAAATTTTTTAAATGTTTAATTGAATATGTTAATAGTTCCAAAGTTTATATTTTAAGGCAGATATTTGGTTTCAAATTACACCATAAATATTTTAGAATAAATGTAATAATAATATTTGTCCCACCCTAACCCAAATAATGTTAGCAATATAAAGCCCCGGACGAAAATTTGGTAGGATTCTAAAGCAGCCTATTACCCATTTAACGAAGGATATAATTAATTAAAGGCGCCCCAGTCTTGTTTTACAAAATCTTGTAAGATTTGTTACGCGAAACTTGTAGCGTGTAACGTAAACGTTCGCACCCCAAGATAATCTATATAATAAAACCAAGTACTGAACTCCCAAAATACGATTGGCTAATGTAAATCATCCGGTCTGCAATTTTTTTACAAACTCACACCCCACTATTTCGCTACAATACCGACCTGAAATGATGTCCTATAATGTTGTAGCTTGGGAGTGGAGGATCAATCAACCTTCTGTCGATGTAAGCGGGGTAACCCCCTAATTCCCAGTGGTCCTTCAGGGGAAGTCCCACAGTAAGGTTGTGGGTGTCTGTGTGCAAAAATTCGGGTTCGAAAAAGAGTCGTACGAAATTCTAAGGATTTGCGTTAAATAAAATTATATCTAAGAGCGACGCACCAACAATTTATTTCCCTAATTAGGAAAAATTTCCACCGTAAGGATGTAGGCATCCGTGTACAAAGAATGTCGATTAGAAAAAAGAAAGTCGTAACGAGATTTAAAGGATCAAGTTTAAATGAAATTATATCTAAATACAAAACCCCAACACTCTATTTTGACTAATTCAGAAAAACTGAACCACAGTAAGGTTGTGGGTGTCTGTGTAAAAATAAAGCTTGTTAGAAAATGTTGTAAATTGCTCTGAGGAAAATGTTTAGATTAAATTCATTCGTGACGTACCAACAATCATTATTTTTACAAATTAATTGAATTTAGCAAATTATCCGCCAAAATTTTCTGGTGTTTTAGAAAGACTGAAGTTGTCTATATTGAAATTTAAGGTGTGAGAGCAATTATATGAAAGAGAAGACAAAATCAAACCAGAAGTTTTTTAGGTTTAGCTCAATTTATTTCAAGTCAAACAATTTAAACAATTAGCGAAGCTAATGAATCACTGAGTGCTATAAAAGCACCTATTGAAACGTTAATTACTTTGGTATGTCAATCATACTCCGCATTATATTGTCGCACCCAACTATCTTATACGCCATTACAAATCGGAAAATCCACAAAAAAGTCGAAACAAATGACAGAGAAACGCCGGTAAATGTATTTAAGGGGAAAAACATAAACAACACTTAGAGCATTATTAGCCTATGAATCATAGGCTACGTTAGTGCTACGTAATAGTCGATCTTCGCCACACCTAACACCATGTATTTTGTCACTTTATCACGCAAGAGTGCCAATCACTTTATATCTGCCAACTGATCCAGCTGCTGATAACAAGCCTTAAGCTCGCTGAAAGGTCAACTCTAGCGGAACAATATGTTTTGGCTGAGCGTGTAAAATCAATAACGTAATGAGTCAATTTATGACGTTGAATATATTTCTGGGTTTGGCTTTATATTAGTCATGACTTGTTTTTGCCAGACGTCCAGAATTAAGTGACGCAATAATTCAATTTTACCGTCAAACATGTCTATAATGCGGGGCTATAAGTTCGGTTGTATATCGATTATGACACTATTTAAGTTCACCAAACAATTTTTCTGGCGCTTTTTATAATAAACAACTTAATAAAAATGCTCTTTTCTGTAGGGTTCTGTAGTGAATTGCTGCATTAAGGTTGTTCGTTTGTAATTGTTGCGTTAATATTTAAACTGTCATAGTTTGAAACATAATGGCTGGAGGTTTTAGTTAGGTGTAGAATAAATATCAAAGCTTATACAGAAGTATAGGTAGCATTTTGTGAACGTTTTGAATATATCTTTATTTAGCATTTTTGTTATCATTAAAAATTTACCAAACGGTTTAGGTCTACGTTTAACAAGACTGGAGGTATGGGCATTAAGATAGCAATTATTCTTAAGCTTACAAAACGCGAACGTGCAGCAGCCTTCAAGAAGCTTTTTAAATACCACCTTAATTAGTTGAAGGTCAAGTAGCAAGTTTAAAACTAGCGACTTAAACATCTTATAATTTCGTGAACGTGACAAAAAGCAACGACATAAAGTCAAGCAGTTATAAAATGTAAAAGAAGAATATTTTATTTTTTACAAATAGCCATGTCAAAGACTTCTTTTTCTAGATTTAAATTTACATTTTTCATTTTTTCTTCGAACAACAGAATCTACCTGAAATTCGAATTGTGAAGAACAAACGATTCTGGTTGCACATCAATAATAAAGATTAACCCAAGTACATAACTTAGTAAACCGACTATTAGTTTGTTTGGATGTTATATGATAAATATATTTCGCTACTAAAAGCACCTTCATTATTTTTAATACAACCTCAATTTGGAGTAACAATAGGTACGCGTTCAGTTATTTCCCACCACTGTACGCTACGGTTAAAAAATTTCTGATTTAATAATAGTTGAAATTCCTAATAGGATAACGGTTAAGCCTGTGTTGTAGCCAAGGTCTACATCCAGTTAATCACCTGCAAATCGCAGCATAATGTTAGACATTGTTGAACTTCCAGTTTTGTGAGTTTTCAGGAAAACCACGTTCGTTGCCGTTTCAACGCACTGCTGCGCCACCTTGTGAAAACCGCTACCACTGCCCTGGAATACACAAAGTCAAATTTTCATACTCGTCGTAGTATAAATATAAAGCTACATTCTTTTAACTACAATCGTAGCAAATACCATCCTATAAGTTTAATCGTCACAGTACAATCGTAACACTATAATTTTCACAGCACCTTTGTAAATGTACAATCATAACAGTACAATCGTTACAAGACATTCGCAACACAACCATCGATACAGTATGACTGTATTATAGTTACACTAAATCGTTAAAAGTATTTTTGTATAAGAACAATTGTCAGTGGCCACACTAACTAGTCAAAACTAATGAATTTGAAAAATAAAATCACCCGATGTATGTCCCAGTTTTGTAAACAAACATTTTTAAAATATGTCTCCATTTGGGTTATTAGCAAAAATGATAAAATCACAAGCTATCCAACTAATAACAAATCAATAGCACGGTAGATTCACTGCCTTAACTAATACAACAATTACGCCAATATGGTCGTTGTAATGTAAATTTGCCCAGGTACCATACAACTTGTCTTTAAATAGTCGATAATATAGTATTAGCATAGCGTTTTGGGTTTGGTTGGTATTAGGTAATCTGTAAGTTTAGTAGTTGGTCAAAATTCAACATTTTGTTATTATTACGGAAAATACATATTGCATTTTCAGAATTAGTAAATTAGTGTTATCCAATTTTTATTCTTTAAAATATAGGTGGCGACAAAGGGAGGCATTCTAAGATTAACAACGCAACTGTGAAGACTCATCCCTGCTAAACCAGTTGAAACGCTTTCTCGGAAAATAAATAGTAAGTCATACGCACTTTAGCTGTACATAAGAAGTGTTTAACCTATAAGAACACCGTTTAAGGCAAGTGACCTTTTGGGCAGGGATTAGCCAGATGCGATTAAAACGAGATTTTCTTTAGTCGTGTTCAGCTTTTTATTGAGAAATACTTTTTCATCTTGAGCATTTATAAGTTAAATGTTTAAATAAAGGAAAATAATTAAAATGCTCTAAAAGGTTCCTTTAGTTTTCCTCATTAAGGTTAATATTTAAAAATGTATATTTTATTTTATCCAGTTGGTTTTATAGGACTATAGACGCTTCTAATCTGTCTGATGGTTCTGAACATAGGATTCGCAAGCACACTTTTGCAATAGGATATTTCAAACACGGTTTAGCGTTCTTCTGCATATAATTGGGGATTTCCTTGAAAACAATTATCCCATTGATTTACTCTGTCGACCAACATTAATGGTTGGGAAAATACAAAGCTGGTCTTGCTCTTCTGGTCTTTATATTTTTATCCAATGTTTCGGCTGCCTATGCAGGATGCCTTCATCAGGAAATACAACAACATCACGCAAAAAATATTGTTTCATTTCCTGATGAAGGCATTCTGCTTATGTAGCCAACACGTTAAATAAGTGTCACGGGGTTTCTTTTTAGTACACTATGCCTGGTGGGCGGTGGCAATAGAATATTTAAAGCCGATTTAAGAAGCAAAAAATTCCAACACCTGCAAAAATACACCTTATACTTAAATTCGTAAGTAAGTTGAAATCTTGCCAACTCACCGAATTTCCACTTCGCTTTAAACTTAGTCTTTGAGAATCGCGTCCACTGAAACTGCTTTGGATACCGCGGCGTGACGTCATAGTTACAGCTGGAATACAAAACACAGGTTGGAATAAATTGTTTTGTTATCCTATTCAAAACATTCTGTGAAATGGAAACTGAAGACCGTAGACGATGGAATAAAGCTGTGCTCTAACTTTGCGTTTTTAACGTTGCAAAACGTCCCAAAATATGTTAGAATAGCGATAATAAAAGCTTGAGAACCGCTCCGAACAAAAATTTTCAAGCTTTTATTAAAAAATTTTTAGAACTTTTATTGTCGGCATTATGTGTTCTGTTGGAGGGCAAGATTCTGTTGTGGATACACATACTAAGCTTAATAGCGATAATAATGCTAGAAATAATATCATGAAAACTGTTATAAACATTTGGTGAATATTTTGCAGAGGTTTTGCCTTTGATATTCAAGTTTTGAGCAAATATATTTGGTACCAACTTACATGAGTCAGGGTGGTTGAATGACCAGAGAATAAACGCACACAGGACGACCATAGTGAGCTTGAAGAAGGGGGGAAGTCTTCTGTGACGTAACATACTGGCGGTGGGAAGATCGGCCTGTGAACAAAACGGAACCATATTACTTTATACAGTAAATTTCAGAGGCTTATCGAATTTAAAATAATTTTTCAATATTTATTCTTCGCCACAAAGGCTGATATACATAGTAGCAAAAAACAACAAAAACATAAAAAAGAGTCATTTGACCTTTTGTACATGAATTAAGGTTATCATAAAAATATTACAATTAATAGTAAAACAAGACTGGAGGCAAACGATACATACAGAGCAACGCCTTCGAGGATTTAAACAAGATAGAAAAGCAAACTTGTCCATATCAAAGCAGATGTTTAGTAACCTGAGAGGTCGAAAATTACTACCGTTTAACACTTAATTCACAAAGGTCTGTGTATTATTGTCCGTTTATTGTGGCTTTTAGTTTACTTAAACAAGTCAGTGGTAAAAGCGAGTGAAACGGTGTTTCAATACAAATATTTTTCTTTATTCGTGGCCATGCTTCACCACTGCATTTTCCTATATAAGTAGCATGTTTGTGCGCGGCGTTCAACGATAAACCCGGTTTCTTTAGGTTGTTTATTTTTGACGTAATTTTGTGGCGCCATGTACAAAAAATTTCATGCGTTTTAGTATTTTTTTTTATTTACCCCTGCAACAAGTCTGTTTTAAGTAATTGACTTCACAATGTTGTTATTAAGGTGTGTTTTAATGATATTGTTTGTTTTTTGCGCACTGCGTTGAAAACTAATCTTATATCCTACTACAATACCAAATGTTAAAAAAATTACAAAATATAACCGGTACAAAAGACTATTGTCGTTAAGGGGGACAATTCCATAATAATGATGCCATTTGGGCAAAATTGTAATTTTTCTACTTAGTTTTACGTATTCACAATACCAGAATAAGTGCTTTATAACCAAAAATCATTGTTTAAATTATCTCAGGAGAGATTTTTTGACTTTTCTATTGAATGTTGAGTACTATAGCATCAGTATAGCTAGAGAATCGGAATGTATTTGTTGTTGCAGCAGCGCGTAGACGTACACGTGTAAAGCATGACTTAGTGCATTGCAATTAGCGGTAATTCACCGCAGTAAACAACCTGATTGGCCCTTTGAGTTCCCCTCCCAAACAAATAGACGTAACCGGCAATTAGCGGGTTATTGCGGGTCGGGATTGCGGCAACGTTACTGGGGCAGGTCAAGGCTGAAGGCTGTAAATTCAAGGCCGGACATCTGCTTGTGAAACGGGTTGTGAGTTCTGCGTTCCACCCATTTCATAAGTTTAACGTCCTATACCAGTGGTTCTCATCCTTTTATGCCTCGTGGTCCCCTTCGAAAGGCTTTTAACCCTCATCGCCCCCCTCGATTATAAAAAAAATTAAGTAGAAATTGTGGCGGCATCATTCTTTCTTCGGGAATGGTTTTTATCACGATGATTTTTAAGTTTTGAGGGTAGTAATGGCGCATTTGACATCACCACCGAGCAGGACAGACACTGCGCACTATTATTGCCGTCTCATCTAACTTTTGTGAAGCCAAAAGAGAAGTAACTCTCGCACCATTTGTGAATTTTCGACATTTGATAACACAAAACCTTGTGCTTTGTGTAAAAACGTATTTTTTTATAGTAAACCTCTGAAACGATGTGCAATTCAACTAGTCTTCGTTCTGTTTGGCTTGCTTAAACCACTTTTGAGTACTTCTAACGAATATCAGGTAGTAACATGTGAGAAAAAACATTAGAATAGGTCAAAGAAGGTTTAACTCTACAAGTTTGAGTCTAACTAAAAAAATTAAAAATATAGTGACACGGGTTTTGCAATACCACGACATTGCTACAGACTTATGCTCGTGGCCCCCCAATGACAGCTCCGTGGCCCCCCAGGGGGGGCGAGGGCCACGGTTGAGAAACTCCGTTCTATACGAATGGCAAAAAGCTAACAAAATACACCGAAACAGTATAAGTAAAAACCTACTTTCGTCGCCAACTGAACTAGTTTAATTTGATACAATTTAACACTAAATTGGCTGCTCACAAACAAAATGAAAATCATTTAACAGTTTGAATATGAAATTCAAACGACGGGGACATTAATTTGTGAAACGGATTATGAGTTTTGTGTTCAACCCATTTGCACGCGTAACGTTTTATGCATAATGGCAAAAATTGTGATACGGCAAAAAGATATCATAATTTTCCCAAAACAGTCCCAAAGTTTATTAGCGTGTTATTCCTGAAAATTGTTTTGTTACTCGCTATAAATGTTGTCACAACGAAAGGTTTCTTTAATCTTGAGCGTGATACCCGATTGTCGGTAAATCAATAATGAAAAACAAAAACAAACAGTTGAAATGAACTTGCCAGGTCAAAACGTATACGGGCAAAATGCAAATTATTTAACAGTTTGAAATGAATAGCACAGTCGAATAGGTCGAGTAAAGAATAGCACATTGGCTAGCATTAAATGGATCCCAGTCATTATAACTAAAGATGATACAAGTTTGGATGAAAGATGATAACTTTATCGGATAACCCTGGTGGTTATCATTGACATCGACTAGTAAGTTAGAAGTCGTTTTTTCACTTAAAATTGGTATCGTAAGACATCAGGCAATACAAAATCCAAGTAATTTTACTGGTAATATGATAGTACATTTCTAAGAGGAGCGACATACAGTTTTCTTTACCCTGAGGTTGGGATAAGCTTGAAATACGTGATGGGCGGAATCACAAATGTTTACCTAACTTTCAAACAAACCGCCCGGGGCATTCAGGACTCTCTATTTATCGCGTGTTCCTCGCAAGCCACAGAACTCAAGGTTGAGATATCACAACCGGTCATTAGGGCTGCTCAAAACTGAGATTTCAAGCCACAAGTGAACGAGATTCAGTCCAAGGTGAAAGCCACTTTTATTTCAAGCGATTTTGCCTTGATATCTTATCAAACGCTTGGATCATATCAAAGTTGCAAACCGCTGATGTAACCACGGACTGAAAGCCTTGACAGCTCAACCTTTACGAACGATTTTCCGCTCAACTGTGAAAGAGCTACTTCTAGTTGCAAATGCACGTTACGTTATTTATGTTGACCCATTCAATGCGATTCGACCGTTGGCCATGCAATGATTGTTACTAGTGGTCAATTTCAGATGAACGATCATTTACGGATAATCCCATAACCTTGGGTTGGCTGAACTAAATTACAGCAGCGGGTAAAAAGTCGCAGAGATGAATTCTTTTTACCTTAATTATTGGGGATTCTTTCATTACTTTATGTAAATAGAACAGTGTTACAGTGAACCATGCGCTTTCTGAAGTGGCTCATTAAAGTTAACATTCAGAAAAAAATCTGAAAACACAATTTTGCCAAAAAATGAAAATATTTGTGTTATCTCTTGTGCATTTTTTGTAGAAAATACTCTTTGGCACGCAAGAAAGTTGCTAAAAATATGCACAAAGTTTATCAAGGCAATAACATCGACGTTTTTTTATCGTCTGGTAAGTTAAAGTATCATCTGTCAAAGTTTTTCGAAAAATTAGAAAATCCTAATTTTTATTGTTGTTAATGTTTGTAAAAATTTCATTTGACACATGAAAAAAAAACAGGCGGAAAGTGGCAAAAGCTTGGACGATTTATATCGGCGCGTAATTTTCGGTATCGCCTGATAAACGAACTTACTCTAGTAACCCGATAACTTGGTTTAGCTGTAACTTTTGAAGCTGCGAACTTCACTTTACAGCCACTGAACACTGCAAGTTTGATGATAGGGGCGGGACGAAACACTGTGCGCATTCTCAAAGAACATGAACATTTTATTAACTACAACAGGGTTTTGTTCGTTTTTGAAGCCTCAACCATTAGCTAACTATACAAATGATGGATCGCCCTTTTGGATAAATACAAGTATCTTAATAAGGGATCTGTAAAATGTTTAAGGATAGATTTTTTTCTAAAAGGGTCCAATGTCAAGACAACACAAGTAGATTCCACAACAACTAATCCGCTTTCAACACCTGTTTTTTAAAGAAAACGTACGCTATGCTTAAAAAGAATTATTTCTACGAATAATTGAACCTCTTTAACATTCCATATTTAATTTAGCTTCGGAATTTAAAGAATATATAGAATAACCTCATCATTGCTCAAATACTTAACCGTTTTACTTGCGCTTATGTCCTACTTCGTGTGTTTTAATGTGTTTCATTTCTACTACGGTCCCATAAAGTACGGTTGTGCGAAAGCTTGTCAAGATGTTAATAAATTTGTCGTTAAACACTGCAAGCTGATTATAAGAATTAAAATTAATTATGTAGTAAAAATATCAAAGCCCATACAGAAGTAGGACGAAAATAAATAAAGATTTTTTAAAACGTTCAAGATGCCACCTACATCAGTATTCGCTTTGGTACGACTACTACGTCTAACTATACAACCTCCATCCGTTATTCTGTAAAATTGACTGCAATCGTAATACACTTAACTCCCACGCATAGATATAACAATACACCTCTCTTAAACCTCAACCCAACCCGGCTTTGGATGAACTAACGAGCGTAGAGACTCGCGAACCTAAACTAACGACGCACTTGGAACACGTTCGTCGACAAAAATGCGGCTCGACTGGTTCAAGGCTGGCTCGGAATCAGATTGTGTTTGACCAAAGGCCCTCGTTTGTCTCTTGTTGTATAAACACTGGTCTGGGTGTCGTCTGCCTTGGGTTTGGCGTCTATTTCTATTTACTTTAATTCGTCTGATGCTTGATTAATTAAACTACTGGTTCTCAACCAACAGGTTCCATTAGTTTTAGCAGAGATGTGACACTTTACATTTTGTTCCGATACCGATCATTTTGGATAAAAAGTATTGCGATCTGATCCGATAGGCCTACGAAATGACGTCATATCTATGCAAAAACCTACCAAATGACGTCATAACTATGCAAAAAACAAAAATGGGTGGAATTTAAACATTTTAGTTGGTAGTAAATTCGGCCCATAATGTGAGTTAGTTATCCCGGGTTTTTATCTTCTGGTTTTGATAAGTTCGCTTTTTAAAGCGGAAATTTTACTAACAAATCATGGCTGAAATACCCGTGTTAGTTTTTTAGAGATGTGACACTTTACGTTTTGTTCCGATACCGAGTTTTTTGGATAAAAAGTATTGCTATCTGACCCTCAAGGCCTACCAAATGACGTCATAATTATGCCAAAGCAAGAAAAATGGGTGAAATTCAAACGTTTTAGTTTGTATAGTAAATTCGGCCCATAATGTGATTAGCTATCCCGGGTTTTTAACTTTCTGGTTTTAATAAGTTCGCTTTTTAAAGTGGTTTTATTAACAAATCATGAAATAACCATTGTTTTGCTTTTCGCAATTTTTCATATACATAACATTCGATATAGCCTAAGCATCACAAAGCTCCTTAACGTTTAATTTGAGGGATTTTTCCAAATACTCGACTCAGTAACAAAACAAGTGTCGCGTCAGATAATAAGTCATCAATTATGACGTCATTATCTTGAAGGTTTTGTTTAAATGACGATGCCTTTCATAAACAGTTTGCAAGAGTTATTGAATCACAAATCTATTTGGGTTTAAAAAGGAATTTTGTTTTGTTCATTCTTTGGAAAAAAATCATAACTTTAAACATTATGGAAGGTAGTGTTGTAATGACCTACGTTTAACCTGGCTGTGGATAATTTTGAACTTCCAATAAATTGAACATGCACCGGCGAAGTTGACATTTCTGGAGCTAATTACACCGAATATTTCGTAAATATTTAAGTTGTGTACAGCGTTTTCAAAATTAGGTAAAATATGCACATATAATATGAATAATTGGTTTTGAGGTAGGAATTAAAGAGAAGGGTTAACAAAAAATAGTTAAACGCAAGAATAACAAAACGGTTTTAAGCGGGTGTTCCAGATGTACTTACTACTTACTAAAGCCGAATCATTTTTGAATGAATATATACTTCGATGAATTGAGATTAAACAGTCGACAATCCTGTTCCCAGCAAAAGTTTTGCGCATTACGTGTATTTTAATAAACAATCCTCTCAACGTTATAAGTGCGAAGCGTTTTTCGTAAATAAATCGCATTTGCAAAACAGCGGCGAAAAACAAAGTGACGGTGAAAAACACCTTCTAAACAGCCTTGAATGTTTCTATGAAGGCGAAATCGTGCTACAAACGGCCCCTACATATGTGACAACTCGTTTTCGACGACCGATGCTTGTTTATTTCAAGTGCTAGTCGTGCTGACATTTTGTGAGAAACTTATACTTTTTGTTTCAATATTTAAACGGAGTCTGACAGTTGGAATTGATGCATTGACAGTTAAATGTGCGATTTGCAATCAACAAACCATTCTTGACAAGTCGTGTTTAGATATCGCCTCTTGTAGCGTATTTTTTAACACCTTTTAACGCTCCATTGTACCTCTTATGCATGTATTTCAGAGAAAATAGAAAAAATCATGATATATCACGGTAAAAACTATTGCACAGTATCCAAACACTACAAAGCCCTTCATAATACAAACTGTAATGCATTTAGCTTAATATATTAAAATATATAGCTTCTTTTCCTACACTTGTGCATGAAATATGATACTGAAGTGTTAGCACCTGATTGTTTGTGTAAGTTTATTACAACTATACAAGCTCATTTGAAATATTTACTCAAAAACAATTTTTTTGGTAAAAAGAACGTTTAATTGGACAGCTTGAATAATTTAAATAAAAATACCAAAGCCATAATACTCGCTAAGATCGACATTCGCTGTTCAATAACTTTTTTGGCGATAACAGTATAAAATAATGTCAAATATAATAGAGAAATTTCATACTAATTAACTTCATAAAGTTAAACCAAGTTGTGTATACTGGTTAATATACTAGGCACATTGTAAGAAAGATACAATACCTTATGTTCGATTTCGTCTTTTATCACCCAGACGAGAAATATGTTTTGTAATAACGACACTTTGCAATCTGTTTCACATATTACGTTAAACAACTGAAGAAAGTTGATCTTGTTGGAAACTTCCTTTTAAAAACCAGTTGTTTTTTAACTAAATATATTTGAATATAAATCTTAAAAATTAAACTGCAAATAAGAAATACGCTCATCACATACTGTTAATCTTAATGAACACCAATTTTCAATTATGCTATTCGAGCATAATTTTCCGAGTATTTTTAAACGAAGCATTTTAAGCTACTACCTGAAGGATTGTATCTTAGCACAAGCTTTTAAACTAAAGTGCTGCGAAAAAATTTCCTCAAACGCTTTAGAACTATTTAATTAAGCTTCAGAGTTTGTGATATTCAATATTAAATGTTGCATTTCTATCCTGGAAACATCACAATTCATTTATTCATTTCAACATTCACAAACTTAACGACTAAACAGTTGAACGGCTTTGGATTAAACAGCTCTCGCATTACGTTTAATTAGTCCAAGTATTTATTAATTTTCGATGTTTAATCGCAAGATGTGTATTCATACCAAGAAAACAACTAATGCTATTTACATCAACAAGCGCAACGTTTGAAACTAAACTGGCCTGGATCTAGGCTATAAAAAATATTTTTTTAAAGAATTAATTTTAACTTTATCACAGCCCATACAGAAGTGGGTATCATCTTGAACGTTTCGAATAATTCATTTTCAACATCGATGTCAACACCATTTATGTCGAAAATGAATAAAGAGTTATTCGAAACGTTCAACATGATACATAACTTCTGTATGGGCTTTGATATTCTTATTACGCCTTACTACAACCTCTAGCCATTATGCTCCAAAATTTTAACTTTGATCCGCAAGTTGCAAACTGTATCAAAACTTACTGAAAATAATGCAACCTAATCTGTTTGTCAACATTCGCAGCCTCTTAAACTGAACCGCTGTATTCGGCAGCGGTTTAAAACCTATACAGTTCATGTAATTGAGCGACGCAGTTTATAAACTTGGAAATTTCACCTTTAGCTGCCTATTGAAAAGGAATTCGATACAAACCATTGTATGAGTAAAGCAGGCTTTGATACCACCAGCCATTATGCTCCAATGTTTTAAAAATCTACTGCAAGCCCGACACAACTTTCCTTAACTAGTAAACAGAACAAATGAACTTGGCCTGCATATGAGTAAACGCAACATTGTGAATATGTTAACTTCTGCGAGGGAAATGATAAGACCTAATCTCCTTATCCCAACAAGCAAAGCCCTCGAAAGCCAAACTACAGCTAAGCGTTGAATAGAACCCTTCGCAAACGTCCCACAACTTTCTTTACCACAGTTAACAGAGTAAATGAACTTGGCCTGCGCACGGGCAAACGGCAACATTGTGAATATGCGGACCACCGCCTACCATCGCTTCCAGTCGTCCAACAAATGGCCCTGGGGCCTAAACGGGCGCATCTGACGAGCGGAGATACAACAGAGCGTTCCGTGAAAAGAGAAAGAGATAATCTTCCTCTATAGCTCGCTGGCTTGGTTTGTGTGTTGCTTGTTGGCCGCAAAACGTGTTAATTGCGACCGGCTGCGCCTGTTTTGCCCGGAATGCTGAATAAAGCACCACGGGCGGGTTTTCAAACTTTAGATCATTTTTTTCTTGCCTTAAATTTTCCCTTTCTCACTGAATTAAGTTTTATCAGCGTACCATTTATTTTTTATCTCACTTTACATTTTTCCCCTAAATAGTTTTTAGTCTTCCCTATTTTTTTATCTAATTTTGCCTGGAGTTTTTATTTCTAGCCTTCTCATGTTGACAATTTAAGGCCAGATTATTTATTGTAGGCGCCTCATATCGCATTAATATATAAACTCGATATCGTAATCGAAGCTTTAATGCTAGACCGTAATCGATGATTTTAGGTACACTATGCGCGGGTCTCTAATGTAGCTTGGTACAGACATTTTTTGGCTTTGTAATTCATTATCAAGCTCATTACAGATACGTGTATTATGTACCTAAATATATAAATTGGAAAACAATTTTTGAATAGGAGAGGAGCTTATAAAAAAATTCAATTACATAACATAAATTTCAATACATGTTGATGTTAAATTGCCATTCTTTACGGCTGTTTTTTACAATTTTTCGCGGCGACCTATATACCAAGCTTAAGTATGACAGCAAAACATTTGTAATCGAATGAAAAAATAAGACATTACCGTTAGCAAGCTCTAATTTAATTATTATTAGCAATGTCTTGGTACTGCTTCCACATTTTTTTGTTAATTTTGAAAAATCATGCGCAGAACCCAAATAAACCTAGCCATGTGAACCACTGCAGTCGATAAACTGATTTAAAAAAGTACCCTTTACTTTTCAGGCGATATATGCAGTAAAATGATCACAAGATTATCGATCAGCGATCACCTTAAACGCCCGAACCCCTCCTGTACAACAAGCCACGTGGTATGTTTGATGTTTCCACGTAACTCACCCAACCTTAACCACCCGATCTTAAGCTAATATTATTGTGTCGCGTGTGAGGGTGGGTCATGTTTTAGTTGAAAACCATAATTACGAAAACATTTGATCGCTTATAACAGGTTTTTCGTGTTTGTTTGTTTAACTTACCAACGATGATGGTGACCTTGATCTGAAGACTGTTTTCATCCTCCGAAAGAAATCAAAGTTTTACAAAAACATCAGCAGTTCTATATTGTTTAAATTTAAAACATATATAAACTTCTAGCTATCTATAGTTATATGATAAAAGTAAGACATTTTGACCAGCTTTTTAAACTTCTTTCCATCAACATAAAACATTATTTGATTTTAATGAATCAAGATTGCTATTATTGTGAGTTGCAACTTATAAAGTTCGATAAGAATCTAGTAATTTTTTTGGGTGATGTACAAACATTTGACATTACTTATCACTTCTCGTGTTAATTTAACAATAATACTTCAGTAAATTCGCGTACTAAGCAGCTTACTGAAAGTGTAAGAAGATCGTAATAACAAACGATCCGTTTGCCAAAATACCTTCGTACAATTATAATTATACACACTTACAATGCAACTAGCCTTCTCTCTACAAAGCTACCAATTAAAGTGGTTTGACTTCGAGCAAAACCTCAAAGTCTACGATCGAGAATACAACTGTGACATTTCAGTCCAATGAAACTAAAGCTTAAAACTAATTCATTATAGAGCATAACTCTACCCGGCTTGCAATAGACTTATCGCACATATTGAAGTAATCTACTAAATCTTGAACTTCAGGTTTTGGTTATCGCAATATATCTTCCACGCTGTCTTAATAATTACAGCAGAATAGCCTCTAGCATAGAAGTTCTTAAACCTTTTTACATTGCCGATTTCTTTTGCCTTAATTGTTGGATGTACCAAAGTCAGTATACTAAAAATGTAAACCTACAGTATTTAGTTTCGCATACGATGTTTTGCGATTTTTTTGGGCATACATACATTTGAAAACTGAATAAACTTAACGCAAGCTGTCATTTTCACTTTCAATTTTGTCAAACCTGAAAAATAATAATTGTTAAATCAAATACGGACGTGTGTTAAGTTTAAGTGAAATTACTTAACCAAGAAAAGAGAAACGTTTAAGATCATAGCAAGTTTTAAAAGTTCAAAATTTGAGAACTGAAAAAATCGAATTTAAGTTACAATTTTAACTGTCACATTGTCAAAGTGCTTATCCGGCCTTATTAGGCAGACATTTTAAAACTTGAAACTTTCAACATTTTACACTTTTACTTTGTTAAACCTGATCAATATTAATTGTTAAAAGCAGTATACAGAGGGGTGTAAAAATTTATAAATAAACTATTAAAAAAAAAAAATAGAAAACGCATGCAACTATAACTTTGTTAAAACCAACATTTGAAACCCTGCTGTTACAATCGTCAACTACCACTTAACCTGGACTGCACAGACCGCAACTGGTAACGACTTGTGGTGACATTTGGCGAGCGGCCTTGAGCCATAAAACCACGAGACATGCGTTGCATCTTTGTGAATTTACAAGTTCGAGGCGAAGTACTGCTGTCCACCACCAGCTATAAAGCGATAACTCTGCCGAACATTTGCGATGGATTGAGAACCTTGTACAAGTTTACGAGCTGACCTGCCCAATTGCACGTGTTAAGCGAGTTCTGTTGATCGACTTAACGCTTCGAGTTTACCAGATTGTTAAGTTTAAAGTTAGGCGAATTTCTACGAAACCTTGCTAAGTTATTCTCGGTAAATCTTTAAATTCTATAGCTTACTAATGACAGACTAAACCGTGCGATTTTATAGGTGTGTTTTTATTTTTTATTGTGCTGAAGCAATAGTTGAGTGTGTTTACGTTTTATGTGTAATATATATACAACTAATTAATTGCTACTAAACTTTGACTGTTCGCGGCTTGACGCAAAACGAGCTGATCTGTCTTTAGAAAGCCAAGTTACGATCAAATACATAAGACTTAATTTGTGCGCTAGAATAGAAGAGACATCTGACAAAACACGCCCGGCCAGAATTAGTAAACTTTTCTTTTCCATGTTCTCTAAGTTTTCATAATGATAAAAAAAATGTTCTTAAACTTAAAAACACTCTAGACAGTTATTTTTAGCTTTTTTTTCAACGATATTCAATTTGCGAAATCCTATTTGGTTCCTTTATAATTTAAAATAAAGTTTGAACAAATTGCTTGTCTAAAGCAATCGCAATCAAACAACTTAGGTTTTTAATTTGAGTTTACTGGTTTATAAACTGGTCAGCGAGGCGAATAACTTTAAACCCATTAAGATACGCCCTTTTATTAAAAGTTGATGCACGCAGGACAATAACTTCGCCTATGCCTTTCCTCCGAAGATAAAAATCACGTATTTTTATGGTTTTATAATGGACAATAATACTGTCCCCTGCACCTCCTAATAATGACTAATGCGGGTCGCACGTGAAGTGTTATAACCAGAACGTTCACACACACAGATGTATTACCAGAACAGGTTTGCAGCTGAACTTAAAGCCACAACGCACAAAAATGCCGGTTCCCTAGTATAAAGAAACGGGTAATTATCGCCGGGTAGTTGTCTATATATCAAACACGAGAGTTGGTGTTTGACGGGTTGCTTAACACGAAATACTTTAATCACGCGGTCACCGCATGGCTTGGTGCTGACCTCGAATTTACGCCACGTGGATTTTCGGTATTTTTCAATTCTTATGCATTAAATTATATTAAACACTGTGTTACGTGTGTAATGGCATATTTAAGGTAATTTTTAACGTAACATATTTGAATTAAATAAGGGTTTTTAACTCTATCACATTACCTTAATGGTTTAGAGGTCAGATTTATCTCCCACCAACTCAGGAACAACAACTATAGAAAAATAGTTTATTTCATAAAAGCTACATATTTATTGTAGCTAAGACCACACAAAAATATTTACAAAGGCTTTCGATTTTTAAACGTTACTAGTTGATGAAGAACCAAAACATTTGGACGCAAGAATAGACTTGAATATTGGGTCAAATATTTGTTATGATTTTCTTTTAATTAATTAAACCTTGGTAAATATGCAACAGAGAATTTATAGTTTAATGGCGATTTTCAATGAATTTTTTGGTGTAAAGGGGTAAAACTAAAAAAAAAAAAAAAAAATGAAAAAAAGAGTTGTGCAATTGTCAAGATTAGCTCTTATTTTCAAAACAAACTTTCCGTTTTCGCCAAATGAAACATAAAGCGGTGTTAAAACAACCCATTGGCGCCAAATTGCGCAATAAACGCATTATGGTAATTCCAGAGTAGGCTAAAGCCCGTCATTATTATCGCTGTTGCAAATCGGGCAACAAACGCCACATGAAGAGTAAAACAGGTTTTTCAGCTACAAACTTCATTTCTACCGGCCTAAGTGTTGAGCATATTAGAAGCTCATTCAAACTTTTCCTTTTTTGCCAAAGGCAAAAGCCACCTACGGTAAATAAACACAACCCGCCTTGTTTATTTACACCTTCGTATATTTCGAACCGCACAAGAATTAAATTCGCCTCTTCAGACGAGCAACTTATATTCTTTCTTTTATGCAAGCTTGATCTGCTTGTTACTGGCCAATTAGGGGATTTTGAAGCGGGAATAAAGACTTAATGGCAGAGTAGGGCTTATCCTAATGTGGGGCGGAAATTTAAAAAATATATTGCCAAGTTTACCGTAAAATAAAAAATCTGTGCTTGTTGCAACGGGGATTTGCTTTATATTTGGCTTAAATTAAAAACTACTTTAAAATAAATCTGCGTTGCTTAGATTGAAACATATAACTTGAAAATGAATATCAAAGTCAAAAAGGTCGAGTAAATCGACATCATCTTAAAATACATTCCGATGCGCACTTGTATCTTTATCAGTAGGGCGATTATTTTTTAACCTAAAAAATAGGAAATTTTTACCTAAAAAATTAAAATTTTGTCAAATTTTTACCTAAAAAATTAAAATTTTGTCAAATTTTTACCTGTTAGAAATACATTGATTTAAATAAGCTAGGCGTCGTTAATCACGCGTTTTTTACCGTATATTGCTCTAATAAAGATATAATACGATGGTTAAAATGACTTTGAACACAAATCAAAGCTAAATTTTTTTTATAAAATGAACGATAAATGTCAAAATAACTGAACGACCAATTTCAAAAAGCTGAATTTTTTTTCTATTTTTTAAGCGATTTATGTGCATTTTTATTCGATTTTGACTTGAAAACATTTTGACAAATTTAGACCTAAAATTTTGACTTTTTTAGACAAGTCAGAAAATAATCGCCCTATTTATCAGACATTGTGACAGAAATCTATTGAAACCTCACTCATAAAAAGGTGGGACTCAATCTTATTCATCTACTCGACATATTTAGCTTTGGCATCCATTTTCAATCTACATTACAGATTCGTTCATAGTGTATTTGAAAAATACGTTAATTAGCGTCGTAAGGTTTGGGTGTTTTTTGAGCCAAAAGTTACTTCTACTGATTTTTTTCATATTTTGATTTTTAAATATGAACAAGGCTTACTGGCTTATATTGAAAATAACTATATTTATGTTCCATGCTTAAGCAATTTCACAATAAAACTTCAAAGGGTGAAAGTATATTCAGTTATTTATTAACGTTGACCTAAAAAACAATATATCTTCAACAGTGTCAGCTAATTTGCAGCACAATACGTCAGTGAAATCACGAAAAAGTTCCGTTTAACGAAAATAGCAACAGCTACACATTACATTCGCCAATTGTCGTTTAATATGCCAATTGGAACCGTTTTTCGGGTTTTTCTGCCCTCATTTGAATGGCCGCGAAATTGCTGAATTCGCTTTATCGAGAAATCGTCTGACGAGTAAATTACGCGGTGACGCAAATTCGCAGACAATTGCTTGTTACGTGAGTTGTGGAAGATATGAATGCTTTGCCTTACGTCGGTGTATTTAAACTTTTTTTCTTAAAAATTTAAAAAAATATTTCCTAAAAATTTAAAAACTTTTTTTTCTTTTTTTTTGTTAAAAGTTTCTTGGATTTGCGACGCACCAAGCGATGGGAATTTTACTTATTTCATTTACCCGTTTATTTATTTTGTAATATAAAGTCAAAATAATCTCTCCAGTTGTACGACAATAATATATGCAAGCATTTTATTAAAGCAATTGAGTTTAGATACGAAACTTGCAGACAATGGTTGGATACTTGAGTTGTGTGGATGGAAAGACCGTTCTGCTTACGTAATAGATCATTTGTAACAATGCACGCTAAATGTGCTTTAATTTGCTCATATTTAAAAGAGCCACAATTGTACTGCAATGATTTCATTTTTACTTTTCACATTAATTTATTTTGTCGTGCAATATATAAGGATAGAAAACAGACTAGTATGTCATTAAATAAATAAATCAAATAGAGCCGTAGGCACAATTCCGATTTAACTAAGCGTGTTTTTTGAAAACTGCGTATTATACCATCTTCAACATGTTTGTCTATTTTAAGCAAAGCTTAGAATTTTAGTATTAATTGTAGTAAGTTGGTGAATTAACAGAACATTTGTGCTGTCTGAATTAAACGCATATGTACTACTACAAAATAAAACACGCCCAACCTTCTTTAAATATAGATTTATTTTTACATGTTGCAAACCGTAAAAAATATATCTGTACACTTTGGTAAAAAAAATCATAATTATTTTGTCGAAGATGAGACGCTCGAAGTTCTTAATTGCTTCAATTTGCTTCCGGTAGATGATGCCCGAGAGGCCGTACGCGTCGAGGCAGATCTGAAAAAGATAAAGAAGAATTTAAGTGTTTGCAACTTACACACAAAATTCCAATTTAAAGTGGTGTTGTCCGCAGTACGCAAGTCTGGAGGTGCAACACCTAGACAAACATTAATATAAAATTAAGTGTTTTGTGACGTAATCGCAGCCTACCAGTCGTTCATCTCCTGCAGTTTTGCACGCTGTATAAATATTTGAATACACACAGCATATGCTTTAGAAAAATTAAAACAAAACATTTGTAAACACTGCTTAATTCTGTAACTGAAAATCATGTATATGGAAAAGAGGGGAGGGGGGTAGCTTTTTTAAAAGAGTCGAATAGGAGGGCAAGGATATTTTATTCGCAGTTTAAAATGGCAAATGTGTAAATTTTTCAGCAGATTTAAAAGAAATGCTATTAGTAAGAAAGAAAGTGGCTCCTTTTGTAATAAGCGGATTTTTTTCGAAAAATTCTTGTAACTTTTTTTAATCATCCTATTGATTTAGATCTATAAGCTGGTACAAATCATTTCCCAGTTAACAGTTGCAGCCCAAGTCTATGTTCACCTGACAATTAGCGTCGTGTCCAGAGCCTCAGGCTACAAAATGCGTTTTAGCGTTAATCTGTCAAAATGTAAATGCAGCTAATCGTGGTTTAACTTTGTGGTGAGAACCGGTTAAATGTCCACATCAGGTTAAATCAGCCACGCCACAATCTTAAAACGTCATTGTGAAGCACAAAAATTTAAAGAATCATTCGCGTTTTCCTATTGTCATCCCCTATCACATTTAAAAAATTAGATTAAAATTAGAGCTAGCCGTATATATACTCCAATTCATTGAAACAGAAAACTAGAATCATCTATGAAGCATAATAGCCGGAGTTTGTGGTAAGACGTAATAAGAATATCAAAGCCCATACAGAAGTCGGCAGAAATTTTTAACGCTGTGAATAATGTTGAAAATGAATAAAGAGTTATTAGAAACGTTCATAATTCTACCTACTGCTAAATGGCCTTTGATATTCTTATTAGAATTAAATAGTTTTTGAAGCCAACCACTCGCACAAGGGGCTCACCTTTGAACCTTGACCTCTACGCGCGAGGGTGGAAGAGCAACGACCCGGGGTCGAGCTGTGAGGATGACCTCACCCTTGAGAGCCTCCTCCATGATGTTGGTGATGGTGGAGGAGAGGACGTCCTCCAGTAGGGAGCCGAACTCGGGAGATCTGATGAGCAAATAATTTGTCAGGCATTAAATTAAATCTTGAAAACTATAATGCTGAAACCTTGAAAGAAAAATTCTAGATTCGCGGGTAACTACGCTGTAAAAATTAAACAAAATTGGTCTTTTAATGGGAACAAACAATAAGACTACAAAGCATCTATATCTAAAGGGGGGTAAAGTTATTTGCTAAAATAACAAACCCAGCACCGAACCCTGATGTGATTTCCCATATAGAAAAATACGTATTAATTATTATACGACATTTTAAATAACACTGAAAATGTTAACGAAGATCTTAAATTTTCTGGGGATTTTCTGCCCTACCCAGATCCCAAAATAAGGAACTGGCAGATAAAAAAGATAGCCTTTTGTGAGATTCGAACCCACGACCTCGGCCATTACGGAGCAACATCGACAAACCTCTTGATTTCTTGTTCCACCATTCGTAGTTTGGTGGATGAGACGGCGGTCAGTGCTCGCCCAACCGTGACCGAGTCACGTGCCGACCTATCCGTTCCGCATGACGACGGGCGACTCTGTGACGTAGTTGGAAAGACAATTAATGAATAAATATTCTATGGTACTAAATGAAACATTCATACACAAGGGTGTACAACTGTGATCATGCCCTTCAAAAGTCGCATTGACCAACGATAATGGCACACGTATTATAGTATACCGAGAACCTTTGGAGCTGAACGATCAGTTGATCAATTAGACATTTCGTGCAAGAAACTCTAACATGGTAAATATTAAATTACCTTATCAAAGCATTTATAACGCAATAAATACTGCCTTGCCCAGTACAAATAAGTTTTCCAATGGCGCCACAACTTATATATATGTCAACTTGGATGTCTTACCCCTCCCTGTCGTAATATTTCGTCCATTAGTTTTGCTGAACTTGCAGAAGGCGTCATAACTTCTTGTACCTAAAAGTAAAATATGTGCTTTATATTAACAACAATACAAAAATATTAAAGATTTGCTGCAAAATAAAAAACAAAAATTCACAGTAAAAACACCAAAATGTGGGAAAAGGCAGCAAAGACACAGAAAAGTAGTAAACGTTAAAAAAAACTAACAAGTATCAGAGCAACAGCAATCACACGTAGTGACGCACAAAATTAAAATAAACTCCTTTGGTCAAACAATAAAAATATGGTAAACGGTCCAAAAAACACATTATAAATATGGTAAACGGTAAGACACAAAAAAACAAAAAAAAATACAAAATCCCAAGTTTAATAAAAAACATCTTACCACGGCTTGTGCAGCTCCGGCTCCGACCTCCGATCCCTGTTTGGATCCGGACACACTTCCAGCATCTTCCTGCCTCCGAGGAGTCCCAGATCTTCTCCCATCATCTTCTTCTTCAAGTTCTTCTTCCCGAGCGAGTTGACCAAAGTAGGGAGTGGGCTCTGTTGCTAGGCAACGCACGTCGTCATGGAAGGTTGGGTCGTCAAGGAGTCCTCTGGAAAAAGAGGAAAACTTTAGGAGGAGGACGTTTGTTTGATTACATAAGGAAATTATTGCTTAATTTAGAATGAGGCAATTCCAATCCAAATCTAATAGTTATCATTTATAGTTTGGCAAAGTCGAGTTACTTAAAAATACCAATTTTCTTTTTTTACGGTTGTAGAACGCCATTTCTCTTTCAAAATATATATTGAATCCTTTATTTCTTCTCATATTTATTACCGATTTTACCATTTCTTTTAAATGACTAATTTTTTTAGGCCGTTTTCATTTTTTGAGACTTTCTATACCAGAAGATTTCTAACTGTTTTCTTTGACAAAGCGCCCCAATAGATTGACATTACGCCTTTGTAAAGTTATTTCCAAACCCACCTTAGCATGTTAAAGAAGACTCGTATTTCAACTTTACTACAGGTATCAAAGTTTTTTGTAATTATTAAGTTCTATACCGCTTACATGTTTCTTACACAAAACACCCCAAGATTAACTAAAAAACACTCGAAACCTTTTTCCAACCGACCTTAGCACATTAGAGACACCTTGGTACATTTAAACTTGCACAAAACGCCCCAATAGGTTAATACCTCTTTGTAAGGTTATTTTTAAACCTACCTTAGTACATTTGAGAGAACTCCCACCACAAGGTCCTTCTCCTCCTGGTTGCAAGTTGTGAGCGGGAATTGGTCTTCTGCTTTCCTGGCAGCCACAGGGTACGAAACCTGCATGTTCCTGTTTATACACAAACAACCACATAACGTACACAGTAGCAACAATAATAACAAATTACTCTAGTAGTACAAATCAGGGCCGCGAATCCTGGCATAAATTGCACAAAAATGCAGTAGGTGTTATCATAAACATTCGTGGTGTGGGATAGCAAGCATATTGACTAAATATGACATAATCCATTGTGTGTGCTAAAAATACTTTTTAACGAAAACACTAAACACAAACGGAAAAATATCTAAAAAAATGTTCTTTAATGTTGCAAAATTATAAAAATCTTTAAATTGTGGCGAACGGTAACGGAAATACTTAAAAATTTTCTTTAAATTGTGGTAAATGGTAAAAAAATACACCAACCTGTCGACAAAATGCGATCGGCTTTCTTTCGGAAAGTTGACTCTGAATTCGGCGATATCGTGGGTCCTTGCCGTGATACCGAGGTGGCATACGAAGGGTTTGGGGGCCTGGGGCTGGACCCACTCGTCCCTAGCAACCGCCTCCTCCTTGCGCAACATCCGGGAGCGGTTGCTAGGCAACTTGACCGGGTCCTCGAAGCGGATTGGTGGAAGGGTCTGGAAGGTCTTCTTCTCCGACTGAAAATAATGAGGATTAGGAATCTTGTCTAACAAGAATATCAAAGCCCATACAGAAGTAGGTAGCATTTCAAACGTTTCGAATAACTCTTTTATTCTTTATTCATCATAATGTTAAAGTGTTATTCGAAACGTTCAAAATGCTTCCTACTTCTGTATGGGCTTTAATATTCATTCTGCGTCCAACTACAACTTCCAGCCATTACGCTACAAGGTTTCTTCCTGTTTGGAAAATGACTGAACTTGAAACTGTCTTGTGAGTTTAGCACTCATTCCAACGGTCGTGAGTTCGACTCCCACCAAAGCAGTTGGTATTGTTGCGCAACAAATCAACACACTGGTCAGTGTTCACTTATTCCAACGGTCACGGGTTCGAATCCCACTCAAGCAAATGTTCTTAATAGTTAAATATCTACTAAATTACCTTAATAGAGAACTTAGAATTGACACTCTCAGTCAATCTTAGTGGCGACGGGCTGTGCTTGTTGATCACATTCTCAAGGTTCCTGCGGGGCGACGAAGCCACACTGAACTTAGAAGGACCCGCGTGCAACTCGAACGTCTCCTTGCCCGTGACGTCATCGCTGGTGACGTCATCGTCGGTGATAACGAACTCGACCTCTTGTCGGTCACGCTCTGCTTCCCACGCTTCAAGTTCTGAACGGTAACCGGCCATCTTGATCTCGTCCACCACCTAGCGGTAGATTAGAGGATTAGAAAGTTGACATTAATTCAAATAACTCGGGAAGTATAAGAGCTATTAAGTTGATTTTTACACATCATTTTATAACATACACTTGTAGCCATAGTTATATCAGAAAAAAATTATGTTTTTTCAATTAGAATGGAATTAAAACAGATCTAAATGGTGTTTTAGTTAGAGCAAGTATTGTCTAAGAAACTCGCGCTTTTTGCTTTGCAGACATATCTTCTAACTTCTTGTAATTAAAGCACTATAAGTGATCATTTTATTAAATAAAAATTACTATTTACCCATTTTTGTAATTGCCTTATCATGTTTATTATGTTTGTATATTTAGACTTTTATAGAAACAAAAAGACAGCAGCCCATTGCATTACCGGGTTTTGCAGTTAGCTTACAAAACATAAGAATGGGCGGCATACAGAACACAGAGCACAAACCTACCTCGCAAATTAGGTCCAGGTCGTAGAAGGAGGGTTGTCCTGCAGCACAGAACATGATTCTTGTCATTATCCTCTCGCCTGGAGCCAGGTTTCCTCTCACAGGCTCAACTCGAAGAACCTGGAAAAAACATATGAACAACAATAAGTTGAAACAGTTTGAAAAGATACGAACTCCATAAAATCGACATTTTTCTGATTAAAACCTTTAAGGGACAGCTTATGCCATTATCAATGTAAAAATGAGGTGTTAATAGGGGAACGTCTAAACATAGGGAAATATATCACTTAGTTAAAAGTTATGGCTTTGATGCTTTTGTTAGAAATTACTAAGAAACTCCATGTATTGTGTTCGAAACATTAAACATTACCTTAACCTAATGAAAAAATATTTACCAAAAATTAAAACAGGGAAAGCTGAAAAACAAGATTTATGGAATAACGTTTGTTACACAACATAAAACAACATTTTACATCTGCACAAACGCCATGATTGCGATTGTTTAAGATAAGGAAAATGTTTACAATCTTAAAAGTGTGACTAGAACTGAACTACATTTCGTAATTTGTGACCGCCGAAGGTTCACTCACTGGTGGAGTTTGGGCAAGAATTTGACGTCGGATATCTTTAGTGGAAATGACTGAAATACAATCAGTGTCCAGTGAAAAGCACAGTCATGCTGACTCACCTCGTTGACCACTGGTGACGCGGCATGCCAGGAGAAGGATAGAGGGCGATCAAGAGACTTGTTGCTGAGGAAGATCACGTGACGTGCGCGGCTGAACAGAGGGACATTCCCGAAGCTGATACGTTCCTCGGATAAGTAGAGCAACTGCGAGTAAAACAGATTTTATAACTTGGTAAAGAACCTTTCCTTTTCAGACTTCTAGTGCATAAAATAGGCAAAATATTAGTCCAAGTGGTGTTCATTTTGGATTTCATAAATGCCTTTCTAAACACCAGTAATTATTGTTTGAAAAACAATGTCCCCTAAAAGCCACACTAAAAAATTAAATAAACACAAACAAGATTAAAAGCATAAAGTATATCTTCTCTCAGTGCATTTTGACAACCTGCAAGTACTTCGGAACTCAAAAAAACAATAAAAAACACATAAAGTATATCTGTTTAAAGCTCTCTTAAAATAGAAACAAACAAGCTATAAAAAAAACAACTTAAAAAAAACTCATAAAGCAGAAACACATATGCCACAAGTAAGATAACAGAACACACATATAAACCAACCTGTTCAGGCACCGGTACTTTCTGTGTGCTTGGTACAGCTGTGAACTCTGCAGGTTGGTCAAGCATGGGCATGGTTGAACCCATTGCTCGTCGGTCGTATCCTATTCCACTGAATGATATGAGAGCTGTGGGCCCGCCTATTATGTGGATAGGGATGTCAACCTGTGGATAAACGTTGTTGTTAGTGTGAATTTGAGTTGTTTGAGTCTTAAGGCTTTATGTCCATTTCTATGGATGTCCGATAATAGCGGAGCCGATACACGATGCCAAGTGGTAGTATCGGTACTCGTCCGATAATATCGGATCGGAGCTGATACCCGATACCAAGTGGTAGTATCGGTGTTCGTCCGATAATATCAGGGTAATTAGGTGGAACTATATGTTGTTTTCGCGTGGCTATATCTTTAACATTTGTTCACAAGGGAAAAAATAAACATATCAAAGCCCTTCTACTAACTAAAGGAATTAAAGGGCTAAAAAACCAAAAAAAACAACACTTTTCTGATACAAGTTTTCCCAGGACGTGCAACATTAGTTTATATAGAAGCACAGGGTTGACATTTTTTGGCATTAAAACATAGAAATACATAACATAGTCCACGACTCCTCGTATGGCTGGCCTCGAATGTTTGCCGAACATATTAAATGCATACGAGTATATATGATGCGCTTATTTAGTTCCGCAGATCCGCATACCTGCATAGTTAGCGATTGATGCAATAAATGACCTTCAGTAGTTTAACATAATTTTTCGCAAACTGGGTCCAGTGGGTTGGATTACCACAACCAAGTTTGCTAGCTGGCGAGCCCATCAGAACTCGCCCGGGTATGGTTAAACTCGCATTGGCGAGCGGGCGAGTATAAAATCCATGTAGCAGTAATCCTACTAAACCAGGGGTTCTTAAACTGGGGTCCATGGACCCCTTGGGGGTCCGCGAACTAGTTTTAGGGGGTCCATGAAGGCCTACTTAAAATATTAGTGTATATTTAAGAAGTAATCTTTTTGGTTTTGAACTGAATCCTATTTAGACTCCATTTCACTTTCACATTTTTGGACCAAAATCAGAAGATTTATATAGTCTATTTGTACTGTGACGTCAATTTATGATGTCATTTTGGACTTTTTTTGCCGACCGTGGTCCCACGCTAGGTTAAAAAACATTTTAGTGGTCCGCGGTAAAAAAAGTTTAAGAACCCCTGTACTAAACAATTACACTCAACTACACAATATTTCTCAGACTAGTACCGAGGTCATTTCATTTTTCTCACCGAGTAGTTTTTGCTTTCCAGGGGTGAAAATATCCACTCGAGGTTGGCCGATGTACCCGGGGGTATTTCCCCCCTAGGGTTCAGGCAGGTCAGGACGGGGTGCTCGAAGTTGGAGGCCTGGAGTTCCCGAAGTGGAGCCAGGTCCACCTCGTAGATCACCGACATACATCCCCCGTTGTACATGTCGTAAAGCTGAACACAATGAAGGAAGTGTGTCCATGAAATATACACTACCATATAACTGTGATCTAAAGCTGAACACAACAAAGTAGGTTAACGTACCTTAAAATAGACACATACGTGGACAACATTGTGATCTTTCATTCTGAATTCTTACTGACCAATGATAATGCACCAAGTTGTACACCGAAAGTCTTTCTGCATACAGTATGCAGAAGACAATGGTGCTATGGTTGTTTCTCGACTTACTCCTCCTGAGCCTGCATAGCTCAGTTAGTAGAGCGACGGTCCCGGCTTGACCGGAGGTCGTGAGTTCGAACCTCACTGCAGGTTATATTTCTAGCCTTCCCTGCTTGCATCATTGATCGACAGATTCAGTGAGTCTTCTAAAGGCTTCCGGTGTACTTATTATTTTGATACGTTACCTGTTTGGGATTTTTAATACTTCATACGTTTTATATTTTGGTACGGTACCTGTTTATATTTTGGTACGGTACCTGTTTAGGGGGTGTTGGGCCCCCGATGGGGACAGGGGTGAAAGAGTGCTTGGTTCCAGGGAAGTGAAGGTACCTTCTGTTGTTCTGCACAGTTACTCCAATGAAGTTGAGCTGGAAAAAAAATTACATTATTAAATCACGTGTATTTGTTAAATCAACTGGTTGGTTGTGATCCAAACATCAGGACATGCAAATATACACTGGAATTTATTAAAACAGAACATACCACAAATATTACCTTTTTAAACTAAATATTTGAATAACATGATAACAAAAAAGCATCAAGGCATTTAAACAATGAGCCCTGTACTTGACAGGAATTTAAGCACACTCTATGAATGATAACGATTTACTCGACTTTTTTGGCCTTGAGATTCGTTATCAAGCTACATTGCAGATCCGTGCATACTCTACCTCAGAACATTGTATTTCTTCTATCAAAAAATAAGTCAGCAAATGATTATTAAACCCAACCTTAGCATTTATTTCACTTATCAGATAGTCCAAAATACGTTGCAGTTCTTCTATCGAAAGCAAACTGCAGCAAATCATTGACAAACTTAAGGCCAGCCTTGAATGTATTTCAGTCCACTTATCAGATCGTTCAAAACATCTCCCAACTGTTGTCAAGCACTCACCAGCACTTCCTTTCCATTCTCGATCTTGAACAGCACCGGCAGCCTATGGGTGCCCGCCACGTCATGCTTATACGTCAGAAGGATCGTCCTTGTTTCCCCAGGTCGCAAAACACCTCGGCTCGGCTTGACTGCGAATAAAGCAGGATTTTTAGGTTACAGGTTGACATGACTTCTGTTAGTTTTGCAAATGACAAGTACATGATTATTAGGTATGCAATTCAAGCCCGAGTCACTTGCAATAATGCGGTTATTCTATGACACTGATGATGCCTTTAGTGGCAAAATATATTTATTGCATAACATCTAAACAAACTGATTTTCGCTTTATCAAGTTCTGTACTTAGTTCTGTACTTAGTAATCTTTATAATTGATGTTTTTCAACATTCGAATTCAGGAACATTCTGTTATTCGAAAGAAAATTAAAAAATTATGTCAACACTGGAATGAATAAACTAATTGCTTCTGAACAATTTTAACATTCAACCACCCTTGACAAACAGTAAATAAACTAAGCTATTTTTTTTTTCAATAGAGTAAGTCAAAGCTTAACGAGAACAGTTGCTTATGACTGTGCATTACATAAGTTGAAACCTTTGGAACATTAGAGATAACAAGCCGATTTAATTATGGTTGATAGTTGTATTTGTTTAATGTAAAAACTGACAACAAGTTTCACTTTTGACAACTTGCAGGCCTATTCACTGTTGACGAGCTTTCACACAACCGTGCTTCATCAGATCAGAGTACTTACTTGTGAATAGCTTGTTGTCTTGGATGTGTAGTTCGTGTAGTTGTTCAGGATCAAAAGCCCCGGTCTCCGCCCAATAATCAACCTCAAGCTCCATGTCTTTAGGGAAGATAAACGCCCTGTGGAAATAAGTGAACTATTCTCCCATTTTTATTGTGAAACGTTCATATACACCAGTATTCTGTGCTCAAGCCCCTTTGGAGTCGTATTGACCAGCATAACGGCACCAGTATAGTACACATGATGCCCGCGGAAAGGCTTAACGAAATCAGTCGGCCTAATGCAAACAACTAGTTACTAGTCTGCTGTGAGGTTCGAACTCACGACCTCCGGCCAGAGCGATCCCTCACCACATGATAGTTCGTTTCTAGCCTGGTCTTGCTTGCACTACAATCCTGATCAGGCTGATGGTTTTTGTAGGACTTTCCGAATCATCCGCCATCATTTGTTTTAAATTAAAAAAACTTTACGCTTTTTGGAACACGATGTTACTTTCGGAATGTTAAAACAAGATTAATAGTAAGTAAGATTGAAAAGATGTGAAAATGTACGCTGATTTATTATGTGAAAAATTAAAAAAAAGCCTGTTTTGCAAACTAAAAATAACTAATTAGACTTTTTTTCCACTTGATTAAAGAACTAAAAAAAAGGTGATAAAAACAACATCTGCCAAATATTAAACCGCATATTTACCACAAAACCTTGGGGGGCAGTATAACGAGCACAGAAAGTTTTAAGCCGCAAAATTACCCTAAAAACATAATAAACTACAAACTTACCATGAAGTGTCGACAAGTCCCGTGTTCTTCACCATCACACTCACGTGACACGGCTCCGAGTCGACGGGGGAAGCCCCGAAGTTGAAATCCATGATTGACTTTGTGTAGACGCTTGGTCGCCGGGTTGTGCTACAAAGAACACAGTTTTAAGCATGTTATACTTAATTAATTTATTACGCTATTTTGTATTACTGTAGGGTAATTTTAACCCCATGAAAAAATTGTCAAGATTTTAGCTTTAAAATAAAAAAAATTGCTGATATTTAAACATCTTAAATTTAAGTTTCGGTGTGCATCTGTTTAAGTTAAAGGTAATCTATGCAACCCTTTGTGTCAATTGGGCTTTGTGGATTGACTGTAAGAAATGTCAGATATTATAGCTAAGAGTTGATTCAGTTTGAGTTTGGCTGGTACAGATGTAGATTGGCATTATAATAACCCTAAGGATTTCTTAATTCTCGGGTACACATTGTTAACCTTGCACTTTTCAGTGTAACTGTTCCATGACAAATTTAACGGTCAAAGATCACTGAGCACATGGTGCCTTGACATTGTAGTTGTCCTTACAGCAGTTGGTGTCACCGGTAGGAGCTGGCTAATTACTTGTTGGTGTTTGGCAATAAAGCTTAACTTACACTGATGATGTTTCTGTTTTAACATCATTGTTTTGTTTGTATTGACTTTCTATTTGAATTAGGTGTTCATTCGAATTAAGATATGAATCCACTTGTGTAAGACTACCTCGTTTTACCCGTAAAAATATGTGGTTCTAAAGGTACAAACAACGTCCTTCCACTCCTACACTCTTTTTTTTACTCGGATCTCACCTGTGTCTGGAGTTGATCGAGTAGACGAGTTCAGCAGCACTCGGGTCCGAGTCGAGGCAAGTGTTGAGGTGTTCGAGTGAAAACCAACGCCACAACTGAGTCTTGCTGATGCTGCTGCCACCACCAGAAGGTCGCGCATCTGTCAATAACATGCAACTTGCAAAATTTCAATAAATGGGTCTTATTGAAGTCGTTATTATAGATGGGCATCTGTGAATAACATGCAATGTTGTAATGACTTCAGTCAATGGACCTGTCTTATTGGAGCCGCTGTTCTAAATGTACATCTGTCAATAACTTGAAGTAGTCTAATTACTTAAGTCATGGACTTGACTTGACTTTATGACTGAAGTTCACTTAAGTCACTGTTTTTAAATGACTAGGTCATTGTGTCATATTACTGGAGTTGACAGTTATTTCATTAAATATTTTTTAATAAATTGTGATATTTATCGGATAACAATTTGCTGTCAACAATTTGCTTGCTATATGTTGCGTTTTGTTAATTTAAATTGAGTTATGATTGCTCAACTGTAGGTATTGAAAACCGTTGCGTTTTAGTGGCGTGCTTAATACGACAAGCCACTAATGATAAATTTGCATGAAATTACCAATAATGGACAAGGTTGGGTAAACTCCTTCGGCTGTCATCTCACAAAGTAGGATCCTGCAGTTTCTACTGATCGCTTCCCCTGTAAATGAAATAAATGGTGGTATTTTCGCGATTAAAATGCACCAGTAGTATCCAACCTTTTATGGCTTGTGAAACCCCTCAAAAATAAAAATATATCGCCGCAGCCCTACTGGAATTTTCGTAATTCATTATATTAATAAAAAAAAAAAATACAGTTTGGGAGGCGAATCATTTAAACATGTACCCCTGGATTCACCCTTGAGTAGAAGTGATCCTCGGTGTGAATAAGGTTAATGACCACAGTTTTAAACGACTGATTGGGGTGAAATGTTCCAGGCACAAACCTGCTTGATCCAGAAGCTCATAGAAGAGCGACCACGAGTAGAGGACTCTCCTGTGAGGATGTGCCGTTGCCATGACACTCATCTTGGAGCGCGCGGGAAGCAGGACCGTTGATTGGTCGAGCTTTAGACCAATAGGCTCGCTGAAAGAAGGCGGCAAAATTTAAATGTTCGGTCAGTAAATAAAGGTAATGTTGAAAAAGCAACTGTATTGCTAAAATGGCAAGGTTTTGCACAATCATTAATTGAAGTAATAAAAGAAGTGGTTTTAGGAAACCTTCGATGTTTAGTCCGAAAAATGTAAACTGAAAAGACGTCTAAAAACATTTAAGTAAAAGGTGTTATTCAATTTTTTTTTAATTACACGACCCCCCCCCCCCCCCCTAAAACTAGCCCTTTCATCAGTGAATTACTTTTGTCTGGGTCCTTCACCGTACAGACTGTTGTTCAGTACAACTCCGCATACCTACTACCACTAGTCCACTACAGTAGTTCAGGACTTCAAACACAAGGTTTACTGACTTACTTTTCGTCCGGGTCTTCCCCGTACTGGCTGTTGATGTGCTGCTCCACTGAGAGCTTGAAGTGGATGTCGCATGAGGAGTTGTTGTAGAGGAGGAGGGACCGGGAGTGGTTTGTGCCAGTGATCACACACCCAAGATCCATGTTGCAACGTTCCGCCTGCAGAAAGGTTATAAAGATTAGTTTAAGAGGGTTTTAACATTGACTTCGGATGATTACTGGTAAAAAAGGGGGTAAAAGACTGAGTACGAACTTATCTTGAAGATAACTTTGAAACTTTTAAAATGCGATAAAATGCTTTGAAATCAATTTGAAGTGGTTTTAAAGCTAGACAACAAGACTGAAATATTTTCAAAAAGAAATGAAAGAAAAAAAGTTCCATAAATCCGAAAAAATAAATCATTTTAAAAATATCGTCAGTATGAAAAAGACGAGTCAAAAATTAAAATATATGAACAATATTTAAAAACAACATAACCAATAAATCCACATGACAATTTGGATAGAAAAAAACATGGCCCTAATTGAAGTATTATCAAAATAAAAAACATGGCATATGAGTAAAAGTGTATGTTAACAAAGTACAAATAAAAAAAATAAAATTAAAAAAAGTTTGTCTGACCTTGATTTCACCTTCAGAACCCTCCCCGATGACGCGCAGCTTGAATAGTCTCGCATCAGCCAGTTTGTACTCTGCGTTATTTCCCTTATAAGGCCAGGTGAGGCAAACCGGCTTGAAGACGTACTTCTTCACTTCGACTGGTTTAAGCCGCCAGGTATGCGCCTATTCAACACAAAAGTACAAACCAATAAAACTTAAAAACAATAAAAAATGTAACAGTAAGTATTTCACAGAATTCGGTACATTTATAAATATGGACATAATAATTAATGCCAGAAATTTAGGAAAAATGGATGGGCAACAACATTTTAAACGGAAACACCTTCTTGATACGATTTTGTGTTGCTGAGGTCGTGAGTTCGAATCTCGTCGCAGGTTAATTATTTTAGCCTGTGAATGGCGGTGTTGAAAGTGTTGCTTTATGACTTTGAATTGTTTAACGTCTAATTCATAAAATATATCTAGAACTTCGAAAATCACACCCATACCACTAAGAGTTATGAGGTTAGATTTTGCTCCCAAACCTGTATTTCGTTCGACTCGACGACGCCCTCCAGCGGATCCACATCGAGGTACTGTGACTCCCGATGTGGCAAATGCCATCGGAACTTGAGCGGTAAGCGTCCCACGTTGTGCACCTCGTACCGACGCTCGTTTGAAGTGAGCACGCAAGTCGGACGGAAGTACATCTCACCCTCGTTGCCTAGCAATAGCTCAGGCTGCTCCCCGGAGCCAGAGAGGCGAATGCTCTGAAAATAGTGAATAAAAAATTAAAATACTCATTTTTTTAGTAGCTGTATTTTCGGTTTCCAACTTGGATATCATTTTTAGCATAAATTTCAAATTATTTTGACTTCAAAACGAAAAAAAAGATTGTGAAATATTTCGTTTTGTTTTCCAATCTGTAGCAAATGGCCCTGACATAAAAAATATATTTCAAAAATAAACACACAAAAAAAATTAAAAACACCATAGTAATAAATATTTATTTCCAAAATATCTAGAAAGGGTTGCTTTTTTATTGTTTCTTTCTATTTTGTCATCCTGGTATAATATGTAAGCCCAAAAATGTTCTATTATAAGATCGATCTATCCGTACACAACGTGTTGCCTTAGTTTTATGTTGAATAATGCAGATGAAAACTGAATAGTTTTTGTTGTTTAGCTGTGCAAATTAGGTATTGTAACCACTAAATAATTCAAAAAGACCGAACCTCAAGGGTTGATTTCAGAAGATGGCAAAAACACATTCGTACAACGATGTAGCCTACCATGTCGTGTTGTTCGTTGTCGTTGAGCCTCAGGGTAACGTCACTCCGATAGGTGTCCACCTCTGTTGGTGTGAGACGTAGAGATGTGATGTGGAACTTGGAACGAATCAGACCGTAAGCTCGCTTCACTGTGAAGCGGTCCGACTGGGGCTACACAAAGTAAAAGTAGAAGTTGCTTTATAACGGAAAAATTATTATTAGAGTCGGATTCGACTATATCTACTACATTGCCTTATACGGGACACTTTTTCAAGGCTTGGTTTTGGTAATGAAGTAAAAAACTAAGTAATCGGAAAATTCTGTCGGATTTAGCATTAATCAGTTTAAACTCAATAATGATTTAGGATGAGCATAGTTAAAGGGTAAACCTTAACCTAACACGAAATGCTTGAGTACTAGAAAAAATGACGTGGTTCGTGGGTATAGTGTCATGTTAAAAATTGCAAAAAATACAAACAGCACAAAAATTATACTATGAAAATATGGCATTTCTTTTCTTATAAAACTTATCAAAAAAATCACAAAAGTGGTGGTGAAACAAAAGCGATTTTTTAGCATATTAATATAAATAATCTTTTAAAATGGAAGTAATTGTCTTAATCTAAACAGGATAATCAGATGGCACTATATAAAGACAAATTGCATTGAAATCTTGACAAGCTTTCGCACAACCGTGCTTCATCAGGTCAAAGTAGAACTTTTTTACCACCTTGGCATATAAAGAATATCTTATGCATAGTGATACATTTTAGCCCACGTTGAAAAAGATAAACTACAAGTTTCAAATTTCTCTTTACCTTCATGAACTTGTAGATGAGTGGGTTGGTTCCCTTGTTTTCTATCAGGATCGTTTTGAAGAAATTCTCGTTGGACGCAACCGCAGGGAACGTCTGAGTAAATTAAAATAATGTTGGGCTAGTTTGTAAGATATTATTGTTGAACTAGAAGTCTGGTAATCCATTTGGCATTTGGGAACCTATATTGACCTCATGCCATGGCCACTTAAGCCAGTGTTTCTCGCCCTTTCTTCGCGGTCACCCAAGTGCAAGCATATCAGAGAAGTTTTAGCGACACAATTCTCTTCACAGAGCTTATTTTAAGCGAACAAAACATGATACATTACCATGAATTAGTTTATATAAGAGCAAATTATAGTAAGACTCAGTAAGAATATCAAAACCCATACAGAAGTAGGCAGCATTTTGTGAACGTTTCAAGAGATATGCGAAACGATGTTGAAAATGGACTAAGAGTTATTCGAAACGTTCAAAATGCTACCTACTTTTGTATGGGTTTTGATATTATTACTAAATATTCATTAAGTTAAGTAGTTATGATTACTTACCAGTGATTGTGAGCTTAGGCTTGCTTCGGGCAGAAAGGTTTCGTTGCTCCCCACGAAAGTGTGCGCTGTGACGTCAACAGTGAGCAACCAGGGGGGACACACACTCTCGTCCTCCACCAAGCGGAAATCGCGCATGCACTACGTCATCAAAAATAAATCACGTGACCAAGGTGGCGACATGTTGTATAGGCTGCTTATGAGCAGAAAGTGGGTTTTAATTAATCTCAAAGCAAAAAAGGTCGAGTAGAACGACATCATCTTGATTGAGACGTTTCGATACGAACTTGTATCATCATAAAAGGTGGGACGTAATTGTTATTACATTTATTCTGAGTTTCTATAGTCAGAGCATTAATGTCACATCAACTAAAGATGTTACAAGCTCGTATCGAAACGTCTTAATCAAGATGATGTCGATCCATTAGACTTTTTAGGCTTTGCAATTTATTATCAAGCTACATTACAGATCCGTCCATAGTGTACCTAACACAGCACGATGCGAGCATTAATGTTACCTTGTAGGAAACGTAGCACTCTAGCTCCTTGCCAAAGAACTGGTTCGGTGCATTCGGCTTGAAGTGGACGCTGAAGTCGGTAGTCTTCATCGGTGGAATGTCACAAGTTGAGGGCTGTACTTGGAACACGCCAGTAGGGTCTAGTTTAAGGGAGTAGGGAGTTAGAACTTTGAAAGAACAGACTTTACAGCAGTGTTTTTTAACCGGGGGCCGCGACCCTGCATGGATTAGATTTCAGTGTTAGCGAGTACAATTTAACAAGCGTTACATTTGTGCTGTTCAAACTATAAAATGCCGAAAAAACTGAACTGAATTGCAGTTTGAAAAATATGTCAAAATCCAAAAAGGTCGGGTAAATTGACAATTATAAAACTCTTCGGTATATACGCCATATCACAACTAAGAAATAACAAAAACGTGTCTAGGAAGCAAACTGTTTTACGTGCAAAAATTGGAATAAATAATCTTATATTTAATAAAAACACCTTATTTCAACCCAAGGTATTTGACACAATGACTTAAGTCGAAGTAAAGTCATTTGTCCAAAATATTTAAGTTAAATCAAGTAATTTAACCCAAAAGACCTAAAGTAATTAAAAAAACAGTGACTTAATAGTGCTTAAGTCATGTTATTGACTCAAGTCATTACAGCACTGGTAAGTTGTACCTTCAATCCACATGGCTGTGATCTTTCCTTGCGTGTGATTGGTTAGGTGCAGGGTCACGTGACAGGAAGTGGCGGGTTGAACCTGACCAATCCAGATCGAGGATTGATCAAGCGAGACGTGAGGAGGGTTGTGCTGGAAATTAAAAAATGTACAAGGGTGATTTTGGAGTATAATGGTTGAGGTTGTAGTTAGACGTAGAACGAATATATCAAATATCACACAGAGGTAGGTTGCATTTTGTGAACGTTTTCAAAATCTCTTTAGTCATTTTCAACATCTCAACAACATCTGGAGGTGATGTTTTATTGTTCTGGACAATAATTACGCTCAAGAAGATTAAAAAATTCCACAAAACGATTACAAAGTGCACTTTGAACAGCTCAGCATTCCTCGACGGAATAAAGACCAGTAACAAAATCAACGAATAGTGATGCTTGACTTACGGTGACTTCAGTGCAGTGTCCATCGTCGAAATATTCCTCCATGGGAGATTGCTTGTAATCCAGTTGATCGAGTTTATCGGAAGGCAGCATCAGACAACCCTCGCTGTCCGTAGTTAGCTTGCCTTCTCTACAAAACAACAGAAAAAATGACTGTGTTTTCATGCTTACCAAAATAACAAGGTTTAATAATTTGACGAAGTTATTTCAAAAATTGATTTTAATCCAGAGAAAAAAGCATAATAAATAAGCCGATGACCTGACAAATTTCCAATTCAATGACTGAAAACGACCAACAAGATACTATTAATCAAAAGTGACATAAATTATGTTATTATTTAAAAAACTATTAAATTAACACATTTATGTTGCTATTTTGCCATACTTTAGCTGTCCGTTGAGTATGTTTGATGGGTATACACTGAGTCCTCTAAACACGTGAGTTCTGTAGTGATCAAGGTGCTTCGGTTTAAGAAGTGGTGGTTTACGTTCCTCAGTGTGGCAAGTTCCAATAAAGTCGACAAAAAGTGGGCCCTGGAACAAACCAAAGATTTAATAAGGATGTCAGATACTATGTGTTCACTTGACTTACGTATTTGAGAGAAATAATTTCAAATAACCGAAGTATTTCTTGTAAATTAGATTACTTTTTTTTAACTTAAATGTATAAAGCAATTACTTAAATTGACTTAAGTATTTGGGGAAAATTAATTATTTAGACTTCATTTAGGATTTTTAGAAAAATGATATTGACTGTTTTTGAGGCAAATTATTTCAATTGACCTAAGTATTTTAGGAATTATTTTGACTTTGCTTAGGTCTATAAGCCAAATGTTTTGATTAGGTATTTGCAAAAAATACCTTCGGTTGACATAAGTGTATCGACTTTTAAGTTTCTTTTAGAAAAATGATTTGTCCAAAGTTATTTGTGTAAAATAACCGGCTTAAGTCTTTAGGATAAATGAGAAATAAAGTTTGGACTTAATAATTTCACAAGATTTGCTTATGGTGCTGGAAATCTCTTCGATAGGGGGTTTAATTTACCTGATCGTGTACCATGATTGCAACTCTCCTGTAGTAATTGATCGGGTGGGGAGGGTTGAAATGTACGATGAGTGTTTGGGAGCCTTTGACGGGGAGTGAACCGCTGTTACAGTTCACTGTAAACACGCTATGGATCTCGTCTAGCAGCACCTGGGGTTTCATATAAGAGAAATTGGTGAAAAATAAAAAAAGAATAGCATGCATTACTAAGAAAATGAATTAGTGTTTTAGTCAACGATGTTATTAGAAGAAAAGATTCTTCTCTAATTTATAAGTCGTAATACGCATATAAATTTTGTCAACTTTTTACGGAAAAGAAACAAATGTTATATTTTATTTTTAGGAAAAAACAATTATAAAATACCTTTTTTTGGAAGAAACAAATATTAAATACCAATTTTTGGCAGAAAACAATTGTAAAATGCCAATTTTAGGAAAAAAACAAATAGAAATGACCATTTTTTTGCCAGAAAACAAATATAAAATGCCATGCAAAAATATAAATATAGTTTTGTATGCGCTTGAATAAACCCTAACTGGCCCACAATTTTTAAACCTTCAGGCAAGCTTTTAGGATCAAAGAAGTATATTATTGTATACTTTTAGGATCAAAGAAGTATACTATTGTATACTTTTAGGATCAAAGAAGTATACTATTGTATACTTTTACCATCACAAGATGGAATACTATTGCATACCTGATAAATTGCCCCGCAGTTGGATACATTTGATATTTGCAATGTCCGTGTGCTTGACTTGCCTTGGTTGACCATTCCGAAGTTTATTACAGCTACGTTCACTTCAACCTTGGGCCCTAGATAAGAGAATAAACACAAAATTGTCAAGTGTTTTATTAGTTTTATGCCAACTTTTACTCAACGAGACAAGTAATGCATGATTGACACACCAAGTTGTCAAAATACACGGGGGTTAAAACTTTTTTAACGCCGAGCCCTAGAGTGTTGGCGTGAAATTGCACAAAGATGACGTCATAAAGTGGCGTAACAAACAGGATGAGCTAAGAAACGAGATGTGTTTAGTCCAACAATAATGAAACTGAAATAAAGTTTAAATAGATTCAAAGAGAAGGCGCCAAAGCGAGTTTTTCCATTAAACTTTATACATTTGAAAAAGTTATTCCGTTTCCAAATAATACAAAATCTTTTAACTAGTCTTTTATTAACACCCTCAAACTAGTCTAGGGACCCCCAACGGGTCCATGGACCTCAGTTTAAGAACCCCTGATTTAACACATCTCAAATTTTTCATCAATTTTAAATTACATTTGAAAATACACATCTTAGTTTAAGGATACGACCAAACACAACAGAATATAATAATTTTGTTAAAGATAACAGTTTATTGTGAAATGAAAGGATAAATCGGTCATTGGTGTAGGGTAGATCCAACACTACTCAAATAACAGTTTAAAAACTGCATTTTAATTCAAATTTATTAACCAACACCTATATTAGGTATAAGTCATAAATCATTTTACAATGTTGTAGTGGAAAATATTTTACCTGAAGACGATCCTATGCACTTGAGTGATGATTTGCTCACACTTCCCATTGCACTCACATCAAAGTAATCAATGCTGGTTAGATTTACAGAGTGTGGTGTAAAGGTGATCTGTAGGCATAAGGCGGTCAGTGTTTATTGTTAAATTTGAAAAGTCAAATAAAAATACAAGTGGCAGCAGGGGTGATATATGTTAATTAAAGAGAATTTGCAAACATCCAAGTCAGACACTTGCTATTTTATTCCTATTTTTTAAGTAGCGTGATTCAATTTATCTATACACTAATATACCAAAGAACAATATACATAACTTACAGGAAGTCTGAAGTTTCCCATTGGGGAAATAACCCCTGATTTGATCGGACAATGAAATGATTGATCCAGTTGCAGGAATTTCAGTGATTTTTCCACTTTGAAAGGAGCCTTGACTGCAGAAAAAAATTCAACTTGTTCATCATATTGTTAAAGCAGTGATTATATTTTAAACAATGTGCCTTGGTTTCATAATTGAGCCGCCGAAATTGTATTCTTTTTACCAAATAATTTATTTGTTTTACAACTTGGAATGCAGCCAAGCATACATTGCTAGGATGTATTCTATTCAAATGGTATCAGCCTATACCCTTTCTATTGCTAAGCTATATTACCATGATTATATAAAAATGTGCAGCAAATTTTTGTAAAAAGTGTGCAGCGAAGTAAATATTTTCAGAACCACTCAGTCAGCAAATCCAAACAATAAATTGTGCTTTAATTTGCTAAGCACCTTACTCAATTACCAATATGAGTGTTTTAACTATGACTATTGTGAGTTCTAGTGCCACTTGATATTATGTTTCAACTTAAGAGACACTTAACAGCATATGGCAACATTCAAAGTAATATGTTAAAGGTGTTTTGGGAACAAAAACACTCTTAAATTTGCAACATGCCCTCTTTACACATGCTCAAGCAACTACAGATGTTTTGAAAAATCTGTACGATTAATATTAAAAAAGTGCAACTTGATTGATTGATTTTTTCATTTTAAACAAAACAGTTTGGTCTTTTAAATTATTTAAAACAGGCTTCCATTTTATTGATTGTGATTGCCAAGAGATATTTTCGATTTTTTTAAATTATAATATAGTACTGTTGGTAAGCTTATTAATAAAGTTTGTTTATGATAAAAATACAATACATAAGAAGCATTTTCCTACAATGTGCACAGTTTATATACGCTCTTTCTATTTAGATTGTTAAGAAAAAGAAATAAACCACTTGATGAAAATGCTAGCAAAAGGTTGGAAATCGTAAAAGACTCTAAACACCCAACATAAAAATGAGGACTTTTCTGACAAAGATGTATAATCTAGGTACTGTAGCCTTAAGAAGGGCTCACTGAAATCAGTTGGCCTAGATTCTGATCACATAATACATGTTGTGTATGAAGGTTTTAGTTTCTAGGTACCATTTGAGAGGTTGTGCAGAGTAATGAACATCTCAGAAGTTTTGTGAACATTAACTTTGCCAAAAGCAAGAGTTGTTGAGATGTTCTTTTCTCCAGTGCTTCCAGAAATCTTGGACTTGGTACTGACCAGGATATGGGGATATTTACCTAAAAAATAAAATAATGAACATGTTAAGTTTGGGCGCAAACACCAAAACAGTAAATGCCTAGCGTTATAAGCTGCCTTACTTTGTTCCAAAGCACTCTTAATGGTAAACTAATAAGAACATTTCTATCGCCAGTCATTGTTTTCTTTAATTTCTTGGTTAGACATGTTGATAATGAAAAATTTAATTTTTACACGTTTTTACTGAACTGCAAAACATAATTACACCACAAGTAAAAAATAATTCCTAACAATTGGTTTAGCAACTATGGCCTTTAAACATTCAGCAGGACATTTGACCTGGTTAAAATTTTAATCAACCTGCAAAATCTCACATTAAACTAACAAAACTCACAAAATTTGAAAATGCATCATCGGATATACAATAAAATGTATTTTTTATGTTCAATGTAATATAGCATTATATATATCAATAATGCCAAATTTTAAAATGTTAAATACAGTATTAATTACTTGACTTAAATGGACTTAAGTTACTGTTTTCAAATGACTTGACTTGACTTAAGTTATTTTGGTAAAATGACTTGACTGGGACTTAAGTCTTTGTATCAAATAAAGGGTTAAAATACTGAGTTGTTATAAATTATAATCTAAATTGTTGCACGAAAAAAAACCGATAAGATTGCTACCTGTTTTTTTTTTCTTATTTGTTAGTTGACTTATTGCTCCAAATCGGACCAGTTAACCAGTTTTAAAGGTTTATCATTTTATTTTGATATCAGTTATTTAACTTAGAGATGACTAGCTCATTTTTGACTTGACTTATATATTTTAAAACACTTTACTTGGCTTAAGTCATTTGACTTGTATAAAACACTGAAGTTTAACCACACGTACCGATTCCTTCTAGCTTCATTGTTTTTGTCATGTTTTGTCCGTATGAGCAAACTGCGGTGGCTTCAAACACGTTGGCTGAGTTGGGGTGAAACGACACCTTTCCTCGGCAAGATGCCATCGATGAAAGTGTCCCGTTCATGGGAATTATCGAAAATGGCTCAGGGACTTGCCATGTGTAATCTGTAGTAAGCTCACTAGAAAAATAAAATGTATAAAATATGCTATTATAAACTGGTAGAGACGTCTTGATTAAAAATTACCTATCTTATATATATGTATCATATAAATCCTTTAATAAAATTTCAAAAACAGTCTAAAGACTTAGTCAAACAATGTTTTAATTTGCATTACTGAAAAAAAAATATTTACATTGCTAAAGGTTGCCAACCAATGACTAATGCAAGATTCCAAGTGGCATACTAAACCCAAAACCAACACAACAAAACTCTACTGATTCATTAAAAAATTAAGTAATTTCTAAAGAAAGATACAACTATTTTATACATATAGCTGTAGCTTCCAAATTTAAACCTAGCAAAACTTGTTATTGTGAGGCAACTGCGAAAAAGTTGAGTAAAATATATTGGTGCAAGAGCAACAAAAAAAGGTCTATATTAATGAAATGTTGCAAATAATTGCTGTAAACCATTAAATATTTTGTGTGTGCAGCACAGTATTTAATGCAAAACAATATCCGACAATCGATAGAAACACATACCTCATGTTTTTTATTTCGAATCCCAGTTCCAATAAATCATGAACTGCAGTAAGTCCGAAATGGATGCTGTCGGGCAAATGCAGCTTGGTTTCTGGCAATAAAGCTAACAGCGGCACGCTAAAACTGCCAGAACTTGTTGTGAATTCAATTTTGTCTTCATACTTTTCCTACATAAGGAAATACAAGTGTAAAATAACCAATAAAAAAAATTAAATAAATTATTTCTGGTTATATTTCCAATTTTTTGGTCTAACATATGAAATATTTGTATAGACAACTGTTAAATCAGCAAATACAAGAAATCTAATATCATAATAATCTACAATTTTTTATATGAAAATTCAAAGTGTTAGCCTATAAACTGTAAATTAATTAAAAGGATAAAACAACAAAATAGAGTTTAATAAGTATGAAACTTTTAAGTTTAAAAAAAAGCATTTTTTTAGATTCAGGATCATTTAATATACAATACAAAAAAACAGGTCATTTTTCTTAAAAAAAAGACATGTCCCCTGTTTAACCCAGTAGTTCAAAAATATATTTCTTGTAACGCCACTGGCAAACATGGTTGTTAAACTCTGAGGCAAGTCAACAAGCTAATCTTTTTTTAACTTTTTTGGACTTGCGATGCAAAATAAGACATGTCAAACCAGCAAAGAAAAATCTATATAATTTGCTTTGCTGTGAATTAAATACAAAAACAAAACAACTAAATACAGTTTAATAAATATGACTTTCTAAAATAAAAATTAGCTTGAAGGCTTCAGCAAAAATAAAGCAGCCTAACACTTTCACGAAACACATTAAAAAGTTGTAATTTTTGTTTTTCTCTTACCTTATCCAGTGGACGAAACGTGAGGGGCAAAGTAAAACTGGTTCCAGCACTAAGCACAATTGCCTGGGGAAAAAGTGTGCTAAAAAACCTCGAAGATGGCACTTTGTACCTGGTGAAATAAGAAAATAGTTTGGCTACTTACACTAAATGACTGCTTCCAATAAAGGTTAATTCACTCACACCAGGTGTCTGCAGAAGGGTTTAACAAAATCAGTCGGCTTAATCAGGATTTTAGTGCAAGCAAGGCCAGGCTAGAAAAACAACTAGCCTGCGGTGAGGTTCAAACTCACGACCTCCGGTCATATCAGGACAATTTAGTTAGTAAAGGGGTGTAATGGTTAAGGTTCATTAGTCACCAGTCTTTTAAGCTCCCATCTGAGAAGCAATTTTCATTAAGCTAGCCTCACAAGCTGTTCTACTGATTTGGAGATATTTATCATCGGTCTGTGTTTTATGTCACAAAAGACTGATTTTTGCATAATTTTAATTACTTTTTTAACCACATATTTGCTTTTTTATGGAAGCTAAAGATCCATATATTTTCGTTCATTTTAAGAAATGACTCATGATTTTCACCTGTTTTTGTAATACAGTCTTAATATTTGACTATTCCAAAGCAAGAATCTTTCTTTCTATTTATTTTACCAAATATCCTATACTACACAAGTGTTTCAGCTAAACTAAAATGTAGGATTTATATAAAATACCTTATTTTTTGTGTCTTGACATGTACATTTTTAAGGGTGAGATTCTTTGTGTATTCTTCACCAGGTTGCCAACCTTTGAACACGACTTGTTCCGGTCTTATCTCAAGTCCACAGCACCTTAAACAATTAAATAAGTACTTCTCAACCTTTTTCGCAACCTAAAATACTAAGCTTAAGTTTAACAGCAAAGCTTTGGCGACACAAATCTCTTCTCTAAACTTTTTGCAAGCAAATGAAATATAAGATTTTAGCATAAGTAGGTTGTAATTTGGTTATTATGATCCATATGTTGGTATTGATTTTTGCAGTTTCTGCATACAATAAGTTTATTAAAAAAGTAGTTTATATTTTTGTATTTAACAAAAAAATAGAGTTAATAGTATTTTATATTGCTTTGCTACTACCTAATGGTCTTTTTTTATTGCTTTGCTAAATTTTTAATGCAATAACTTGATTTTGAACTGTGTGTAGGGATTTCTTTATATATTACTATTTTAATATTTGTACACACAAAGTTGAATTTAGAAAGCAGTATAAATATAGAAACCTTAGTTTAGGTACTTCTTCTCTTGCAGGTTTCTTCACTGATAGAACACTCACAGACTTTCTATCAAAATAAATTCTTGCCATAAAAGCACAATCTTTTGCTTTGTAAAAAGGTGGTACAAAATTAACTTATGACCAATTATGACAATTTAACTAAGCATAATGCATATTAGCAACAAAAACAACTAGCTAAATAAAACATGGCCGATTTATTAAAAAATAAAACACATTAAAAGGATGGTTGGGTACAATATGCACAACAGTAAGATCTTTATTAAGATGATGTTGATTATCGTTGGAATAATTTATTAAGCTACATTTAAAACATATGGATTGACTTATTATAAAACTTTATCAAGACACAGTATAAAAGTTAACCTATGGCTATAGAATATTATTCGTACTATGCTTGTTGCATAGGATCAATAATAACACTCATTTTAGTGTGATACCTAGGGTCACTGAGCATTCCAATTTTTCTGCTTCTTCGTGACAAAGATTCATGCCGAGTCGCTGAAGTGCTCGGTGGAACCGGAGTTGGATGCTTAGAGAATATTTCTGACTACAATGGAAATCAAAATTTGTTATTATAACACAAAATAAGCACAAAACCATTTTGGTCGGCAATAACTGGAAACTCAATATGTGGGTCACTACCGGATGTCTAGTGGAAATATCAGTACTCAACTACTCACCCAATAATATGGTAATATAATGGTCCTAACCTATAAAGGTGTTTCAGGGATTGCTATCCAACACAGCAATTAATACTTTTGAAAACATTTTATAAAATTATTGAAATTATCAATTCAACTTTTGACGGTTGTCTAAAAATCTACCACATTTTTACAGTAATGAAAAGAGCCGTCAAAATTGAATTGCAAGGAAGAAATAAATATCGGAGAAAATTATGTTTTACAAATAAAATATTACATTTAAATTCATTACAAATTCATTAAACTGGTTTAGAATTGCTGTCTGATAACCACTTATGAAGTAGAAACATACTTAAAAGTCAGTGTGGCAAAAAACACTTTCAGGAGTTTATAAATTATTTACTGATAAATACATATTTTGGCAATTTAACTATATGAATGATCCTTGTATATATATGCCAGGATGTTTAATGCAATGCATACCTTTAAAAGAGGTATTCCATTTTTCTTGCTTTTGTTTGACGAAGTTTCACTCGGTCGTCGTTGGGTTGAAATCATTTTCTGGCTTTACCTGACCAGGAACTAAACTTTACCTAAATCTTATAATTCCTGTCAGGTCGCCTTTAGGCACATATATTTTTTTAAGAAATTTGATTAGTTATTTTAAGATAAGTAAAAATGACATGGTATCTATTAGTCTTGTAATAAAGTGATTGACTTAACCTAAGTACACTTAAGTAACTGTTTACAAATTACTGGATTGAATTAAGTATTTTGGACAAATAACTTGACTGGGACTCAATATTCCAGTTGATTTATTGATCCTATTCGAAAAAATCATCAATTTTACCAGTTAACGTTTGATGTATCGTCTACGACTTGACTTAAGGTTGATTTGATCGAATATTGAATGGGACTAGTTTGGACAACTGATGAATTGGACTAAACTTAAGTTATTTGGCAAAAGACTTGACTGAGACTTGGTCTTTTAAAATGACTCGTTTACAAAATCTCCCAAAGTTTCAACGGCTAACGACCTATATACTCAACGTTTTTCGTCGTTATAAATACAAATAACACAATATCCACTTGCAGGTACACGAGGTACCTAAACAGTTACAGCAGTTTTATTATCAAAAAATAAAACAAACGTTAAACCTTCCCTAAAATAAATTTCCATTCGTGCGTTGCCTGGTTGCTATGGATCAATTCGCTACAGCAAAATAAATATTTAAGAGTAAAATGTTATAAGTATTCTATGACCATGGCAGGCGGCTTATAAATGTAATTTAGGAAAATCAGATAAATTCCATTAGCTATTGTCCTACTTGTGTTTTGTTAACTTTAATTACGAGTTCAGTGAGTATAATTGAGTCGCCATTTTGGCTGGTCGCCAAAACTTCGCTGTTATTGTAGTCCACTTACCCTTAGTGTTTGGGTCGCCGTTGCAAAAGGTTGAGAAACACTGATTTAAAACATACACCCTGTTGGTTGTTAAATAAGTAAACAAACATTCAAATGACTTGCTTGGAATTCGGTTTACTAATCCATTTCAATTTTTGTTTTGGCCACCCAACCCTTAGAAAATGTTTTACCATCCAAGTCATTTCTTTAGTACGGTAGGGATATCTAGATTAAGCCGTTTGAAACAATTTTAGACATTACTTTGCCTAAGAATAGTATTTGAAATGAAATAACATTTGTCCTTGAATTTGGACAGAGTTGTTTTCTGCAGCTATATACGGCTTCCTATTTTTTGCAGTTTTAATTGTAAACAAGAAAGTTATCTAGCCTTGTCTTGCGCTGAAATACACTAACGCTAGCATATGCACCATCAATTGGTTGGGAAATTATTGTGTTTAAAATAACGTTTTTATAATTTTAAAAATAGGTGCGGTTTAACAAGAAAATGAAGGCACAAGAGAAGGGTGTAAAATATTTCTTTGAAGCCAGATGGTACAGTAAATATCCACTTGGCCACAAAAAAGGTTGGGAAAAACTGAGCCAGATAGAAAATTAAACTGGTGGCCGGTGGGGATTCTATAGGCCACGTTATAATTCGGTGTGAAAAACGCTTTTATTGCGACGTTTACTAAACCACGTGAGCAAGACAATAAGCACAGGCGTAGCCAAGAGAGGTCCCAAAGGGGCCTGTTTGTTCCCTACATCAAAACAAAATCGAAACATTGTACTCCTAATATTTAAAGTCGGTTTTTCTCTGTGAGGTAGAGTATTTCTTGTCAAGTTATTAAATATAGTCCTACTCAGAAAACAGTTCAAAACAGCTTATCTGTTAAGTGGTATTGTTAACCATGGTTGCGGCAACCTATTCAAATCGCCTTCTTCGGGGTGAATGACACCGAACGATAATAATAATCTACTCAACATATATTGTCTTTTTGTTCATCGAAAGGTGGTGTCCCAAACCAAATTTTAAGTTCACAATATTTTGGCCTTTAAAACTTTAGACTGGCTACGCCACTGCAAAGAAACTAATTCTTCGGTTTCGAAATAATTGCGAGATTGGAAGGGAAGAATGACCCAAGCACCAAACGTCCATCTCTCAGTTCATGAAGATGGGACGAAGCTGCAGGAAGACTTGTTCCTTTAGGATCGTGCAAAGCTCGAAGTACGTCGCCGTTCGCGTCCAACTCTACGGCGATGTTGTGAGAAACGTCGTGGAGAAACACCAGAATCCTTTAAAACATATAACAGTACATTGTACACTGGAAGCTTAAGACAGAAACGCTGGATTGCAGTTGTTATTCGCGTATGTTTAGCCTATGTATCCTTCATTGACAGTTTTGCATTATAAAAAAATGTTTTTTTAGCTTTTTGTTTGACTAAATTCCAACTATGGCGATGGTATGAGATACATCATGAAACCACATCAGGAACCTTAAAAACAACAGTTAATGTTACACTGGAAGCTTTCGACTAAACAGCTAGAACACCGTTGTTGTACACGTATGTGTGTTGTCTATCTTTCATTGACAGTAGAGGTTGTACCACTATGGCTTTGCTTATCAAAATAGGTTTCTATTTGACTAAATTTCAACGATTGTATAAACCACTGGTTAGCATGTCAAGTTCGAATGTCCAATAATATCGGATCGGAGTCGATGCCAGGTGGCAGTATAAGTACTCTTCCGATACTAAGGTTACTATTTGGCTAGATTAATGATTAGAATTTTGTCCTATAAAAACTATTTTGTTCTATCTCTATGAATTAGATTAATAATTAGTTTTGGACCAAATTTACTATACTCTACCGCCAATATTTCAACAAGAATACTGCGAGAAAGTAGTCTAGTGAAATCGGTTATTCAAATAAAGGTTATACATCATGAAGTATTCATGATCAAGCATTCCCGCAAGCATTTGACGAAGAGGTGCGATTCTCCAGAACCAATGAGCCAAGGTTGGAGAGGGAACAAAACCTCCAGCAACCCAATACGTTCCTCTTCCGCTAGCACGAATGTTGTCCGGTATAACTGAAAACGAAAGGACGATAATTTAACAAATCTAAAACCATTTCATCATACTTTACAAACCAAAAATTTATTTTACGGTATGAACTTATCTCCTTCTTGCGTGTTTGTCTGAGTTTGTGTGTTCGTGAGCTCGTGAGTTTGTGAGTTCGTGGGTTCGTGAGTTCGTTAGTTCGTGAGTTTGTGATTTCGAGGGTTCGTGAGTTCGCGATTTCGTGAGTTTGTGAGTTTGTGAGTTTGTGAGTTTGTGAGTTTGTGAGTTTGTGAGTTTGTGAGTTTGTGAGTTTGTGAGTTTGTGAGTTTTGAGTTCGTGAGTTCGTGGCTTTGCGTGTGTATTTTTTAGTTGTGCTTGAAATTATTGTATGTGTCGGTGTCCGTAAGAGATTTTGTAGCTTACTCGGCATTTTGGTTGTTTTCAAAAGCTTCCAGGTCTTAGTGTCGAACATTTTCACTTGGTAGAGTTTGGTTTCAGCAACAAAGATTGTCTTTTCGTCTGAGGAGAGTTGAACTCCGTTTGCGACGCAAAGATTGTCAACTACAACTTCGAGCTTCTTGCTGGCGAAAGTGTAGCGAATCAAACGACCGCTGCATTCGCCTAAAATATGTAGGGAAAGTTACAAACCGCATCATATTTTAAGGTTAGAAATAATCTCAACTTTGAAAGACACATAGCTACGTATGTTTTTTAATAACAACTGTGATCTAGCCCATCGAAAGCTGCTTTTGCCAACATATCTAAACTTTCTTAGATTTTGCTGTTTTGGGTTTTTTTAACCTAGGCCATAAAGAAAACTAGGATCTTTCATTTTAAATAAAAATCAATTTATTTTGACGAGTTTGCGTAGCGGTTAATGATTGTTAGGAGTAAGTCAAAATTATTGCCTTCTTATCTAAAATTGTAAAGAAAAATTGACAAAAAAACAACAAACAACATAAACCCGTCAATTATCTTGAGAAACACTTTTGCAACACCTAAATTAATGAACAGATTGATTGCATTTCACATTTTCAAATAGCACAGCGTCAAAATTCATTTAGACATTTATATTCGCAGCAATATTTACAAACCTTCCATAAACCCGTAAGGCAACTCTTCCATGGAATACTTTGCCGAAAAATCGCTGAAATAAGCAACTTTCCCATCTTTAGTAATATCGAGGTCGTCGGGCATTTTCAAAGGTGGGTCTGCTTGACTTGGAGTCACATAAAACGTGGTTTCACGTGAATCAAGGTTTATTGAATACAATCCGTAGACACCATCAACCACAAATAAGGTCTGTCCACGTAAGCGAAGACCTAGAAAGTTGAAAATACGATTTATAAAGCTTGCAATAACTAATTGTTTGGTTTTATAGTGAACGTCAATGCGTTGAGGAAAAGTTAGAATGTCACCAGTTTTAAAGCTCGATAAAGTTTCTCAAGAGACCAAATAACGAATATTCAGGAGAAATGAGGGTTTTGTTTAAATACACTCTGGGTACAATATCCTCTTTCACAGGGACGCCGGAGCGATTCAGGGCAAGGGGGGCGACTTTTTTGGTAAGGGCAACATAGACCGCAGGCGAGCGTAGCCAGCCGAAATATTGGGGGTCCGGGGGTACTCGGCCGGAAAAATTTTTGCGGCCACGCCCTCTAGATTGGCTTAAAATGGTAGCAAAAATGTTTTAACAAATGTCAACCATGTCATTTTACGAATTTTTTTCCTTCGCATAATATTTAACGTTGTGAAAGCAATATATATCATTTTTCATGAAAAGGGCACTTTTGCCCCCCCCCCCCCCCTTGACCCCCTTACAAAAGGGCAGGAGGAGCGCTTTCCCCCCCCCTCTCCGGCGTCCCTGCTCTTTCAGTTCTGTAACTGGTTTATTTTCAAAAGTTTTGCCTACATGCAAAATTGATTATTACTCTGTGTTGGAAGTTATTTGATATCTTTAATATTGTTATAAAAAAGTCATTTTATTTAAATTATAACTTTAGTCATTATAATTAAATTAGTGTTATTTACAAATGGTTACTCAAAAAACTGCAACAGAGTTTGTGTAAGTCACCCACCTAATGGTCTTCCATGTTCCATTGCTTCAGTAGTTTTTTCCTGATTTGGGAAAACTCCATCGATTATTGTTTCTATTTGTGTGTTTTCTCCGTTCAACCTCGACTTGGTCATTTTCACCACTCTTCCATCGTTGAGTCCCGAGTAGAGGTTTCCTTGCTCGTCCTCAGCGAAACATTCAGGACCGTCCAACTCGATTCTAACAACATAAAATAAAAATCATATGAAATCATATGATTTCGCATGAAATTATATAAAATGACATGAAATGACATGAAATGACATGAAATGACATGAAATGACATGAAATGACATGAAATGACATGAAATGACATGAAATGACATGAAATGACATGAAATGACATGAAATGACATGAAATGACATGAAATCACATGAAATCACATGAAATCACATGAAATCACATGAAATCACATGAAATCACATGAAATCACATGAAATCACATGAAATCACATGAAATCACATGTAATCACATGAAATCACATGAAGAAATCATATGAAATCATATGACTTCGCATGAAATTATATAAAATCACATGAAATCACATAAAATCACATGAAATCACATGAAGAAATCATATGAAATCATATGACTTCGCATGAAATTATATAAAATCACATGAAATCACATAAAATTACATAAAATCACATGAAATCACATGAAATCACATGAAATCACATGAAATCACATGAAATCACATGAAATCACATGAAATCACATGAAATCACATGAAATCACAAGAAAGCACAAGAAAGCACAAGAAATCACATGTAATCACATGAAATCACATGAAATCACATGAAGAAATCATATGAAATCATATGACTTCGCATGAAATTATATAAAATCACATGAAATCACATAAAATCACATAAAATCACATGAAATCACATGAAATCACATGAAATCACATGAAATCACATGTAATCACATGAAATCACATGAAATCACATGAAGAAATCATATGAAATCATATGACTTCGCATGAAATGATATAAAATCACATGAAATCACATAAAATCACAGGAAATCACATGAAATCACATGAAATCACATGAAATCACATGAAATCACATGAAATCACATGTAATCACATGAAATCACATGAAATCACATAAAATCACATAAAATCACATGAAATCACATGAAATCACATGAAATCACATGAAATCACATGAAATCACATGAAATCACAAGAAAGCACAAGAAAGCACAAGAAAGCACAAGAAAGCACATAAAGAAATCATATGAAATCATATGACTTCGCATGAAATTATATAAAATCACATGAAATCACATAAAATCACATGAAATCACATGAAATCACATGAAATCACATGAAATCACATGAAATCACATGAAATCACATGAAATCACATGAAGATATCATTTGAAATCATATGACTTCGCATGAAATTATATAAAATCACATGAAATCACATAAAATCACATGAAATCACATAAAATCACATAAAATCACATGAAATCACATGAAATCACATGAAATCACATGAAATCACATGAAATCACATGAAATCACATGAAATCACATGAAATCACATGAAATCACATGAAATCACACGGTGCTACAGTTTCAAACTACCATAGTGGCATAAGTTAAAAATTTACCTTTTACCGCTATTACTGAAGTGGCATTTAAGGGAATATGTGGTGGTGTTTTACGTAGTGGGGCCACAATGCCACAGTCAATAGTGCCACAGTGCCACAATGCCACCCTGCCGCAGCGCCACAATGCCACAGTCAATAGTACCACAGTACCACAATGCCACCCTGCCGCAGCGCCACAATGCCACAGTCAATAGTACCACAGTACCACAATGCCACCCTGCCGCAGCGCCACAATGCCACAGTCAATAGTACCACAGTACCACAATGCCACCCTGCCGCAGCGCCACAATGCCACAGTCAATAGTGCCACAGTGCCACAATGCCACCCTGCCGCAGCGCCACAATGCCACAGTCAATAGTGCCACAGTGCCACAATGCCACCCTGCCGCAGCGCCACAATGCCACAGTCAATAGTACCACAGTACCACAATGCCACCCTGCCGCAGCGCCACAATGCCACAGTCAATAGTACCACAGTACCACAATGCCACCCTGCCGCAGCGCCACAATGCCACAGTCAATAGTACCACAGTACCACAATGCCACCCTGCCGCAGCGCCACAATGCCACAGTCAATAGTACCACAGTACAACAGTCCGTAGTCACATCAATAATAATTTAGGCCTTGCGTGTAATAAGCGCGTATGTGCTGGTATGTTTGTAGGTAACCACAAAACAGCTTTGCTATAGCATTTCACACGGCGCGGTTTAATGCGGCAAAAGTGTATTTTCAGTTGTGTTTTAAAACAAACGCCACTACAAGTGAAAAGGAAAAGTGATTTTTCATGTAACAACTATGAAATAAAAACACACTTACTTTATTCCGTTCGCCAGTTTTTCATTCACTCCGAAAACCCCAGTGAGTGTTTGGATTTCCACATTTAAACTTCTTGCAACTATTGGCGAATTGAAGTAGAAATAAACGGGTAATATGACCAGCAGTAGGGCTATAGCTTTCAAAGTTAGACCCAAATACCCGGTGGAACTAACAGGTTCATTTTTAAGCAGAGATTTTTCAGGTTTTTTATTTTGTCGTTTTCTTTGCCTGACGTCCATTTTATGCAACTGTAACTAGCAACCTTTAACAGTTCAAAAAGGTTTAATTTTACCCTGTATATTGCAATCTACAAGCTCAGCTTGTTGTACAACGTGCCTTAGTGCAAAAATGCAGTTGCCTACACCAACAATGAAACATACATAACTTGTACAACAACATCTGTCCCCAAGCCGTTTTTGATCGACGACAAAGGATTACGTATTATATTACCCCTAGTTCTAAAGACTTCAATATGGTAGACAAAGAGAATCAGCCAATTATTGCAAGCAAGGTTCAGGCTTGGATAAAAAGCATTCTGATGCGAGGTTCTCATTTCATGATTTCAGCCATTAACTGCCTTTGCCTGTATATTGCAATCTACATAAACACAGTAAGCTTATTGTAAAAACTTTTCTTCGACTAACTTTGTAAAACCAGCTGTGCAGCCCATTCGTTGAGCGCATACAAGCACGTTTGGAGAGTAGGAATCAGCTAAGCGTGCGAACACATTCTATTATCTTCGCTATGTAAAGCAACCACAAGACTGCGGCCCAGTTTTTCGTTAATGGTTGACTTGCTGCTTTTGCCGATTCAGCATTAGCTAGGTAAAATTTTACGTCGAGCAATACACAGAGGTATTATTCGTATTTGTAAGTTAAAAACTTCAAGTTAGGTTAATGCAGTGTTTCTTTTAACTTTTTTTTACTTCAGGGCGCACCTGCAGACCTCTTAATATATGGCGGTATAGCGGATAGCGAAAGAAGCACGATTATTTTCAGTGAGACTTGGACTAACAACAACTCATAATTTATTTTTATATAGTTTTAATAAACAATAATGTGCAGAATACAGTTAGGCTTTGGTGTTTGATTTGCATCAAACGTAATATAACCACCACGGGTTTATAAATTACTTGAAAGGGCCATTAATAAAAAGTTGAAAAACCCTGAAGCAGTGTTTCTTAATTTATTTCACCTCACGGCGCTCTTAAAAACCTATAAAACTTGTTGGCGTGTCTTGCAAAAATTTATTGCCCGAAATTTATACCGATTTCTATTGGAGTATATGACATTATATGCCTCATATTTTTATTAATGTTAGTAGGCCTGCAACTATGCTTCATAAGCTAAGCAGAAAGAGAAAGAACAAATGTGATTGTTTTAAATTTTCCACTACATACTGGTTATAAGAATCGCTGAGGCAGTGTATGGTTGTAATTGCTAAAAACATGACAAACATACAAGCAAAGCAGTAAATTAGTGCAATACTTTCAATCCCGATCGTTAATTAGCACCAAATGTACATGGTAATAAGAACATAGGTGCGATACAACACAAGAGGTTTATTACGCAAAACTTAGTCAGGAGACATGTGTCACTATTCAATGATAAACGTTATATTGTTAAAGCGTCAAATCACTTGGAAGCATGTTGCTATTCGAAGAATATAACAGGGGTACTTAGCTGGAGTCCGTGGCAAAATTATGAAAAAGTGGAAAAACATAAAACTATATATTTTAGAGACCTTTTCGTTATGGACTCCATTCATTCCAGGTCGACTCTGCTCACTAATAACGGCCAACATTACATTTCAGTAAATCACTTAAAGATGAAGGGAAGGGTAGTAAAGGTGTTTTTGTCGATTAATTGCCGATTGCCGTTTTGATGGGGGCCATGAAGGCCTTTAGAAAATGAACTGAATTTCGCAAAACCAAAGAGTTTATATCTCGAAATGGATTTATACTTCACTTTTAAGATCTTTTAATTGTGTCTGACCTGAATGGTAGTTTTGTTAAAGTATTCTGCTGTCAATTCACACCAGCGTAAAGCACCTACCGGAGTCGCACTCGGTTATTTTAAACCGACTCCGCAGCCCTGGCATGTTTCAGGCGACACTCGAAGTTACTTCGTTGGTTTCGCGATAATCACAAGGTTTTGACCAAAGTATGACCCAAGCACCAAACGTCCATCTCTAAGTTCATGAAGATGGGACGAAGCTGCAGGAAGACTTGTTCCTTTAGGATCGTGCAAAGCTCGAAGTACGTCGCCGTTCGCGTCCAACTCTATTGCGATGTTGTGGGTAGCTTCGTGCGTCCACATCAAGAACCTAAATTTCCAAAGGTTTTGTTACCATGGACAAAGTTTAAATAAAAGAAAAAAGCACAGCTCAAATATTTCGTTAAAGTCATGTAAAAACAAAAAAGTAGAAAAACGTAACAAAATCGATTACATAAGACCCCAATCTCAAGTTGGAACAAAGTGTTTGGTGACCTCCTAGGGCAGGGATGACCAACCTTTTAGCTGAAAAGGCCGCATTGCCACTCATAAATTTCGATGGGCCGCAAAACCTATTAAATTGAAGAGGTGACGTGATAAGTTACGCCATATCGTGACGTCATAAAACAACTTAACTTATAAACATCCGCTCTTCGAGAGTGAACTCGTGTGCAAATGTGCACGTAAAAAAATACTGCGCGCTATTGTTTTAAAAAAGGTTACCGGAAGTGAAAGTAAGTGGCGGGCCGCACGTGAACAGCAGGCGGGCCGCAATGCGGGTTGGACATCCCTGCCCTAGGATAATGAGACGTGGATAAATATGCCTGGATTTTAAGGAGGAGCCAGATTTTTATTTAATTAATAAATCGTTTGGACGTAATGAGTGAAAGTTTACTTTTGGTAGATATATTTTTAAAACAACCCTGGCATGAACCTTCTCTGAATTTATCATATTTTAGAAGCGTTTCAATTCGTGATAGCTATAACAATTACATTCGTATTTTAACGAGGCTTGCTGTAACTTACTGTCAAGGTTTTACAACATATCACTCCTAAACCTTACAAAATTCGATCTAGAAGACTTGTTTTATACATAAAATTAAAAAGTTTTGGCAGTATAAATGTCATACATTATCCAGTATTGGTGGTCGACCATTCCCGCAAGCGTTTGACGAAGAGGTGCGATTCTCCAGAACCAATGAGCCAAGGTTGGAGATGGAACAAAACCTCCAGCAACCCAATACGTTCCTCTCCCGCTAGCACGAATGTTGTCCGGTAAAACTGAAAAAACAAAACATTTATTAAAGATATAAGCTTAGGCCAGATTAAGGGGGAAAGTTTGTTTTGTGCTTATAGTACACATTATGAAAATGATTACCGAAATCAGTTGGTATGTTTGTGTGTTGTGTGTGTTTGTTGTATGTGCTTGTGTTTTTTTCGTGCTTGGTTGTGTTGCATTTATAGTTGTACCAGCGTTGTTTTGTCTGTGTTGTCTGTTGTTTTGTTGTTGTGCGTATATGTCTGTGGGTGTTTCGTGTTTGTGGGGTTGTATTGTGTGTTTGTGTGTGTGTTTGTGTGTGTGTTTGTGTGTGTGTTTCTGTTTGTGTTTGTATTTCTGTTTATGTTTGTTTATTCATGTGTGTTCTGTATATAAGTGTTTGTGTGTAGGTTTTTGTATGTTTGTGTGTTTGCGTATTTTGTTATTGTTTGTGTTTGTAGCTGTTGTATGTGTTCGTGTCAGTGTGCGTTTCTGGGCATTTCTGTATCTTACTTGGAAGCATAATCGTTTTCAAAAGCTTCCAGGTCTTGGTGTCGAACATCTTGACTTGATAAAAAAGGGTCTCGACCACGAAGATTGTTTTTTCGTCTGCGGAGAGTTGAACTCCGTTTGCGCTGCAAAGACCAGTTACCAACACTTCAAGCTTCTTGCTGGCGAAAGTGTAGCGAATCAAACGTCCGCTGCATTCGCCTAAAACGTGTAAAAACATATTATATCAAAATAACATAACAACACAAATATCCAAAATTGGTTGTTAGCTTGAGAATTATTGTCAAAGCCAAAAAAGGTCGAGTAGATCGACATCATCTTGATTTAGACTTTTCGATACAAGCTTGTATTATTTTCAATTAATGTCGTTGTTATATTGGGTTGTTATATTTTTGGAATTTCTGAAAAAAATTAAAAAATGGAGCTTTTTTGATGATATAGGCCAGGGGTGTCCAACATGTGGCACGCGACCTAATAAAAAATGGCACGCAAGCCCCCAAGAAATACAGCCAATTGTCAAAAAAGCTGAATTTGTTATACAACCAATTGTCATTGCTTATTCCCAACACAAAACAATCCCGGCAATTACGACAACAAACAATTACTTCTGATATTATAACACTATACTGATTTTATTTTTTGTATAAAAGCGCTTTTAATATTAGTAAAAAATAGTTGCTAAGCTTTGGCACGGGAAGAAGTTATAAGATAAAAATTGGCACGTCGGCATGTTTGAGTTGGACACTCGGTGAAAACGGCTTACTGTGTCTTATTAACCGATAACATTAAAACAGATTTATTTCTTCAGTTTTCCTAAGTTTGTGTAAACATTTCGTCAGATTTGTTCCCTTTACAAATACTCACGCTGTTCGTAAAGTCTGTTTAAGTTTTCATCGATTTAAAAAAAAACTATTTAAATATTCTGGAAACTAGTATTTGTGAATTATGTCAAAAGCCAAAGTTTATAGCACCAAATTAGATGGAGATTGACCTCAATTTGAAGTTTATTGATATACGTTTATGTTACTAGATTGTTCAAGTTTTTAGATTTAGAGTTAGCTAAAAAAATTATTTTATATATTTTTTCAAATCAAAAATTTAAGCAGAGCCATTTGGCCAAGTTTTGAATACTTCTATGTATGGCTACGTTTTTCGCTCACTGAATGAATTAAACACTAACCTTCGATAATCCCGTAATGCATTAGGTCGATGGGATACTTTGCTGAAATATCGCTGATATAAGCAACTTTTCCATCTTTAGTAATATCGAGGTCGTCGGGCATTTTCATTGCTGGTTCTGTTTGGCTTGGCGTCACAAGAAATGTGATTTTGCGTGAATCAAGGTTCATCGAATAAAACCCGTAGATAGCGTCGACCACAAATAGAGTTCGTCCGCGTAAACGAAGCCCTAAGAATTCAGATTATCACCATTACTGAAAACTTATTCATAGGTCTAAGTAAGGATGTCTATGTTACTCGTCCGATACTAGGATGGTATCGGTAGTCGTCCGATATTATGATGATATCGGTACTCGTCCGATATTAGGGTGATATTGGTTTCAGCTCTATTCCAAGTTAAAGTATAAATTCCAGCAATGATTTGCCATAAAAGGCAATTACCTCGAAAGGTATTTCTTTTTAAATAGTCGGTTTCCACTGATGGTAATTAAACTTATTTACGTTAAAGCAATTTTTGACCTGAAGACATGACAAAATTATATTTGTTTTACTTGTTTTAGCATATTAACGACATCATTTGGTATCGATTCGGTTCGCGATATATTTGTCAAAAATATCGGTTATCGGCATCCCTACTTTTGTTATTTATTTACAAAAATCCATTAATCTTTGATTAAGCAAGCAACAATATTTTCCCGGTTTGTGTTAAACTTAAAACTTCAGTAAAATTTGCAAAATATTTTTAATGTTTCCTCACCTAATGGTCTTCCATGTTTCATTGTTTCAGTGTTTTTTTCCTGATTTGGGAAAACTCCATCGATGATTGTTTCTATTTGTGTGTTTTCGCCGTTCAACCTCGACTTGGTCATTTTCACCACTCTTCCATCGTTGAGTCCCGAGTAGAGGTTTCCTTGCTCGTCCTCAGCGAAACATTCAGGTCCGTCCAACTCGATTCTTAAAACAGAAACATGTTTTGTTAATTAACGGTATGTTTATGCCATAAAACCACACAAGATCACGAACTCATAACTTATATGAAATCATATGACATAATATGATTGTAACAAATTTAATTATTGTAACCCTTTTGTACAGAACTAACGTGTTAGGCCACGGTACTGTCGTTAAGATCGGCCACCCGCCGACTTGGTGTTCCTAGGGAATAGGACATTGTGTGAATTTCGTAGCCTTAGTTTTCTCAGCGCTGCGTGATATCTTTGTGTGAGATTTCGTTTTGTCTAGCGTCTCCACTCGTCGGGTGGATACCGAGAACCGAGAGAAGTGTGATTGGGTTTACCTTATACTGATTGTCGTTTTGTCCAATAAACGTCTTGCTCGAGAAAGTAAAGTCATTCCTATCCTTAGCAGATACTTTGGGGATTGTGTCCCGATCTAATGTGCGACAACGAAATCATATGAAATCATATGAAATCATATCAATGCATAGTGCATTTATACTACAATGATTAATTTTTACACTACAAATGATTAATTTATGAAAATGGAAAAGCCTTTAAATTAGAAATGGAATTTTCTTTATAGTTTAACGTTAATTATAAATGATTGAATTGGGACGGATATGACTGAAACTTGACTTTCTGTTGGTTAAAAATGACTTTACTGGGACGTAAGTTATTTTAAAATCGCTTGTTTGCATCACTGCTCCTTCATGCACATCCGATTTTTTTTATCCTTAAAATGTCGTATTTATACCATTGTGCGGTCGCTACAAAGTATTACTACACTCTAGTAAACTTGAGTGAAAATTTTCTTTATAGAAGTTTCACGAGAAAAACAACAGTGATTCATAAACTGTGGACTTTGAGAGATTGTTAAATGTGCTGAGTTAGGCTACATTTTGTTATTTACCATTTTATTATATTTGTATTAAAAAAAGACGTGCGTCCAAAGCTTGCAGTGCAAGCATGTAAACGTGAACGCAGACTGTCCGTTAAAAAACTGATACAGAGTTTAACGTGTTGAAACGGCGAGTTTTTAAGCAGTTCCCGCCTCTGCATATTTTTGCTGCTTTACGGTCACGGTCTGCTGATTAAGGTACATCCGCAAAAGGATTATCGAGTTAAAGAGACTGGATTAAAGATAAGCCCAAATAAGTCCAACTCATCACTGTAAGCTTGACTATAATACCAAGTCCGACTACGCTACCATTAAGCTACAAACGTGCAAAGCGCAGCGATGTAATAATTCAATATTTATATAAATACTTACTTTATTCCCTTTGCCAGTTTATCATTCACTGCAAATATCCCAGAAAGGGGCGTGATGTCCACATTTTTGCTTCTTGCAACTATTGGCGAATTGAAGTAAAAATAAACGGGTAATATGAGCAGAAGTAGGGCTACAGCTTTCAAAGTTAGACTGAAGTACCCGGTGGAATTAACAGGATCATTTTTAGGCAAAGATTTCACAGGTTTCTTATCTTGACGTTTTCTTTGCCTTACATCCATTTTATGCAACTAAACCTGCAAAACAAACCAAATATTTAGCTGAGCAATGCTGGTAAATGGTAAACCAAAATGCCGTTTTGGCCACAAATATTTTTGTCTTAACATGTTATTAAATGAATAACTATGGTTTCAACAGTAAAGGAAATTTACAATGCTGATTAAATTGCTTTATTGTCATTCTGCATAAACCTAGCATTGGAGCCATTGACTTTCTACCATTCAGAGTATTTGTTGGCTTAATGTTAGGTCAGCGTTAGCTGTAGGGTAGGTAAAAGGCAAACATAATCTCAAAGATCACACAGAAGTAGCCTACGTAGCATTTTGAACAATTCGAATATTTCAAGTTTAAAATGAATAAAGAAATATTTGTAACGGTCACAAAATGTTACCTACTTCTGCATGGGCTTTGATATTCTTACTACGTCTAACTTCAACCTTCAACCGTTACTCCAAACGGAAAACTAATTATAATACCATGTTGGCGACCATACCTTATCATAAAGTTGTTCTACGCTTTTTCTGTCTGAGAAAGGGCGTCTCTCGCTAATACGTTAATGTTTAACAAGCGATTGCGCCGATTCAGCAGCGGTTTGGTGACCTTGATTGCAAGACTTATTTGACCTTGACTGCTAGACTTTGCAGCTTGCAGAAAAAGGCACTCGAAAGAGGAAGGCCATAAAATTTATTTAAAGATGACGCCATGACTCAAGTTACGTTAAAAGTTGAATATAAACTTGACGTTTTAAATATTCGTTTATTAACAAAAGCTAGATTACAAAGATGTTACCCAAAAAGCACATTTATTTTGTTTAAGTTGCCAAAACTGCCTTAGGGCTAACGCACAATACAAACATAACAGATTCGTGCATACAGCTAACTTTTTGTAGTTTGAATAGTTAAAACAGCAGAAATTAAAACTTTAAGGTACACGAATGACAACAACGAGGGGAAAATGGTGTAAGTGTCAAGTGTAACTAATCATTAGGTACCAACGGAAAACGTGATAAGATAAAAAATAAAGCGTGAAAGGTGTGGTGCAAAAGTGGAAAAGCAATATAACGTGAGTGAGAAAGAAAGAGTGAAAATAACAACAAGAGTACAAACGACACATATCAAATAAACAATACCAACCGCAAACAATAACATAATCGGTGCAACATTACCACTGTTTTTTTCACTTTATTACTGTATTAATAATTGACCAAAACAAGGGTGGTCTACTCAATTCCTAACCATTATATCGTAGCCAGCCCCTTCATTCAGAAACCTGTGCCGTTTTATTGGTTTTAAAGTCAAATTGTGATTTATTTGACAAGCCTGGTCGACCGGTCGTGTGTGGTCTTAATCCGACGATCATTTACCAATCTTAGATCGTGTCAACGCTAGTCCTTTTTGCAGCGCATTTCAGCGATAATCAGATAATCGTTGACCTTGTGCTCCCTGAATTGAGACACTTATAATGTCTTCAGATTGTAATTAGTCGTAGTAAGAAATTTCAAAGCCCATACATAAGTAGGATGCATTTTGTGAACGTTTTGAATAAATCTTATTAAGGATGGAGGTTGTAGAAATGAATATCTAAGTCAATGCAGATGTAAAGGTAACATTTTGAACGTTTCGAATAACTACTTTGAAATAAGCTATTGCTGCCAGGCATAATGACCGAGTGCTGCTCATCCAGCACCAACGCTAGTAAAAGTACTTTTCTGTACCTCAAGTGTTGATGAAGGAAACCAATTACCACAAGCGAGGTTTTCTTGAGTCGTGGAACATCCATTCACGCGCCAGCACGATGAACGTAAAAACTGACGTTCTAATGCCGGTAAGCTAACGCGCGCTCTTACACCAATGAGCGTTGGTGCGAGTTTTTAATCGCACAAATTGTTGTTGTCGATTTATCCTGATGAAGACGTTCTGTATAGGACGTCGATTGTTTATAATAAAACTGCTGGATGAGCAACACTAGACTTGACAGTTACGTTTGTAGAAAGCGACGCTTGTGTGTTTATGTTTGTGATTATAGCGACATAGCGTGTTAAATATTGGACTTCGATACTCTTTTCCATGTTGGGTCGGTCTGTCAAATCTAGCCGGCGATTCACTCAGCTAATCTCCAACGCAGTCGCTCTTTTGCTATAAAGTTTAACTCGGCTGCTAGAAAAACGAAAACTAGACAAAAATATGAACGCCATATCTGCGAGACGTGTTTACTGCGCTGTAAGTTGTTTATGTGAAGCGGAGTTTGCTAATTTCTTTGAGTAAGCGTGCTGACAATATGCAGTTTGAATGTAGCGACAGTCTGTTTTAGTGAAGTTCAGATAGCACATGGTGGTCATGGGACTCATTTCCCCTGTTAAAATATACAAGTTTGACCAGCGCAACAACCTCGTAAACCACACTACGCAACGCTTGGAAGTTAACCGGTTTACCTGTAAATGGGTTCTTAAACTATTTTTAACGCCGACCCTTGAAAAAATATGTTTACTTTGCGTGGAAACTGATCGGCATAAAATTGTCCAGAAATGACGTCATAAACAAGGGACCTATAAACCTGTTTTCGGTTCAACAAATGTGAAAATGAAATAAAGTCCTAACGCATTCAAAGAGAAGCCGGCCAAGCGTTTTATCTTTGAAAACAGTAGGCCTATTCATTTAAAAAAAATAATCTATTTTAAACTAAGATTAACTAAAAAGCCTTTTTAGACCTCCTAAAATAAGTCCACATAACCCAGTTTAAGAGCACCTGACCTAGGAATACATTATTTTTTATACAGTGGGAGGTAAAAACTTGTTTTTTAGTCAGCCAAGTTATAAAATTACCACTGTTCTAGAGGCCTTAAAATAATACCAGGCAAATAGAAAATACATTGCTATAACTTTAAACAAGGGAATATTTTAAACGGATAAACGAAAACATTGGAGGATAGAGTTTACGTCAAATGTCCAACAAAATATAAACACCCCATCCAGGAGATCGCGAGCAAAACATGTTTAGCTTTTGTTTCTCTAAATTACTTCTGCTGTTGTAAAAGCAAAAGTCACAGGTCTTTGCAAAAACACTCATTCGCTTCCTAGAGATTACATTTCGAATGAAAAACGGCTATCGTAAAATTCATTTTAGGGAAAATTAGTAATTCCTGACACAAGTTACCTTTATTTCATTCTTTTGCTAACGCCTTAGCTAAAAAAAGCTTCAAGAAGTCTACATTTTGACAAAAACAGGGAGAGCAATATTTCGACTCATAAAAAATACGCCCCCAAGATTTAATCCCTCCTAGATTTCCACTGCTTAAAGTACAATATAGAAATCACTCCGCATCAAAATATAAAGCCACACGACATTGCAAAAATACCCACTTTGCTTCAAAAAGCGAATCGCATTGCGAACAATAATTTGGCTCACACATAAAACGTGAAAAGCAATTTAACTAAACCAGGGTTACCACAGTTTTATGAAAAAAAGGCATGCAAAGACTTTTCAAAGAAGAGCTTTTAAAGACCTAAGGTAGATCTCAACGTTCTTTAATATAATCCAAACACAAAAATAAATGCTATGTTGTGCGCAATAAAAATAGTACTAACGCACTTTCTTAACACATAACTTGAACAAAAATAAATTCTTAGACTATTCAAAGATTTTTGGGAAAACATGGGGTTTTTCAAAGTTTTTCAATAAGCAAATCATTTAAAAAACTCTGCAATAATTTGCGGCGACTCTATTTAATGCCTTATAGTCAAAATAGTTAAACATTGTTTTTTCTTAACGCACCTTTCTTAACACATATGGTTTGAGCTAAGCATAAAATAAATTCAAATACTATTTAAAGACTTTTAAAAAACATAGGATTTTTTAAAGACTTTTCAATACACAAATTAATTTCAAAGCCTTTAAAGACCTTTCAAAGAAAATTTATAGCATATAGATTTTTACAACGTAAAAAATCCAAAGACAGTTAAAGACTTTCAAAGGTTCAAATACTCTATGGCAACCCTGTTTACTCTATAAAATTGGCAGCGATGGAAGCACAAGTTTCACAGCACCGTAGCAATGGACATAGAAGACGAATATGAGCCCAGAGCCAATCTCCCATCGCTCAGCTCAATAACTTGCGAGAGAGCATAGATCAAGTTCGCTCCAGGATCTTGAAGAACTCGTAAAACTTCACCGTCGTCGTTCACCTCTACTGCCACCGCGTGGTCGGGACGCACGAAATTATGAATAAATCTGCAATATCGAAAATCAGATAAAAAAACAGAAAAAAATCAGAGATATCGGCCGAAAATCAGAAATTATCAAAAATTTGAAATTACACAAAAAATCAGAAATTTGTCAAAATTAAGACCCGTTTTTATTATTTATTAACGTTATGTGATGGTTGCAACGCGACAGAGTGCACTTACGTCATCATGTTGTCGTGTGACGTCATCCCAGCTAGTATCTGACGCAATGTGGGCAGCTGGTTTATGACCCTGGTGACCTTGGAGGGTACGTTGGCACCGGCGACCCAATAAGTACCGCGTGACGTCATGCGTAGGTTGTCCGGCATCACTGGAAAGTACAAGGTTATTGTGAAAAAATATTTACTAAAAATAATATTATCATATATGTTTATATGTTCAACTTTTAGTACTTCATATAAAAACAACAATTTTAAGTCGTTTTTACGGACCCATATAAATGTTTGAATGAATAAAATATAATTACTTCAAGCTCGTAAATAACTAATTGTATTAAGGTTATTACGTGAGAAGATTCCTAAATAAAGCAAAAATATTTTAATTTATCGTTAATCCATTCAACTTAGAGGGCCACATAAAAAAAAAGATTTCGAGTATTTTTACTTGGGTTTTGTTTCAAATTTAACCAAAAAATTATATTTCTCGAAACAATCCACATTTGGAATTAATAATTCGTCCCTGATTAAACAGGGAAACATGACATTCGAATTAATCTTAATTTATTTAAATAGTTTTCAATAGTTTCAACGTACACATCCCAGATAAAAAATCATTTCTGATAAAAATGGATTAAACAACAACGATTTTTATTTAAAAAATGTTTTTCTTAAAAAAATGTTTTCTGAAAAACAACTGTGTCTAAAATGTGTCGAACACTTTTTGTAAAACGAACAACTTTCCATTTCAGCCAGATATGTCCGATAATATCGGATGGTGCCGATACCTAATGCCGAATAATGCCAGTATCGGTTTCCGTCCGATATTATCGGGCGGTATCGTTGCCGATCCGATACCAAATTAAAATAGAAATTTTTAGCAGTGACTTGCGATTTAAAGCGGCGTTAACAACTGGAAGTAACTAAACTTTTTAGCGCCAAAACGAATTGCGCCTTATAAGGTGGGAAAAATATCTAATAAACGCTTCAATTTTTTCTATTTTGCTGTGAGGAGAACCTATTTATACATATAACGAGTAATCTTGAACACAAAAACTAAAAGCGCAAGAAAATATTCCATTAAAGCTTTATTTTTCGAACAACAACAAGAAGCGAGTTCCGGTAAAATCTATATTAGATCATCAAACTTTTACCCAAAATAATGGGGCGCGGAATAAAATGTCAGGTATCATACACCCTTAAGCCAAACCCGTGTTACCTGGGAGGTGAACAGTCCTCTTTACTTTCCACGTTTTTGTGTCGAAGTACTTGACCCTCAGCTTAGTGGTTTCTGGTACAAGAAGTGTCAGTTGGTCCCTGGACAACTGGACTCCGTTGGCGAAACATAATCCATCCACCACTGTACGTAAGCGCTTGCTCGAGAAGTTGTATTCGAACAAGCGTCCGTCGCATTTTCCTAAACGTGAATGAATGTCGAAACGCTACATACTTCTGTACGGGCTTTGATATACGTCTTACTACGGTTTTTAAAGGATATGCTTAAACATGTCAAAAAACATTTCTGACTTATAAACGACTTGGAATGACATTCTTATTTCGTGTAAACGCCAAAATCCTTAAATATGTTTTCTTAAATACATTTTTGGATTTTTATGTTGAGAAACTTTTATTTTCATAAAATATGTAAAAATGTAATAAGAATATCAAAGCCCATACAGAAGTAGGTATCATTTTGGACGTTTCGAATAACTCTTTATTGATTTTCAACATAGTGAAAGGGCACCAACATTTAGAATAAGTGCCTTCACACTTTGTTGAAAATGAATAAAGAGTTATTCGAAACGTCCAAAATGATACCTACTTCTGTATGGGCTTTGATATTCTTATTACGTCTTACTACAACCTCCAACCATTATGCTCCAATGTAAAAATGCATATATTATGTTAACGGTACTAAACCAAGTAAACATATAATGCTTCAAGCTAGTTTTATAAATGATTATTTAGTTAAAATTTTCCAAAACGTTTGGGTTCGTCAAATGTTTAACAAGCGTAGAAAACTTTATTAAAGAAATATGCCGCAGAGCGAAACGTTAAGCCCTGGGCGGTAGTTTGTTAAACCATGCATTGATTCGTAAACCTTTTATGGCGAACTTGTGAAAACTATTCATTATAACAGTTTTTTTTCACCCCTAGCATCTATCTCCAGAATTCATTCACCCTTGTCTCATGTTATGATAAAACTATTTCGTCTAGATATAACAGTACAAAATTACTTGGGGTTGTTTCGCAAGCTATCATTCATTTCTAACGGTTCACCCTTATTCACCCCTTTTGATTGGTTAACCCCTGCAAAAAATTTATTCACCCTGGGGTAAACCATTCACCTGTTTAAAAAATGCATTGGAAGATACGAACGACAATCCGATAAATCATTACCTTCAAGGAAAATGTATCCCAGCTTTGTAATGGCGTGTGTAGCTGAGCTATCTGTGAAGTAAGCAGTTCTACCATCTGCTGTGATGTCCACGTCGTTAGGAAACACCATCCTAGGCTTCGTATCGTCTGGCTTCACTAGAAACTCAACTTTCCCGCTTTCCAAGTTCACAGAGTAGAAACCGTACATTGCGTCAACCATGTAAAGTACCCCGTCTCTGATGCGAAAACCTGCATAAAAACAAATTTGTAATCTCGTTACTAACTGTTATGATAAAAAGTTAATAATCCTTTATTCAGACAAATCCCAGAAAGTTTCAAGCGATTTTTCTAAGCATTAATCCTCACGCTTCCAACAGCCGTATCTCGACACCAACCGTTGTGACTCTAACCCCTCTTGCGTACGAAAATTAGTCACGTGACGATATTTGACATATTACGTAAAACACACAAAAATAAATATCCTGATATACCCCTTTCAACAACAAAAAACACACTACATAAAATTACAAAACTGTCTTGTAAAACGCATAATTGAATTTCGTAAAAATATTGTTAATTAAAAAAGTTGATATATTTTAAATAAATTGCATTTTGTAGGCCACGGGGGTTGTTAAACTTTTTTAACTCAGATCCCTAAAAAAGTTTGGTTTGCGGGACCAGGGTCGTCATACAATTTTTAGAGATGACGTCACAAATTGACGTCATTAAACAAGTAGTGTAAGGAAACCTAGTATTTACAGCAAATGTGAAACTGAACTCAAGTCTTATACTAAGAAGGCACAACAACGTTTTTCAATTGAACCATTTCATTTTTCAAACCATACACCTATATTACATTTAAGCATCGATGGAACCCCTAAAAGTTGTTCCCGGAGCCAAGTTTAAGAACCCTTGATTTAGGGAGTCTGATTAAGTACAGCGTCAATCTGTGGGCACATACAAAAAGTAATATAAATTAAACGGCACCATTAAAATCGCAAAATGTACGTAAAAACGCGAAACAAGTCTTAACATTTCTTGGCTTGTTTGTAATAGCTTTAAGATCGTATGCAAAAAGGTGATTAGCTTGCATAGGAAAAAGCCCACAAGGGTTTAATATTTCTCCTGCGTATTACTACAGCCTCCAGCCATTGTACAACACAGCGGATTGTTGAACGTTGGTTAAGGGGGATATGAGCCATCGCTTACTCATAACCTTAACAAACGCTTGTGCCGACGAAAGGTTTTTCACTTACATTAGCCCGATGTCCATCAATTGTGCCTTCCCCTGCCTATATTTGCACAGCAGCAGTCGGCTAAAAATCGCGACAAGCCGCCAAGGTTTACGCCAACTCGACAAACAAGCTTTGAATTGACTGTAGGCTGTAAATCAAAGTCTGCCAGCAGCTTCAAAATGTACGACTTAAGCACGATAGCCGTAAATTATCAGCACCACCAGCAATTCGCCTAGTAACGTTCGCAATTTCTTGCTAAGCTGAAACAATTTAGCATTTAAGGAAATATTCTTGCTTTTAAATCCGTTTTTCAAAAACGTTGTATAATTTTCCCTACCTTATTTTTCAACTTATTTTTTTGCATTTTTGTACATGTTTGTTTTTTGAAACTAAAGATTCCTACTTTATACGACAAAACATATATTTCTGTTTCGAATTCTATGAATTACCAAAGTTGTAATGTTTTCATAAGATTAGTCTTAAAATACCCAAACATTTGCCCGTGGTGGCAATTAGCTAGAGGGAATCACACTGGTCACGGTATAGCTACAGTATTAATTGGTTCATGCGAACTGATTTTGGGAATTTTGTTTTGCTAACCGCTAAATAACAATGTAAAACTTCCATCGGCATTTACTGGTAAAGGCCTATGTCGTGCACGTTGTTTTTCCGTGAACCTTTACAGGATTGTTTTAATTTCTTGGAACAAATCCTAAATTTTGTTGCTTATGTACAATCCAGACTACAGCCAATAGATCGAAATTAGAACAAAATCAACGTGGAATAAAGCACAGTTTGGAATAGGACCAAAATACGACTAATAGTTGAGAGTGGTAACAACGATTTTTAATGTAAATGTAATTTAGTGTTTTAAACCTCGTATAGCTTACAAGTCTCAAAACTGGCACAGGAAAATATGATTAATTACTTTGAATAACTTCCGTCCATTCGCTACTAAACGAAGCATTCCACTCCAAGTAAAGGAAGGGTAAGTGCAATTAATCATCGCTGAAATCGTGCGTATTCACAATTCAAAAAACCCGCTATATATTTATAGTGTATTACTCAGCAATCCAATACCCGATTGAGTGGGAGCATTACCTGTTGCGTAACGTATGGGAAAAGCGCTTTGCTGTTTGAAATTCGCACAACCTATTAACGCCTGTGCTTGTATAAACGTTTGCTGGCAGAAATAACATCAGTAAAAGGTCCTTTTGTGCTTATCGTGTCGTTTGTATAAAACGGAGGTTCCAACCTACACCGGGTTAAGTTGGCCGACACGCAGCATATTTTCTTTATGACGATATAATACAGTTAAAATGTTAAAAAAAAAAAAAAATGTTGTGGGGTGCAATTTCAAACAGAATTTTGATGAAAAATTAAATGAACAGGAAATTTTAGGGAGTATTTAATTATCTATGCTTCAAGTTTGACACAAAATGGTCAGGCATTTACAGTTACCCGGCCCTTTATGAAAAGCTTGGCGACCCGTGGAAAACTATTTATAGTGCCAGTAACCCAAATAAATGCGACCTGAAAACGTTGTAGTAAAACACAATAAATTGCTTCGGAAGTACATATACTAAAATTGGAACGATACAGAGAAGACAAAATGATACCTACTTGTGTATGGGCTTTGATATTCTTATTAACACGAAGGTTGTGCTGCACATTCAGCAGTAGTTAATGTTTAATTTGTGGAACCACTTTTTCAAATTCGCACAAGGCGCTAAAAGTTGCGGTGATATAAGTTAAAATTTTGCAAACGTTCAATTTTCCCGTCGTGAAAATATTCACGCAATATAACCGCACAGAAATAGCTCGAAAATTTTCAAACAGAGCACGAATTAATTTGCATATATTTAAATTAGGTAGGCAGAACTTTCAATTCGGGAGATAAAATCAGAACTGTTTAATTACATAATGGCCCCACGTTGCTATATTGGGAAATTCATTTTGCTTTTATTAATATGATTTAAGGTCACCAAAAAGTCGGGGCATTCCACATTCTAAGTATAGTGGGTAGTTTTGTTTTAAGTCTTAAATATCTGCGATATAAACATTTTTACTTGAGCACATAGGCTAAAACAGTCTAAATTATTAACTGTTTTACTTAAAAATTAAGAAACACCAATTTCTCCTTATTTATTGATAAAAAATACCAAAAAATCGTTATGGCATTTCTTTTCGGTCTTATTACAAAATATATTTTGATTGAAGTTGGGCATATACAGGCAAACTATGATCAAACTTCCTATTTACTTCGTTTTATGGGATTCAGTATGAATGTTTTTCTAGGGAATTCCCACATACTAGCAGCGTTGCAAGTATATGAAATATTTTTTTTTTAATATCCCTCCAAAAAGAAATAAAGCAAGATAAAATAAACTGGCCAAAACTGGCAAACCAAACTTGTTCAAGAAATCTAAAAATACGCGTAGTTAGCCGAAAAAACAACCAACACAACATTTTTCATACCTAGTGGTCTTGCGTGGTCCAAATCCTCGCTTGTCTTTCTCACATCGGGGAAAACCCCGGCGGTTATGGCCTCTACCTTTCCGGCGCCGATGGTTCCGTCGTCTCCCCTGGCCACCTTAACAATCCTCCCGTCCAATAAGCCAGTGTAGAGGTTTCCCTTACCATCCTCCTCAATACATTCGGCGCCAACTAGGCCAGGGATTCTAAAAAATGAAATCCATTATAGCAGAGGTTTGAAAGAAATCTTTTTAAGTTGCAGCAACAACTTGGAATTAATGTAAAATCTAATAATTGAGGGAGTGAGATTGTTCACAGATGACGTTACGAAGTAATATAACCGTGACGTCATAAAAAGTTACCATAAGAACACAGTTTGTTTATTTTTAAGTTTTAGGTTGGACAGAAGTTACTTTCAATACAAAAGCTACATTACAAAGATGTTATCGTAATAAGAATATCAAAGCCCATACAGAAGTAGGTATCATCTAAAATGAAAGATTTACTCGAAACGTTCAAAATGCTTTCTACTTCTGTAAGGTCTTTGATATCCTTATTACGTCTTACTACAACCTCCAGCAGACAATATGCAACAAGGATGTTATCGATTCGCACAAACCGAAAGCGCCTTTTATTTTAGGAGGTGTGATGAAACGTTTCGAGTAAAAACAAATGTATCCCAACGTGGTAAGGCATACAAGAAACGTAAATCCAATTTGGAGGCCATGGCAATTGAAAATGGCGAAAATTGTTTGGACGTCCAATAAAGCATATACTACTACTCTGCTATTCATACGTTGCACGTTTACAGTACAAGTGTAAATCTCAGTATTGGATCCAATGATTTCGGTATGTCTTTATATCGTTGGTCAAAAACGACTGTTCAACTGCTAGATCACGTTTTTAAACAGGTAGTATATGAATGATTAGGTTTAATTGTGGTATAAACATACGTCCAAATATGGTTTCCATAACAAATGCCTAACCAACAGAACAATAAAATCCTTTGAACAATAAATCCTTGGAGAGTTGGCCCTGAATTTAAATCGCCCTTTGTTTCCAGATTAATAAAACCTATTTTATAAATAGAATAGAAATTCACATATCGTATTACAACACCTATAGGGAGTTGAATTTGAACTAAAATCGCTTATCAAGCTGATTCTAGTTGATTTAAGAGTTGGAACCTAACCAGTATATGCGCTATGCTTGGCGTACAAAATATCCGCTTCGTTGCTCAGACTTAAACAAACATATGCGCTTAACATCATTTCCGGGCTTTTGTATCGTTTCACTATTGTATGGCAGTATAGGTTTTATAACAATTATACGCACAATACGTTCCATAGGCTTAATTCTTTAGGCAGGTTCACACTAGACGTGATGTGTGTTAACGAAAAACGTCGACACTTAAGGCGTAAAAACGTTTTCGGTGGCGGAAAGTTGAAGTATTTTAACTTTGACGCTTCCAGTTAAAGCGAGGAAATTTGTTGCCGTAAAGGCTGGTAACGCGTTATGTGTGAATTAGATGACGCCAGTGGTTGACACCAGACGCAAAACTCGTGCAAAAAAACCTTGAGCTGGAAGCATAAACCTAAATGACTGTTCAATGTTCGTACGAACAAAGTGCAGATAAAAATATCTTTCTTTGCACTTGTTATGTAATGCTGACATTCAGGACGCGCTAATCTTTCAACACACACACATATTTTAGACCTTTGCCTACTGGAAGTCCGTATATACAATGCTCGATTGTGCGTACAGTAAACAAAGGGGTACATGTATTTTCTTGCGCTGACATAGTTCTCAGCTTACATTCCGTTTTAACTTTGTTTATTCCTCAGAGTGAATCACTTCTCAATAAACGTGGCCGTTACCCAAAATATGCGCGAACTTAGATAGATTATAAATATTGGTTAAAACCTGGATAATGTACTAATGCCTATTTTGTAATTGCTTAGATACCGGGTTGGTGACAGAACGGAAATATCCACATTAGGGTTGAAATACAAACAGGATTTCAGCCTTTTAGCATAAACGCTCTATAAAAGTAAGCGCTGGTCTAGCATCCTACCCAGCGTTCAAATAATTAGTAAATCAACGCATATAATTTGGGTTAGGGTGCGGGTTACCGTTTGGGTTTGGGTAGGTAAAGTATTAATTTAACTAATAAATATATTAATACTTGACCCACCCTAATCCAAATAATATGCGTTGATTTAAACATTGTTTCAACGCTGTGGTAGGATTCTAGGCCAGCGCCGTTTTTGCGATGGCCACAAATGTATTCTGCAATTCGCATACTCAGAAACAGAAACACGAATTGTACACCAAACGTCTAGGTTGATATTTACTTACTTTACGCCAGTTGAAAGACCTTTATTGGCTTGAAATTTCCCGGTAAGTAACACGTCAACAACATCATCCACCTCAACAGCGTTAATAGGCGACCTCCAATAAGCAACAGCTAGCAAAAGCGATAAAGCGGCCAAAACTATGCAAGTTACGGCCCAAATGCGACCAAGAACACTCCTAGCATTGTGTTCCGGGCTACCATTCGGTGTCTGTGGTTTTTTAACCTTCGCTAGCTTTCGTCTGCGCACTGTTTTGTTATCCATGTTCGCTGCTGAATGCTGTAGCGCTTAATACCGACTGACAGTATAAGCTTAAGCTATTCTGTGGTTGTATTGCGTGCTACAACGCCCATTAGAGCTGATGGCTAACTGTGTTGACAAGTTAATCATTGCTGACTCCGACCTGCAAGCCAGACCAGAGTGACTAAACCGCAGGGAAAAAGTAAACTTAGCTAATTTGAATGCAGGTTAAGCTGCCTTGTAAATTGTAATGTAGGGCTGGCACAACACAGCGTTCATTGCAGCCACTTGACTTATTCTGACATCACAATCGATAACAAACGCCAGGCGTTCTTCAAATTTTAAAATGAATTACTACTTTGAAACTGAAGGAGGGTATAATTTGATTTAAATCACAGCAGTTATTTATTTGTTTAACGATCGGGTAGCGAGATAGTTTTCTTCGTTTTCTAGAATTTAATGTTGCAATCATTTCAGCAATCACGTAGGCCTAAACTAAAGCTGCAAACATAACTTGACTTGGGCCATTTGAACAACTATCTTAACGTTGGTGCAAAGTATTTAACCAATTTCAAAGAATAAAACAGTTTATTTTTTATCCCGTGACCGGATTATGACAAAATAGTGTACTAGGAGTGCACCAGTAACTAAAATTTACATAAACTTTAATGAATAATTGTTAAAGGCGTCTTTGTCTTACTGTATTTTGCTCATAACTTACAACAGTAGGATGGTTTACATCTTAGAGCGCCTACAAAGAAATACTTCCGCTTTAATCAGTCGAATATTTGAGAAATGTACGAAACGGTTGAAGTACTATTTGTGCAAAAAATGAAGTATTATTAAAACCTACCTTTGTACACGACAGAACGTAATGTGAAATTAATGACATACTATAATTGATGCAATCAAAAAAAGGCATTTCGGTTGAAGAATTTTAAAAAAGACTTTCTAAAGTCCTAAAACTATATTTGACATTACAGTCGCACATTTGTGCAGGACAATGAACGATAAGCCCAGGCTTCTTAAGAATGCTTGTTTTTCGACGTAATTTGTGACGTCACGTACGAAATTTTTTTCGGTGAGAAAGGTATTCTACTTTCACCTCTAGTGTAAATTCAACTTGATTTTCGCGACTGAACTATTTAACAACATTAACTGTAGCCGGTAATCCGAAGGTCTTAACATAGTCGAAGGCGTGTATTAATTTCAGCGAAATTCGTGATTCAGCTGGCGCATGAGATTGTTAAAAGGAAATGACGAACCCATGCGCCATAATATCGTGGGTTTACTTTGCAAGTTTGACGTATCTTGCACTTTAACTAGACCTGGGATTTTCAATCTTTTTTCGAATTACGCACCGGTTTGAAACTTAAATTTTATCACGGACCACCCTTCATAATTGTAGTTCAGTAATGGAAATTTAATATAACTTTAATCCAACGAGAACCTTTAGCTTGTTTTACCGCAACTATTCTGAACTACATTTTAAGATATGGGTACGTCATAAAAAACCTCAAATAATTTCAATATTATATGAGAATACACGAACGCTACATCGACACCTGATAAAGTAATGACGTACAAATCTAATTAAAACACTTTTATGGCTGTAAAAAGATAAACAATTTCTTGACCAAAATGAACATAAACATTCCGATGGAGTTTCTGTTTTTTTGTATTACTACCAACCATAAATACCACCTCGCGTAAATATATGCATTACGTTGGCATTACATATACCAGTGGTTCTTGAACGTATTGACATGGCAGACTCCCTTTTGCCTTTTAAGGAAGAACAATGTAGGAACAATTTTTCAATAAAATATTTTGTTAAATCACCATTCAATATATCCCACAACTCATACAAATATTGTACATGAATTGTAAATTTATTATGAACTTTTAAAAAGGATATGCAACAGCTAATAAAATCTACAACCCGTTTTGCCATCCAACGTAAAGTTTTGTAGTTTAAACAGTAAACTTACATTTGATCGTGAAGGTAAACTTCCTAAAACAAATTACATCAAAATCAGAGATAAATATGCTTTCCAGCTAGAAAAAAAACGCAAAACGAGACTTTCGGTCTAATATCTTAAAAATCATACCCAGTTCAGCTTTGTATACTGAACAAACTTGCTTAGTTGACCGGTAATGACGTCATTTGGTATCGAGTCGTATCGCGATACGAGGGATAAAATGCAAATGGTCGGACACCCTCACAACTGTAATAAACAGACTTGTGATAAGTTTTTAGGCCTGTACAACGCTGTGTGAGAGTAAGCAGGAAAACCGATTAAAATATTTGTGTAGGTACAAGGTATGTCCCATGCTTTTGCACTCATTCGAGCGATAACTCAGGTTTCCGAAAGTTACTTGTTTTCGACGTTCTGTTATGACGTACTTTTTTAACGTCATCTATCAAATTGTGATGTGTTGCGGTAAATAAAATGCTTAACTTTCACCCTTAACAACTTTATAGAACGCAGCAACGTACAGATGCGAGCAATTGTATACAGCGGCAATTAATCGTAGTTTGTTATGTATACTTCTCAATTATTGTAAGTGCCGAGGTAAGCGCTGCAAACAGGACAAATGTGCGTGCTTCTGTAACTGCTGTTTGCCAAAAGACTAATCAAAGCGCACGGCCATCCGAGTATCAGACATAGCCACGAAAAATCATCACGCTTAATCTTGTGTTCAACCCTAGTCAAAATAGTTTGTGTGCATTGGTGGCATGTAGTACGAACTGGTATGTCCTTGTACTCAGTTTCAGTACCTATACTGTGAAGTATGCTGGGCTGGACAGCTCGTACAACAGCTGATGGTTGAGCAGCATGGAGTGTGGATCTGTGGATGTGTTGCTGTCTTGAGCACCCCTCTTTCGCGTCCAGACGGTTTGCAACCGCGTTAAAGCTGTTTGCTGATTCCATGTAAGAGGGAAGTAAGACCGGCTTCGGGACTCCTTGAGTAACGGTTTCAACCGGCATGTTTTCTAGTACCAGTAAGTTGTTAATTCAGCACAAGTTTTCGACTAAAAACAGTTTTTTCTGTTATTAACGATATATATAAACATGCTACAGGCCTTACACCTGGTTTTAAAACGATCTAAAACAACTCTATTTTTTTAATCTTAAAGATCAACAACTGGCAGTGTTGGAACAGGCTTATATTCGAATATAAACAACAAAAATAATAATATTTTTTTTCACCTAAAGATATATGTACTAATAACTTGTTTTTCGTAAACCTGTATTTCTGAACCAAGCTGTCTGCTTCTCTTAATCTTGCCATCCACATATTTTGCGCAAACGTATTTTTTGAGGCAAATTTAAACCACAGAGTTAGCCTTGGACGTTGTTTGAAAGATCGAGCGGTTTGCATCACATGAACAAGAAATTATGGTTTCAACTTTTAACTTTCATCCGGCAGATCACTGTCGCTTCTGGAAATATGACTGGCCCTAGCAAGTTTAAAAGGAAGAAATCTAGCTTATAGTAATTACTGTAATATTTAAACCAGTACTCAACAAACTATAATTGCTTAACTCTATTTGTCAAATGCTATAACTAAATATTCTAGGAGGATCGAAAAAACTTCCCAGTGGAATAAGAATCACACACTTGGACGTTATTCCATTCTCAGTATTTATTCTATCGAAATTTAGTTAGAATTATGCTGACTTCTTCGATAGTTTTAATACATTTTGGTAGCGCATTCTAGTACCGGTCTATTCGTCAGACGAAAGAGATATTAGCCTATACTTACTTTTGGAAAAACACTTAGCTTTCTTAATTGTAAGAAATTTGGACCTTGCATTTCAAGTTAAAAACACTTTTGTAAACTAGGTACATATTTTTACTCCTTTTCGGATTAAAAAACATTTCGGATTTAAAAATATAAACATTTCGGATTTAAAAATAATCAACTAGAAAATATCTTCGAGCGATAACCCATAAACCCAAAGGTTCTTAAACCATGCGCCCAAAGAGAATACTCTTTGGCGTGCCTCAATTAAAATCGTTTACACTATTTAATTTTTGGATAACAATTTGCCCCCTTTAAAATAAATTATTTGTATAACTTTGCTTGTATTTCCGCAGTAGGTACTTTATTGCATGTTATTAATAGTCGTAAGTACGTGTTTAATTTTGTTTTAGTAGTTCGCTACAAGCTAAAAAAATAAATCGAATTTAACTTTCGGCCGCCATTTTTTGTTGTTGTTTTGAAATAATCGGTGCCAACCCAACCATGACGGCCTAACGCACAAAGCGTGACTAAAGTTTCCTAATTTTTGCAAAAACCAACAACATTAAAAAAGTTGTGATATTACGTTTCGCATTTGTGGCCTAGGGTTAAGAATTGATATTCATATGAAAATAATGCAAACCTAACGAAATCTGCTAATATTTTACTTACATCCAGGCTGCAGTCTATACTGGTAACTGGCAGGTGCACACTGCACACCTGATTTGTAAATTAGGTTATTGCAAACTTCGAAAAAGGTTAAATTGTAATAGGATTCAGAACCTTAGGTGTGTATAAAAGATGATTTGGCGCTGGCCTAGAATCCTACCACAATCCACGTTTATTGGGTTTGGGTTGGGTGGGTCAAGTATTATTATTAAATAATGAATTAAATAACACTTACTCACCCAAACTCTAACTCGCATTATTGTGCATTAATTTAATAATTGTGTTAGGATTGTAGACCAGTGCCGATGATTTAACACACCTGACAATAAAAACTTTGGTTTTGGCAGGGGGGATATGCTTATATAGCTTCAGCTGCGATTGAAGCTTTGTGCATTTGATGGACTTTTCTCGGCTTAACACATTTTCTGTCAATTTTCCACGAAATACAAGACCACACCTATGGCTAAGAGCCAGTCTGCATTTCATGGCAGTTTATTTTAATCCTAGAACTCTGGTTTGCAGTGAAGCATTTTAAGGTGTGTAGGAAGCAGAGGTGCAATCATTTTTGGTTTTGCACACCCTAGGTTCTAATCCTACAACACCTTTTCCAAACTTTGGATTTGCAATTTTCCGGTTTAGACAGATAAGTAGAATTTGGGAATATTTAAATATTTAAAATTTGGAATTGTAAAATTTAATCAATGGGTAGAAAATTTAAACTACATTTTGGTAATCTTTCTGTCTTCTTAGCTTGTTAAAATTTGCATTTTTCTAGTAATTATTTTGCCTGAAAATGGATGATTCCATAAGGAGAAGAAATGTCAATCAGAAATCTTCTGAAAATGATGACCAAACTGAGGAAAAACATCCATCTTCCGTGGTTAAGCCGCCAGTAAAACGATCGAGATGCAAGCAATGCATGTTGTGGTTTTGGGTCATACTTTTACTTTGGTGTCTTGTGGGATATTTACGATGTCCTATCACGGTTTTCGAAAGCGATGAAGTCAAAGTGGAACTAACTGGAGTATTTTCAGTCAATTCTGATCTGACAAAAGGAATAAGGTTTGATAACTTAATTAAATTTTTACCAAAATACCTTTACATGTTTCGGTGCTTGTCTAGAATCCTAACACTTTTTTTTTAAGTAATGAAACAAGTTGTCAAAATTGAAATTGCAAAGAATAAATGTAATAATAATATTTGACCCACCCAAACGCAAATGCTAACTTACTCCATAACCTAAATTCAGTTAGCAATAGAAAAACCTGGACAGAAATGTGGTTGGATTCTAGACCAACGCCCCAAAATAAGTTGTTTCCTTCCTATGCAGTAATGCTATTTTTACATGCAAACAATATAAGAAATCTTTTTCTGTTTAACAATTATCCAAAATTGTGTTTGGTATAGGTCAGTGCACTAGAATCTTTGTAGTTCAAATACTATATTGAATTGTATTATTATATTAAATGTCGCAAACTGGATATTTTAGAAGTGACATTTTCGTGCAGAATCCCAGGTTTACCTGGTCCTGAAAGTGTGATGGAAGATTCAAGTGGTAACTTGTTCACTGGACTTGCCGATGGAAGAATTGTCAAGATAATTCCTGACAAACATGGCTCGTTTGTTAATGCAAAGATTGAAAACATAACGAATGGTTTAATTCCTGATGCTGATGTTACAACAAAAGATTTTCCCCATGGAAGACCATCTGGTAAGCTTTATAATGTATATATGCATTTAGAAATCATAAAGAGTTCATTTTCTTTTTTTAATATAACTCAACTGAATTTTGTCATATTTCATGTTCACCCAATTAAAAAGTGTTTTAAAATGTTTTTTGCAAAAAATTTGAAATTTGTTTTTTGTTTTTTTTGCGCCATTTTTTTTTATATTTTACATCATGCCGAGTTAATGCAAAATAAGGGCTTAATTACTATAGGTGGATAAACTAAAATTTTATTCGAATTTTTCTTGATTAATTTAAATATTGACTATATTTCATAACCAGACTGTAAAAAATCGTCATCAATCCGAAAAAGTTATTTCAGTTGATCTCTAGTTTTTAAGTCCTTCTAATTCTTGGTTTCAGGAATATTTCTGTCTGGAGACAGATTGTTGTATGTTGCTGATTGTGTCTATGGACTCTATTCAGTGGATGTTGTTTCCAAGAAAGTTACAATTCTAGCATCCCCAAATAATATTACACCAAAACTTGCCTTCCCCAATGACCTGAGTGTTTCTGACGATGGAAAGTTAATATATTTCACTGATGTAAATGAGGATTTTCCTCTAACCAAAGTCATTTATGGAATTCTTAGTGGTAAGCATGTGCTGCATATCTATTAAATGCAAAAACTGTTGTTCTTCAAATTTGTAGTAAAATATTATATTTACTCCACTTTGTAATCGTGTAAAATTTCAACATTACTAAGACAACAAATAAATAAATCTTAAGAGAAGTAATTTGTAATTTATTGGATAAAGCTATCTTGAAAACCTTTTTTAATTTTAAAAACTTGTGCCACATTCCTCATTTTAAAACCTTAAAATTTATCCTTATACCAGTAAAACTTTATACAGCTTTATCAATGAAAACCCTTTGCAACTTTTTAGGGGGATGTACAGGCCGTGTGTTGCAATACAACATAGAAAGCAAGCAACTCAGTGTAGTAGCAAGTGGTCTGTGTGGTGCAAATGGTGTCCAGGTGCTATCTGACCCACAGATGGTGTTAGTGGTTGAAATGTACCCAAGAAGAATTACGTGGATCGATGTTAAAACTGGGGAAAGGATTCAGACTGTGCCAATGCCAAGTAAGTATATACATCTAAGCAGTTTAAGATTGTTTTATAAGTTGATTTCATAAATTGTTTACTAACTTTGATTGCTTGTTTAGAAAATTTAAAATAGTTTATTTTTTATTTAAAAACATACACCTTCTGGATATTATAGTTATTTAGTTAAGAATTTTGGAAAATACTTGAACTGTACCATTTAAACCTTTTCAGGTTATTTGCTAAACACTCAATAAATATGCTGTTGCTACCAGGCATAATATACTAAAAATAGGCATTTTCTGTATTTCTTATCTCTAATGTTTCGGCTACCTATGTAGGAAGCCTTCATCAGGTAATGCAATGTTAACATCTGAATTGTGGGCCATCGCCCTTATCACCTTTTATTTCGTTTGTTGGTTATCACATGTTTATCTCCTTTTTGTGTCATTATTCTACTTTACGTGGTTTGTTGCATTCCCTGCATAAGTAGCCGAGACATTGGGAAAAATAAGAGACAGAAAGAGCTTTTTAGTGGCATAAACAAAGAAAAATATAAACTTTTTGTACTTCAGTTAGTATAAATAAATTTTAACTAGTATTTTTTCTCATCAATTTTTGGCTAATATCTTGGTAAGTATAAGTTATAAACTGTGCTTTTCAGTAGAATTGTTTAAAAAATCTGAAAACTATGACTTTACTGTTTAAATTGTCGACTTATTTACTAATCACTAATTTATTATGTAGTATTTATCTAAAGTAAACCTGTACGTTTTTCTAGTGATGCCAGATGCAATAACACGGGTCGGTGACAGGTATTGGATTGCCGGTTCGCTCGTTCCTCGATACATTTCAAGTTATGTCAACAGATATCCAGTTATAAGACAAACTCTTGCTGGAATGCTTCCACACAATATGTGCGGCATGTAAGTTCTGAAAACGGAAAATTTTCTTCAAATAATTGAGCTTATTTGATTGCTAATAATTGTAAAAAATGTAAGCGCGCTTTGTTTAAATACCCATTAACAATAGCAACATGCTAACTCTGTTCAAAACTCTTTTTAATTTCTTTCATATATTTTACGAATTTTCCACAATTTTTTAACGTTATCAGAATGTAGAAATTTCTCATTGATATTTTACTTATTCTAAAATATTGAGATTCCCAAATGAAGCAAAACTTACCCCTTATTGGCGGTTGATAGTCTTTCTAAGTGAGGTTCGAACTCAAAACGTCGGTCCAGACTTGGACAACTAGATTTATTTTAACTTTTTGAAATAGGAGCATTTCCATTTTTTTCCAAATTTGATTAGAATTAGCGAGTCGAGACTCGAGAAACAGCTATAGCACCATTGCCTGATGCATTCTGTTCATAAACTAGCCTGTGATGAGGTTCGAACTCACGACCTCGGTCATACGGAGACCGTCGCTCTACCAACTAAGCTGCACAGGCTCAGGGAGGAGCAAGTCGAGAAACAACCGTTGCACTGTTGCCTGCTGCGTCCTGATCGTAAAACCATACCGGGACTGATATTGGGATATTTTACAAAATATATGTATAAGGATTAAATAGACTACAAAAGTGCGATGCTATTTACATAATTTTATTTTTCAGCTTCCTACTTGCAGTGTTCAACAACTTTCAGCACAACATTATAGTTGAGATTAGTGAGAACGGCGAGGTGCTTCGATCAATGAGCGATCCGAACGCCCAACTAACCTACGCACTCTCCCGTGCCACTCCACTCAAAGACGGCAGGATTGCTCTTGGCTCCTTTGCTGCACCGTTCCTCGCAATTGTGGACAACTAGTTCTTTAAAGTAACAGTTTCTAGTTGAACTGAGTTTAGACAGCTAGTTGTAATCAGCGAATGTTGCAATATCAACCATTTCCTCATGAAACGACTACTAGTTGTACTTCCAACTAGAGATGACCGATAATAATATCGTGCCAGAACCGATACCCGATACCAATTGGTAGTATTAGTACTTGTCCAAGCACTGATACTAAGACATAGTATTAAATACCGGCTCCGACCCGGTGTGTCATAAAATAGTTTGCTGTGCAGTTCAGAAAAAATCAAGTTATTTTCGTGATACGTTCTTTGTTAAGAATCGTTCATCAACTGATTAGGTTTTAATTATTGGCCGATACCATCTTCTAACCGGTATTATCAGACAATTTTATTATAGACAAAACTCCTTAATGCAGTGTCACTGTAAACCAATTGTATTGTAAGTTTGTCTTTGTCAATATTTAATGCCACTTGATTTTTAGTTTTTGAATAAATACGGCAATTAATGAAGATTCTTAAATACGCAAGTTCATCCTATTGTATTGTTCCGTATATTTATGCTTGTTGCAAAATCCGCTTTGCTTTTAGTTCTTAATTTGCTGAATGCTATAATTTTTGAAGTGAAATTTGCGCTTCTGGTATGACACTGTTATGTACAAATTATGCAGATTATAAAGTGGCACTGTGATTGCTTGCCATGTATTCCAAACGTTTAGAATAATAAAGTCGTGTGTTTTATAATTCGTGGTTCATGTTTCGTAAATTAGTCCAACGCAGCGACCTACATTAATTTTTGTTTAGCTGATGAGGCACGGTTTTGCGAAGGCTTGTGAACATTTTAATACAATTTGTGGTTCTAGTTACACCTAAATATCCTATTTAGTATCAGGCAAATTAGGCATTTACAAACGTACGTTAAAAGCTAAACTTCTCAAACAATAGGATGTTAACAACCGGAGCCAACTAAACTTCATAAACCGAACAAAATGTCCCTAATTACCTGGGAAAAAAATCCTTCGTACGTTTCAGCAACTGAAGCATATACATATACCTAGAGTTTATTGTGTGATAAAGCCCTTCTAGAGTCGTACTAGCAAATCGGGAAAGCTTTCCAAATCAGTCAATCTGCAAAGGAATGACGTCATTTGGTATTGGGCCGCAAAGCGATAATTTTTGCCTAAAATATCGATTATCGTTATCGATATGGAATGTGGAGTACCAGACATCCTTAGGTTGGCCTAATTGCATGGTAGTGTCGAAAGCTTATTAAATAAACAGTTTTCTTCACATACGACCCTGGTTTGGGCAATATGCTTCCCACTCACTTGCTATAGTGTTATTGGACATCCCTAAAAGCAAGTTATGGTAAAATGTAAAGCCCATTACCATATTTTTTGTTTTACAACGCTTAAATCGCGCTACCCTAACTAGTTAAAGTTTAAACCTGGCTGGCCACTTACTTGTGATATTATTAATCAGCGCGTCATTTTTTCGATGCTATATTGTTTTACAACTGTTAACTGTTCTTACATAGCGAAGCCATCTAACGCAGGAAATGACCATTATCCGGCGAATATCATTACAATTACAACCCAAATAAAAAATTGACAAGTTAATTTCGCATCTGCGACATAATACTATTGCTGCACCTCTATCATGTGTGGAAAAACTGAAATAAATCGACAGAAGTAAGTTATTTAAATGGTTGCGTTGTATTACAACCGCTATGCATAGTTTTTGCTTTCTAGATAAACGTTTAGGTAGAGCTTAGAATTTAAAATAGAGACCAATAATTTTTTGCTGGGAGAAGTAAAAATATTTTATTACCGGTATTTATTATGATTGGACTGAAATATTGTCTAAGAATAAACTTTAATATTTATGAAGTATTACCTTTTTTAAGGAAATGACTTGACTGAAGTGCACTTAATTCACTATATTTAAATGACTGACTTACGTTGCTAAGCCAAATGACTTTGGCTGGAATAAAGGGTTCTTATTTAACAACTGGATTGCTACAAGATTGTTTTGTTATTTTTTAGTTGAGTATATTGCACATAATCTGGCGAGTTTACCAATTTTAATAGTTAAACGTTTTTTTATACTAACAAGAAGCTCCTCCGGTACTGAGTACTGAAAGTACCGGTTGAGCTTCTTTTCAGTATAGCCCCCAATGCCTGGCAGCAACAGCATATTTGTTTTGTTCTTATAGTTATGACTTGACTTGGAGTTTATTTTCTCTAATAATAAGTTGACTGGGACTTGACTAACTGATGACTTAGACTGGGACTGATTAAAAAAAAAATCTGAATTAAAAAAAAATCTGTTCGAAAGACTTATACAAATGACTCGGACTTAAATCATTTCAAAATTACTTGTTTAAAACACCGATTTATTCCAATTGCCTGTTTTCGTTTGGAATGGGAATGTAAACGTTTTTATTCGCGGTCCCCTAAAACTGTTTCCACGGATCCCAAACGATTTGCTGACATCACTTTGGAAACAGCTGGTATTAAATTAAATTAATCATTGCCAACTTTTTATGCAGTGACTCATTAAAGTGGTTTTCACGGAGGACTTTGGTATGTCGGTCTGAATCGGTTGATCACATGCCTTACTGCAATGTTGGCTACCGACCTCCCAATCAGCCTATTGCTTACTACGTGGCCAGGTAATAAATAGATGTGTCCGACATTTGACATTTTAATCGAATATCGTTACCCGATGTTTTAGACAAAAATATCGCCGTCTGATACCAATGACGTCATCACTACTATGCTCAAAAAACAAAATATATTCAATTAAAACAATCAAAGTTCATTTTCTAAGGTTATTAGGTAAAAGTTTTCTTTAACGTCACAAAGTTTAATTAGGCTGCCAATATTTGGTAATTGTACTATTTTTTAATAAATTTACCATTTTCAGGTAAAAATTTCTGTATTAAGCGACAGAGTGTATCAGTATCGCACTATAGTAGACTACCGATTGTTCCACAACGGGTATCGGATATTATCAGACGTCCCTAGTAACAAGTATGGCAAACTTTAAGTGTAGGCCTAAGTAATTCATGAAAATGAATAAAGAGTTGTTCGAAACGTTCAAAATACTACCTTCAAGTACCTCTGTTTGGGCTTTGACATTTATACTACGTCTAACTACAACCACGAGCCATTATCTTAAGAGTTATAAAACGTTCACAAAATGCGACCTAATTCTGTATAGGCTTTGATGTTTTTGTCTAACTAAAACCTTAATTCATTGTGCTTTTTGCTCGAATGTTAACCAAGTTTAGGAACAAATGTAATTATTCCTTAAATTAATTTACACATTTTTCAGCGTTTTTCATCTGACCAACGAAACGTTAAACTTCTGGACGCACTTTTTCCCCTTGATCTACTTTCTCCACAAATACGTTTCCCGCTTCGTTTCTGACAACTACCAAGTTGAAATGTACATGATCCCACATTACGTATTTGGCTTCGGTAAGGTTTACACTAATGCCGTGTTTCTCAACCGTTTTTCACGACGACCCTAATGCTATAAATATGCTGCTGCTACCAGGCAGGGCTGCGGACTCAGGACTCGGGACTCGAGGAGTCGGTTTGTTTTGGTGGAGTCGGACTCGGGACTCGAGTAAGACCACGTAAAGCTACCTGAGTCCCGAGTCCGACATGCGCATGCGCAGTACGAAATTTAAAAGCTGATGGCCGCGAACTGGAAAATTGTAAAAGTGGAATATCATATGGTGGTATATTTACCAACCATGTATTGTGGAATTATACGGCACCCCTAATGCTAAATATCCACGTTATTTTAATTACGTAAATTGGTGAAATACAGGCTGTAGAGTCTGGGCCGGACTTGGGACTCGACGAAATCGCACATTTCACCGGGGTCGGACTCGGGACTCGGGAGTCGGATTCGGGTTTATTTTTTTGGCCCGGAGGTAATTTTTAACCGACTCCGCAGCCCTGCTACCAGGCATAGTATATTTTAAATAAGACCCTAATACTATGCGTTAATTTATCATCGAAGCTTTGGCGACACAATTATCTTCACTGAACTTTGTGTAAGCGAACAAAGAATAAGACATAATCATAAATCAGTGCTAATTTATGATCTATGTCTTCGTGTTGCTTCTGTAATTTCTCAAGTTGTGGAGTAATCTTGCTCAGAACTAATCTTATTAAACCTAACCCGTTGAAACTACTGCAGTCAGTGACCCAACCAAAATATATATGGCGACCCGTGAGTTGAAAAACATTGTACTAAGGCGTGAAAGTGCAATATTTATCACACAGGAGAGAGGATTAAATTTTAGGATAACGCTCACATAGTAAAATAGACAAGATGCCTTCAGTAAGGCTTACCGAAATCAGACAGCCTAATCAGTTGATCAATGATGCAAGCAAGGCCAAGCTGAAAAACAACGATCCTGCAGTGAGGTTGGAACTCTCGGCCTCCGGTCATACCAGAGATCACAGATTACACACATTGTGCGAATGAATTTAGAAAACAAATAACGTTAAGAAACCTGAGGTTATACTTTTCTTACAGAAAATGAAAAAAATAGTGACGATGTAATTAAGTTATTTTGTAAAAAATGTGAAATTAATAAACCAGAGGTTTTCTTCGATCTTGTGAGAAAAAATGCCACTGAAATCTAAATTCAAATACATTACAGAAGACTTAATATTTTTCTGTCTTACTCAATGTCAGTATATTTCTCTGTTAAAGATTAGAACTTATGAATGAATGACTTTGATGGGACAGATAAGTCTAAAATACGTTTGCTCCCATTTGAAGTCATTGTCGTCATTAACGTGTTAGGGCGAGGAGATATCGTCTATTTTACTCATTCAGTTTGTCACTTTCTAAGAGATTGCGACAAACCAACAAAAAAATAATCAGGAGACGTAAAAAAACGAGTAAAACCAGGATCAGACATTTTTCAAAGAAATGCATATTTTACCAACACTGGAATCGTTAGTTCCTGTAAGTCAAGCAAAATAGGCCTACATATACATAACAAAGTGGTCGCAAAATTAACTCCAATTTGGAAACTGACGATGACAAATCCCTTTAACATTGTCAGATCCTGGTTTTACTCTGGTTTTTAAACTTCGTGTTTCATTTTTATATTAAAAACTTACCCGATTTCAGCGATATGCATGATATTGCTGGTCAGCTGCCTGGCCCACATGTTCAACGCTGCTTCGAGCGAGTTGCACAGATGCTGCTTCGCCGCCGATAATTCTTGGATCTACATTCACTCGTTCGCCTTCAAAGTTGTCGGGGAGTGCTACCTCTGCGAACTGGAACATTTCTGCCAGTGTAAGGGTTCAGTATTGGAATGACTAAAGTCATTGAATCAATGACTTGACTTAAGTGCACTTAAGTCACTGTTTTCAAATGACTTGACTTGAATGTATTACAATTGACCAAAATGACGACTTTTCAAAGTTTCATTTTTTATGCGAACGACTTAATATGAAATTGACTTGCTCTCATAATGAATAGGATTAGGACTTGATATTTTTGGCAAAATACTTTACTGTGACTTTACATTTAACTGATTAAAGTAGTTAAAGTTTGGCTTCTTCTATGGTTAGTAGCAGTGTTGTAATAACTTAAGTCAAATGGCTTGACTTGGACATAAGTCATTTGTTAAATAACTTGGGTATGATACAAGAACTTAACAAAACGTCTTTATCAAGATGATGTCGATTTAACTCAACATTTTTGGCTTTGCAATTCACTTACCAAGCTACATTACAGATCCGTGCATAGTGTACCCAAATTTTAATGTTTAAATGATATAAAGACATTATACAAAAAAAAATATTTTTTAAACTAAAGTTCACCTATATTTTTGTGATTTAATTCATATTTTTTATTCAGGGCCTTTCACGCTTTTCTCACACCGATTGTTCGGAATCTATTTGGTATTTTTCTTCTGGACATACTTGTACTTGAAGCGCAGCTCTGCAAAGTTACTTTCTGCTGTTGTACTCATTATTGGAGGAACCATTGCTGGGTCACCTTGCATTGTTAGGTAACACCATTTCAAATATCAACTTTAAACAAAAAAATCTTATTAGGAATGTCCAACAAAATATCGAATCGAAGCCGATACACGATACCAAGTGGTAGTATCGGTATTTGCCGATAATATCGGATCGGAGCTGATACACGATACCAAGTGTTAGTAACGGTACTCGTCCGATCTAAGGCGGTATCGGTACTCGTCCGATACTAGGGTGGTATCGGTACTTGTCCGATACTAGGGTGGTATCGGTACTTGTCCGATACTAGGGTGGTATCGGTACTTGTCCGATACTAGGGTGGTATCGGTACTCGTCCGATACTAGGGTGGTATCGGTACTTGTCCGATACTAGGGTGGTATCGGTACTTGTCCGATGCTAGGATGGTATCGGTACTTGTCCGATACTAGGATGGTATCGGTGCCTATACGATACAAAACTTCAATGGCATTTACATAAGTGCATTTAAGTCACTATTTTCAAATGATAGGACTTGAGATAACTTAGGCCTTTTGGACAAATGACTTGGGTTGAAATAAAGTAATTTAATTATGCATTTTTTTTAAATTAGCTTGTTTATCTTAATATTTGCAAATGAAACAATTTGATGGCAATACGTTTACCAGTTTAAATAATTTAACGTTTTATTTCTATGACAGGGACTTTGGCTTGAAGTTGACTTGCTTTAATTATCTCGGATTTGATTCGGGCAACCGATGACTTGGACTTGACTTGTTATTTTGCAAAATACTTGACTTGGACTTAAGTTATTTTACGAATGACTTGAGTTTGAGTTAAAGTCATTTTCAAAATGGCTTGTTTACAACACTGCATAAATAGGCGCCGATTTAATCGCTTTTTTAGGTACTACTACGCCATAGATCCCCGGCCAGACCACATCAGTTATTTTGGTGAATTTGCATCCGAGATATTTTCGCTGGGTTATTTCTGTACAATGTTTACTGGTTTGGTGTACGCTTTCAAGATTCCTGAACGTTTTTCCCCGGGTGAGTGTTGATCGTTATATTCTCGACATTCACATTTCACAAAATGATTTTTTTAGATACTATACACGTATACAGTTCTTTTGTGAAAAAACTGTCATTTTCAACAACTAACAAGTCAATTTTCGCTCCAATTCATAATTATAGTCAGTTCTCAAAAAACAAACGTTAAATTACTAAAATTGGCAAACTATAGCTTTTCGGAGAGGCTTTCCGATAGTCTCCATAGTCAGGATTTTATTTCAAACAGCTCAAGCTAGAAAAACAACTAGACTGTGGCGAGGTTCGAACTCACGACCTCCGGCTAAACCAATATTGCCTAACTATAACTTATCGTTACTTACTTTAACCTAATTTTGCAGATACATTCGCGTATGTGGGAAACTCGCACCAAATAATGCACGTGTTAGCGGCATTTTCAATGTACTTGCATTGTAGCTTCATCGAGACGTTTCTTGAAAGATTGAAGATTAACTTGGAAAAGGGGTAAATATGGCATAATAGTTTTTTCATAAAGTTGCCAAATATTCCTTCTAATATCAAATCAGGGTGAAAGTAGAAAATTTCTCACCGAAACGATGAAAATTGAGATGACGTCAGCAAGTTACGTCATAATGGGGCACCTGAAACACGTTTTGATTTCGTGCAAAAATATGCAACTGAAATATTTGTATAAATACATTTAAGGAGACAGTGGGGGGCACCAGACTGTGGCCTTGTCCAAACTAATTATTTGCGAACTTTTATTTTGTAAATTCAATTTATTTTAGCGCTTCGTGTGAACTTCTTACTGTTGTAAGTACTTTTTCCCGTTTAAGTGATTTCGAGCAATAGCAAGCCCCTTTTATGTGCCTAATGCGTCACGTCTCCTCTGAATTGAACTTTTTACCAATTTAAATAACGGGAATTTTTGTTCCGCACTTCGCACGATTCGACAGGTTTTCAATCTGCATATTTGCGCTCGAGTTCGTTGCAAAGAGCACGTTTTGAAAGATTAATTGTTTTATGGTTTACCATTAGACGTACCTTTGTGACATCATTCCTATAAAATGTATTGGCTTCGTACACGAAAATCCTGTACCTGTCCTAGTATTTTGCTGAATTATGTCCTGCGAAGGTTTTAAACGCAAATTTTACCCTTTAATCAAATTAGCTGGACGCCTATGCTATAGTTTAATGGTTCTCAACCGGGGTGCCGCGGCGCCCTGGTGTGCCATTTCTAATGCTCAAGGGGGGCGAGAGATATTTGAGAATCTTTAAGAATTTTCTATATTTGTGTACGATAAGAGACGATTATATCAAATGACATTTTCCTACATGTTTTAAGTTGATTGTGTTGTTCCAGTTTGATTTATAGGCCTAGTGACATTTCAGTAAAATACTTAACGAAAATTCCAGTTGAGGTATCGCAAGTCTATTTTTTTAGGGGTGCCGTAAATAAAAGGTTGAGAATCACTGCTATAGTCCAACAATGCTAGCATTTAAGATGGCTATACTGCTGTCACTGTTCAAGACTTGAGGTCGAAATTTGATTTCAAATACAACATTGCAAAACACATTTGATTTATTCTTTTAATGCTGTTTTGAAAGGGTTGTTCCTGATTCTGCACTGAATTCTAATTTGTGGATGGAATCCTTGGTTGGAGTGCTTCTTATTTGGGGACTTCACCTAATTGGAATCTTAGTGGATTGGAAAATGTCCAAGTCGAAAGAAAATAAAAAAATATCCTAACGTTTTAGCTGCACGCGTAAATACAACCACACTTTACCCAGCAATCTTGGAAATAAACAGCAAAATATGCACCAAAGTGCTCTTACTTTAATTTTCAAACTATTATTTCACTATTCGTTATATAACCATTACTTAGCCTATTCGATAGATGTCTTAATTTGTTGACTGAGTTTTGCTGGCTTTTTGTTGCAATTTATTTTGTGTTTCGCTATTTCTTTAAGTAGTTTCCACGACTATATTTCCAAAATTTTCCATAGAAATACATTTTTTCCCACTGCGTCCGCATATTTGCGAAAAAGAACCAGTGGCGTAGCCAGCTGAAAATTTTGGGGGGGGGCCAAAAAGTTTGAACTTTTTGTTTAGCTTTTGTCATTGTATTAATTGCCGTAACGAACGAAATAACAATGCTAGCAAACCGTTTCGAGCAGCAGCTGACTGAGTGTTAAACGCAAAGAAAACCATTCAAACAGCAAAAACTGACTTTTGAGTAGTAAAACTACATTAATGTATGTCAAATGTAATATTAACTACACCGTTTGTGACGTAACAATGCATGACAATTAAAGGTGTGGCATGCCTGTGATCGATTGTTGTGGTACTGCTCACAAATGCTAAAAAAACAAAGTATTAAGAGTAAAATATTTATAATTTTTTTTGGGGGGGCATGTCCCCTCAGGCCCCCCCCTGGCTTGGCTTATGAAAAGAACTTTTGAGAACAACAAGTGTTTTTAAGATCATTGTTTTATGACGTAATGTTGCAACGCCATCGCTGAAAATTTGCTTCCTCTCCAACCAAACAGCAATCCTTAATCCAGCCCTTGTATTTGACCTGCGCGAACTTGGCGCGCTGGAATAGGTTTTGGGCAATATTTTCAATATTTTTCGCTAAAAGTGTGATTGCTGGAAAGATGTAACCAATACAAGGACTGTGTGAAAATTTAAACTTTGTAGCGTCATTTTTAATTGCTTTATGCGAACATTAATTACGAAAGGCGTTTTTTCGAATTTGGGCAGTTATGAATTTTCAAAGAAACAGTAAACACCCAGTCAGAATGAATTTAAACATGATTTCTCATTTTGAAGGTGGTGACTCCTAGTTTATATCGTTAAAATTTGAACTTGTTGGCTCAACAGTTAAGGGTTAATATCGCTGAATATTAATATTCATATTTTTGAACATTAATTTGTTTCAATATTTTTCGCTAAAAGTGTGATAGCTGGAAAGATGTAACCAATACAAGGACTGCGTAAAAAATTCAACTCTGTATCGTCACAACTTTCGGAGATATTGCCCAAAACCTATTCCAACACGCCAAGTTCGCGCAGGTTGTATTTGTTATGCTGTACTTGTTTTGCAAGTGGATTTACAAACTGAAAGTACAACTGAAGTACAACCAACAAATGCAAAGCCTTTTTTTTAAAATATTAACGTTAGCTAAATAAAAAACGACTACAACGCGTAAATAATCAACTTGTTGAGATAAGAACCAAGATTTTTATACTAAATTTGCCTGACATAAATCATCAGTTGGTCCAAAAATCTTTTTAGTGTTTTCGCTGCAAATAATTTTATGTTATAAATTTAGGACATTTAGAAATATTTGGGGGGACTCCCACAAGTGATTGCGTGTCATTTTTAAATTGTTTAATCATTTAATAGGTTTTTTTACTTTTATTTTAATTTTTACTTTCGTTCTTTCGAATAAATCTTTTGTTGAATGGGTATTCATTACAGATTATACGAATAGTGTCCAATAATGAGTTGATTGGGCAAAACAAAGCTAAATCCGGAGAATTTTTGCAAAAGAAATTATTTTTTTTAAATTAAATGCCAGCGTGTACTTTAGGGACATAGAATAAAATGACCAAGTGTTAAAGCTCACAGTAAATTGATAAGAGTTTGTTATTAACCAATTTCTTGTACTTATTTGAAAAATAAGTAAGGCTTACTTTAACTTTGAGAAGCTAAAATAAGTTGCGCAGCTTTCAGGCTACTAGCTAAGCATCAAAAATAGGAATGTCCAATATTTGATGATACCCGATATTTTTATTAAATTAAACAAACCAAATAACTTCAATCATTGTTCACAGAATAGTATAACGCACCACTTTTAAAATCAATACACATTAGGTTAGGGTGAGGTACACTAAGGGTTTGGGTTCAGTTCAGGTGGGTCAAGTAATATTTATTCTCCAAGTTTGCAATTTGTTTTTTTTTGATTGGTTTCGTAACTGTAGGGTTTAACTAGCAATATTACTCAATTAGCTAAAATAGCTGTATTTAGAAAAGCGACCCTGGTCTAGAATCCTACCACAACGCACATTATTCGGGTTGAGGTATGGGGTTAGGGTGGGTCAAGTATTATTATTATTAAATAATGAATATACTAATACTTGACCCACCCAAACGCTGATTCGCACCCTAACCCAAATAATGTGCATTATGGTAGGATTCTCCAGCGCCGGATTGTAGACTATTACCAAATACTGTTTTGTATTTTTATACCATCTAGCATCTCACTTAGGTCAAAATATTACTGAAATAAATAAACATGCTTTTTGTTATGCAGTTGTTCTTTACAGCCTAATTTTGTATAATGCGGTACGAACAAAAATCAATTAGCAAAAATGTATTTCTACAAATAATTTTGTTCGTTTCGTTGGCCATCGTTGCATTTTCTAAAGACGAAAGAAACTTTGAAGAAAAATCTGACGCTATTAAAAACAAGCTCTTCTTTTTGAACCACGATGTTCACGACTCATCATTTTTGCCCCCCACAATTTTTGTGGCCATATTTGTGAGAAACAAGGAGCATTCACTGCCTTACTTTTTCAGAGGACTTGAGGATTTAAACTATCCTAAAAAGAGAATATCTTTATGGTATGTATAAAGGTATTACTAATGTTATTTTTAACAATTATTTCAGACAGTTGTTATTCTGTGACCAGTCCAATTGCATATCAATGCCTTTCCATCAAATTTTTTTGGCTAACCACATCAATATGTTATTTAGCGTCATGGCTGTGTTACGATAAAAAATAAATATATGTTTTTAGCCAAAATTTTTTGGTGGTAATCTTTGCCATCCGCATATCTTGGAATGAAGTCAGGTTACATGTACACACAAGATATTTAGAAGCAAATTGTGTCCAAACCTAAATTAGTAAAATTTTTGTGTCGGTTGTGGTAGGATTAGGAACCCCAGGTATAATATAAAAACCTGATTATAAAATATAAGGTTTCTGATTTGTTTATTTGTTGAACAGGATTGTTACCGACCATAACAGTGACAAGTCCATGGAAATCATTGAAAAATGGACGAACAGCGTAAAACAGCAATATCATAGTGTTCAGGTCGAAAATCCTGAATACAACTGGTCAGTATTAAACTTATAAATATACTAGTTTATACAATGCTGCATGTGAGGCTAGGGGCAGATCTTGCAAACAAATAAACTTTCCTAGGGTTACTCAGACTAAAATTAATTTATTCTAAAACATTTCTATATCTGCTCATTCAAGCCACTGCTCATAAAATAAGGCGTTTTTTACTACAAAAATGATAAAATTTGGTTTTTAAGCACTCAATTTAAGATGATTTTCTCGTTGACAATTTTCAATCTGTATTTGGTTTACTTAAAATACAATTTAAAAAAAACTTTGTTCTTTTCACATAATATTATTTTACAGTTTTATTGTTCGTGCTTAAATTATTAGGTCTATAGCTATGAATGCATTTATGTAAACTTAAATAGAATGATGGTGTAAATGTTTTTACAGGTATTATGAAGGTCAATCTAGCAACGTGCACTGGCCAAGGGAAAGGCATATTAGGATGCTTAAGTTGCGACAAGAAGCTCTTGTAAAAGCGAGACAAAGCTGGGCTGATTTCTTGTTTGTAAGTATTCTATTTCTGCCACACATTTGTTACCTTGTTTTGTACGATGTTGTTTTCATAGCGTACATATATATATTTCTTATCTGACTTAGTTTTAAATGGTGAGCATTATTTAGATTTTGTTATTAACTTATATTGTTGTAACTTAAAGTTTCTATTTATGCATCCCACTTGTACAGTGGTTCTTAAACTTTTGAAAAACTGATTGTGCAATTTCAATAACGATCGCGAGACCCTTGAAATAAAAGTATTGTAAAAATGTCAGTAGATAAAGACAAAGATGCAAAATGGAAAAGAAGAATTAAATTTGTGTGAGTTTTAAATTACCTTGCCTTATTCCATACACCTGTTTTAGATTGAGTTTGGGACTCAAAACTTTGCCCAACAGACCCAACTTTAGGAACCGCAGGTTTGGTCTATAACCGTCCTTGCAGGATTTGTTCATGTAAGAAACTTTTTATTTTGCCTTTTTATTTTTAAGCTTCTAGATGCTGACAACATACTGGTGAATCCATTTACACTGTGGCATCTCATCACTACTGAAAGGATAATGGTTTCTCCGATGCTTGATACATTGGGAAGTTATTCCAACTTTTGGGCCGGACAGGATGAAAAGGTAAATAACAAACCTTGTGTTTATTTGGTAAATAAAGCAAACCTAATTCCTCCAGCCAGTTTAAATAGTAATCCTCAATCACAAAACAGTTAATTTTAAAATTATCGACATGTTTGACACAAAAATTGCAATTTGAGCCAAGAAGCTTATTAGTGTGAAAAAACAACAAAAAAACATCCTTTAACTAAATAGTATCAGAGTGCTGGTTGATTGTTAATTGTCATTTTAACAACTCTTTGTATTCATTTTTTAATGATTTTTTTTAATAATATGTTGGCCACTTTAAACAAATGTAAATAAATTTCAACTACTGCAAAAAAATTGGCCTTGAAAAACACACTTTTTGTTTTGTTTGAGCTGCTTTTTTATGTTTAGGCTCATAGGAAAATTGGTATTTTGTTAATTTTTTAACCTAAAACAATCTCTATAGAAGTAATTTCTTATTTTTTAAATTTTTACTATATTCACTAATTACAATTAAACAAAGTTTGTATTTATGTGTCTTGCAATACAAAACATTTTTATTTAGTTAAAAATAATGCATTATTTTAGTAGTTATTATCAACATTGTTGTAATTATGTATTTATTCAACAGGGTTATTATGTGCGGACAGACGATTACTTCCCGATCAAAGATCGTGCAACAGTCGGAGTGTTTGAAGTTCCAATGACACATTCAGTTTTTCTGATCAACTTGAAACACAAGATTACGGAACACCTGCAGTTTTGGCCACTTCTTGATCACTACAATCTAGAGTTGGACGATATTATAGTGTTTTCATACAACTGCAAACACCTTGGTTTGTACATATATCATTAGATGCTTGCTAAAACATGATTTCTTTTGTGTATGTTTTTCTAGGGTAGTAATCTGTACATTAAAATGTTCATTTTGTCAAGCAAAGTCTTCAAGTTAGATTTATTGCTTGTTTAACAGTGTTTTTCTAGTGTCTAATCTGGGTCTGTAAAAAGTTTTTGGTCTCCCCTAATGATATAACTTTTAGTGCTCCAAAAAATAGGTAAATGTAATAAAGTTAAGCAGTTAGTTCCCATCTCAATTCTCAAGAAACTTGACCAAATTTTATTCAATTTCTATAATCTTTTTGGTTTAATTTTTATTCTGTTTTTTATGTGGTGACCTTTTTTTCTTTTTTAAATTATTTTTTGCACTGAACTTTAAAAAAATTGGAATTCCCTAAAAAAACTTTAAAATAGTTTAAGAACAAATGGTTTTAACATAACATTGATTAAGTTATGCAACCACATGAATAATTATACATGATACTACAAATAAAACATACACACACATATGTGTACAATACAACATCTTAAGGCGCTTTTTGATTAGCCATAACAGCTCATGTAACATGTAGTGAGTTCAAACCTCACTGAAGGTTAGTTGTTTTTCTAGCCCACCTTGCTTGCATTATTAATCAACAGACTCGGTTAGCGTATGATGGCTTTCGTTGTGGTACCAGCCATATCATCCATATATTTAAAATTATTTTGTTCAACTCTTATTTGTTTATATTTATAGTGCTTTTAAATTGTTGTCATTGTGCTTTAATTTTCCAATCTATAAACCATACTTTGTTATTCCAGGCATAGCGATGGCTGTGGACAACAGATATGTTTACGGATATATGCCAATTCCACTAAAACCAGCACAATCTCTCATTGAAGAAGTTGAAACCTTCACTCACTTATTAATGGAAGTTATGAGTATGTTTCAATTGTTCTAAGTATTTTCTGCAGGTGATTTTAACAGGACAATAACTTAGGTTTTCCGACATAATTTTAACTTAATTATTTTTAGGTTTTTAAAATAGATTAGAACCTCAATTTTTATATGAAAAATTGACTGCTAAAATATTGTTTGTTGTATATGAGATTTTAGTCCATATTTATAGGTTATATATTAGTCTAGTTGTCAGTAGGTATATTTTTACAAAGTTTAAGGTTTTTCTAAGCTTGTTTTTTAATATTGCCTGCTGCTATTAAAATCACTGACTTTATGCACCTTATAAATGAACATGGGTAGTTTGCTTTCTAAACTTTGTACTGCCATATCCTGTTTTTATTTTGTTTTTCGTCGCTTTCATAAATAAAAAAAGTTATCTATATGTTTTCCATTCAAATTAATTCACTAATTATTTTGGATATAATTGATATTGCTTAAAAGGTATCCTAACACTTTTTTACTTGTTTCAAGCCGAACCACCAGTTGGAATCGGGATAGAAATGAAACCGTCGGAAATCATAAAACCGAAAATAGCATCGAGCAAACTTTCTTTTGATGAGGCAAGCTTTTAATTTTAAACTTATTGAAGCCGCTAGTATGCACTAGCGTTTAAAATATGTATAAAAATACAAAAACGTAATGCCTTTGCCGAATGCTAGTGCCCATGGTTTAACAATTATACCTTTTTGTATTTCTATAGAAATTTGATCATATAGACTTTTTTATTCAAACTGCTTGTCAGAAACTGACTCGTAATAAACCAATTTATAATTTGTTTGTGGAATTTTAAACAAACAATTTTAAGCTTAGTTCAAAAAGGCTTTTATTAATTCGGTTGAGGCATTTAAAAAAATCTATCCTATGTTTGTTTTTTAGATCTTTATGATCAACTTGGTGCGAAGAAACGACAGATTTTACAGAATGAAGACTGTCCTGGATTATCAAGGAATCGATTATACACATTTCCACGCAATTGACAGCAAGTAATGCATTTAAACTAATAGTAATAACCTATTTCAAGGGTTATTAAACTGGGGTTCTTTGACCCATTGGGGGTACATTGCAAGTTTAGGGGGTCCATGGTGGCTTAATTAAAATATTTATATATGATTTGAAATATAGGAAGGCACTTTCAAAAGAAAAAAATTAATTGTGAAAAATTATTTAGTGCCTTCAGATTAAATACATGTTATTTAGACTATTTTCAGTTGTAGTATATTGTGTATAAACAGGTCCCGTCACATAGCAAAGTGTTTTTCTTGAATCTTTCACTTTTAACCTTCCGCCATCATCATCACCTTATGTCGACAAACGTTTGCAGATCGCTGAACACTAGTTACTTGAAGCAGATGGGAATTGACATGTTGCCAGGATTCGTGGATCCTTACAGAACAAGGACTCTCACAAGGGGAGAGATTGGATGCTTTCTCTCGCATTACTTCATATGGAAGCAGGTGAAGCAGCATCGGTCATCCCTACTCATTTTTTATTCAGATATTTTTTTAAATTGATCAGAAATTTAGTTGCGTTATTAATTTGAAAATATTCTCGATTTGGAAACAATAGACAAGACGCAACATTAATTATGAAATCGTTTATTTAACAAGGATTTTTTCGGCTTTTTAGAAACGTCTGTTTTTGACTATATTTGGTTGTTTAAAGGTTGTAGAGAAGGACTACAAGCAAGTAATGGTTCTTGAAGATGATATTCGCTTCGAAAAGGCTTTCGCGAGGAGATTGCAAAACGTAATGCGCGAAATTGAGGAAATAAACCTAAAGTGGGATCTAATGTAAGTAAATAGAAAACACGATATTATAAGGAGCTGGTCTAGGATTTTAGTCTATGTACATGAGGCACGCGACCTAATAAAAAATGGCACGAAAAAGCTAAATTTGTTCTACAGCCAATTGTCATTGTTTATTCACTATGCAAAACAATCCCAGCAATTACAACAACAAACAACTAAAAAATAGTTGCTAAACTTTGGCACGGGAAAAGTTATAAGATAAAAAATTGGCACGCCGGCATGTTTGAGTTGGACACCCCTGGTCTAAGGCGTCCATAAAAAATGTTCAGATTGGCGCCACAATGTTACAAGGTACGTCTTAATTTACTTCAATACGTGACTTATTTTTGTATTACAATGATGATGACAGTTTTTGTATTACAATGATGATGACTCTTTTTACTGCTCAAGCTGTTCAACTTTTATTTTCAAGGTTACAGTGAGATGCACAGCGCCTTAAAGGTAAATCAATTGGGTAGCAAACACTAGAACTCATCATTTCGTCACGCTCATAACCAACTGCCTAAGTCATTTTTTTACACATTTTCAAAGTTTTTGCTTCAGTCACTCCTTTTACCATCCCCATCCATAGACAAAGTGCTTAGGTCGTTTTTAGGTCATTTTCTATGCGCAATTACAAAAAAATGACTTGGCAATTTGGTTATGAGCGTGGCGATTTTTTTTTAGATATGTTTGAGGAACAAGGTCGCGTAACCCACGTATGCATTCTTGCCTTCATATTAACTCTTAATGTAAAAGTATTAGGGTTTTTCTAACACATTGTGAACTCTTATGTGTGTCTTAAATCCAAGAAGCGCAGATAACTAAGATAAAAGAAGGAAAATAAGGTTTCAGATGAAGCAGATAGAAATTTTACTCAGGCCTTAGGCAGGGGTGGCTGACCTATAGCTCATTGTACCTTTCCAAGAAGCGCACTTTAACTCATTTATAATACAAAACATAATAATAACAGATTTCTGCAAAAGCGTACAACATGTCCTTAAGTAACCTGCACCTTGAAATGAGTTTGGCAAAGACGGTAGTTCAAATCTTAACCACAACATAATTCTTAATTTAGCGGCAAAGACCAAGTTATCTTAAATCATAAAACAAATTATTTTCCGTTTATTTAGAAATGTGCAACGCTGTGTACGAACTTGCAGTCTTAATCTGAGCATGTGGCAAACCATAGGTACAACAATAAATAAAATCGTTCAATAAAGGAAATGGAAAGCAATGACAGGAAAAAGCCTGCAATTTTTGTACTGACCTATTCATCGGGTAATGTCCACAATTAGATCTGAAACATAAACGAGCCTATTTCACGATAAAAATAGGATGCACATTGTTGTATTATACAAAAGGGCGTATCTTTATGGAAGCCGAAACGATTGACAGCAGGTTGCTGCTTTTCGATCACTGTTCTTTTATACACTGACGAGTATAAAAACTGAAAGCTTTAAACTCCATAAAACCAGGATCAGACACTACTATAAATAAATGTATATTTCGCCTACACTGGCGTCGTCAGTTCCTTAATTCGAATGAAATCACGTCGAGTTTTATTGTTTGTTATATAATAATATTATACGTTTGTTTTCCTCACACGATTTTTCATTTTCAAGAATACCATTTTATTTTTTATGATTTAATCTAGAACTTTTCTCGCAAATTGTTTCTGTACTATCTGGGATATCAAAAACAGTCTGTCGCCTTATTAATTGTTGCAAATGTCAGAAATTAAAAACAAAAAAATAAAATTGAACTTTTGGTTTGTTACCGTAATATCAGCAAAAAAATTATCATAATTTAATTTTGGTATTTTTTAGTCAAGATTTTTTTTATGTATAATCATTCCTGAAATTTAAATATTTCTGATATTAGATTCCATGGCTTTATGACATATTAATATTTTCGCAAAATTTACAACAAAATCTTGTTTCACACCCAGATACATCGGCCGCAAGCGAATGCAGGTGAAAGTTCCCGAGAAAGATGTTCCCGGTACCGAGTTATTGGTAGAAGCCGACTATTCCTACTGGACCCTCGGGTACTTGGTCTCAAACGCTGGTGCTCACAAGCTTCTAGCGGGGAATCCCCTACCGAAGATGGTGCCCGTGGATGAATATCTTCCAATTATGTTCAACAAACATCCAAAGTATGTCGGTTTGAAACGCATTAATTTGAAGATTGATAAATCTTGAAGACCAATCATCTAAAATGTTTTTTTTACGAGGGTTTTGTTTTAGAATAACCTCTCTTATATATCTATTTAAAGAGAAAATAACTGCAGTACCTGTAATTTTAATATGAACTTGTACCGATGATTCTTGTATGAGGCGCTCAAAGAAGTGGTGGAACATGTACCGCGTAACCACGATGAAAACGTACGCAAGAAACAGGCAATTGTACGCTTCGTCAACTGCAGTGTGCTAACTCGAGTGTGACATTACTTAGGTCACCCACGGGCTGTTACACGCCAGCAACTATGCTGAAGGGAGACTGCGTGCATAGAGTCGCCACAAACTTATTAAACAGTTATTAAAATATCTTGTTTTAAGACGGTTATCACGTGTTAAACAAACTGCATGCTAAATTTTGTTTTGCTTTTTTTACATACCACTACAATCACAGTTTAGCCCCATAAATGTGAACTACCAAATTCAACACTAGGGTTGTCAAAAATTTGCGAATGTGTCGCTATTGTTTGTAAGACGACTCCAGCGGGACAAACTCACAGTTCTGCTAAAACATTTGCGCAATAAAATTTGCTTTAAAGGCGCATCTGCAAAATCATATTTTTAATCAAAAGATTTGGAAAATTATGTTCAACACAACATACTAAGTAAGTGGGTTTGGAAAATTCGTGCTAAGCTTTGTGGTTAATGATGTCCAATACTTTCCGGGCAAACTCCTCCGATTATTATGAGCAACTCAAGTAAAAAATAACATAAAAGCAACAGATTACAAGAAAATTCTTTTATGTGCAAAGATTGGGTTAAATAACGCAATTTTATAATTAATTGCTTAATTAAAACAATTTATTTTAACCCAAGTCATTTGTCCAAATGACTGGAGTCAAGTCAAGTCATTTGAAAACAGTGACTTAAGTCATTACAACACTGCTTAATAACGTCATTAGTATGCCTCAACAAAATTGATGAATTGACTTTCCGGTTATGTTCAACAAACATCAAAAATAAGTTGGTTTGTCTGAACTAAATCCGAGAAAATTACTGTTTCAGTGTTGTTTTAAGATCACTCCAGCAAGGAAAAATCACAGGTCTGTTAAAATATTTGCGAAATTTGCTTCACGCTCACATGCACAATCAGATTTCTGTTAAAAAGGGTAAAAAGTGTACAAGTGTTTCTAGCAGAAGCGACCAACTTACGCAGTCCGCCTCTTTCGCAAACGCTATTTTAATTCATCAAAAAAAAAAAAACGATAAACAATTACATTTCTGATTTCTCCAGAATTTGAGGAAAGTGCCAAAGCAATATGACGAAATTTATTATATTTATTAAATTCGAGTAGATTCATGCTTTTTTATATGTTTTGTTTTTTTCCTTATTTCCGTTACATCTACTTTAAGCTTCCAAAATGTTCAGTAATTAGAAATGCGTCGCCAAAACTTTGCAGTTACATTCACGCTTAGTATTTGGGTCGCAGCGAAAAGACCTGAGGTCATTCTTGGATGTCGTGGACAAAATATGCAACTAAAATAATTTCCTCCATACATTCAAGGGGTTGACACCGTGGTATTTATTGTGCTTGTCTTGCAGGCAGGAATACATGGACCAATTCCCTCTACGCAACGTGGATGCTTATTCAGTTGAACCGCTACTTGTCTACCCAACTCATTACACTGGTAAAAAAATGCTATAAATATACATGTTGCTAGAGGTGCTTATTTATAAAAAAATAATACATTTCACTTTCAAAATGTCGATATTGTTTAAAGTTTCCCCTTGTGTACATTAGTGTAAGACTGTAAGAAACACTGGAAGATAATGGCTGGAGGTTGTAGTGAGACGTAAATGAATATCAAAACCCATACAGAAATAGGAAGCATTTTGTGAACGTTTTTAAACATCTCTTTATTCATTTTCATCACAAGATTTATTCAAAACGTTCACAAATGTCACCTACCTCTGTATGAGCTTTGGTATTTGTTATACGTCCAACTACAACCTCCAGCCATTATCTTACTATTAATATGAAACGCTTTCAAAATGCTGCCTGATTTTGTATTGGCTTTGAAACACTGTATCACAATTAAGCCGGATGAAATTTAGAGTTTATTAAAGCACTGGTGTGCGAAGTATTTACGACACTATGCAATAACAACAATAATTATTTTATTTTCTACCTATTCAGGCCAAGAGAACTATTTCAGTGATACTGAGACTTCATCTATTTGGGAAGATGTTGGCAACGTTGTTTATAAAGAAAGTTCCAACTCAAAAGAGGAATTATAACGAGGTTATTTGTAGCACAAAGTAGCAAATATGTCTCCTAGAAAAAATTGATGCAGTATTCCAGCTTTTATTTGCGCAAATGTTCAGCTGTGTTGGCAGTTCAGTGCTTTTTGTTTCGTTTTGTTCGACTTTCTTGCCAAGAGAATTGTGCTTTGTTTTATAGTTTTTTTTAAGATTGCTAATAAATAAGAAATGGTGGTTACCTTCAAACTTTTGTTTGTAATTTTTTTTATCACCTAGTTAGGCGATTTTGATATTTTAAGGGTTGCGTTGACTCAGTGGGAAAGTAAGCCAGAACGGCGTTCCGGTAAAAACAATTGCTGCAATTTTTTTGAGATATATCATACCGGTGAAAAGTGTTTTCACCAGGCCAACTCATCACTTTCTTGAATGTATTTAAACTAAGATTTCATTAGCATATTGTGCACTAAATCGAACCCCGGGTTTCATAAAATTACTGGTTTTGGACGGATCGTTATGACGTTACTTTGTGACGTCATCTCCGGAACTTTTTTGCGTTCCATCAAATAAATTTTTCTACCTTCACCCCTGCCTAGCCTGCAGCGAATGTTTAATTCGGTGCAACACTCCACTTTCATTGGCAATCAGTTGTTTTTTCTGCATTTGAAATTAAAGTACCGATAACTAATCGCGATTAACCAGTGGTTCTTAACTCTTAAGTTTTATGATATCTTTAACCTTGAAACTAAATAAACGGATTTCCCTGACTTTGTATAAATAGAATATATGGCTTGAAAATTATATTCACACAGTTGTAAATTTGTTATTCAAGAGACAAAAAATAGCATATCATATTATAGTCGTATTATTATTGTTACCAATTTGCAATATTTTGGAAATCATTGAGCTAGTCCAAACGATTTGAATTTACTTTGCTGCAATTCAAGCTCTTGTAAATATTAAAAAACAATCAATCAATCGTCCCAGGATTACCAAAAGTCGTGACTGTCTGAGTTCCCAGACCCGGCGAATAAATCGTGACCGAAACCGCTTAAAGAAGATGCAAAACACCGCAATAATGAGCCTTGTCTGCACAAAGCCAATATAAGCTGCGTAAATGTATAATGAATCGTTCAGATGCTGAATATCGGCTACTGATACCTTACATGTTAGGTTGTATGTACATTGTACAAGCAGCAGGCAACGGTGCTATGATTGTTTCTGGACTTGCTCCCCTCTAAGCCTGTGTAGCTTAGTTGGTAGAGCGACGATCCCGGTATGACTGAAGTTCGAATCTCACCACAGACTAGTTCTTTCTAGGCTGGCCTTGCTTGCACGATGCTCCTTATTATGCCGACTGACTTTTGTAAGGCATTCAACGTACTACAACCTTCACAACATTCGCCCAGAATATTGTAGTTAAGCGAAAAATGTCATCATTATAGTTCATAGGAATAGCTATCAATATGTTGTGCAGAACCAGTGATCAAGATATTTTTGCGCGCCGGTCAAACACAGTTGTTATATTCGCCCTATATAGTATTTAAAAAGTTTCCAGTGATTGTATGTGTTAATTCCAATTTAATCCTAACTGAAAACTAAATACATGTATCAATTTTAACAAAAAATTTATGCTATGCAGGTGTAAAAGTAGATTAATTTACGCTGTTCCGAAAAAAAAAACACCGTTCTATCACCATTTTATGTTATGTCATTTTAGTCCCTTTTAATTTTAAAGAAAAACGGACTATTTTATGAAATCATAATTGTTGTTATTTTTACTTTAAAAAGGTACCAGGTTTTTAAGAAGTTAGGCTGATTGCAAAACATGTTTTGTTACCATCTGCTCTTGGTCGGTCTTGTCTGTGTTTTCAATGTACAAGCAACATCATTAACTTGCGTTAGAAGTGGTCCATGCAGGTACTTTGTGTGTTCGCATTTGTTGCTGGATCAGCAGTTGGCAGCCTTTTTAGAACCATCGATTATATGAAATAAACCTGGATTTTTTTCACCCGTTTTTAATAAACTTAGTGACTTGTGTTGTCCTATACTTTACATTTATTCCGACAAAAAAGTAAAAAAAATGTAGAAAACTGTAAAAATATTAAAAAAACCTCCCAGTCCGATACCAAACGTTACTATGCACAAATAAGACATAAACGTTTAAAGCGATTCTTTCCGTTTTTTAGGCCAAAATTTGCTTTAGTTACCTCCAGTTAAGCAAGCAATGGGCAAAAATTGGTATAAATAACCCAATTTTACCGAAAAAAGGATTAGTTCACTTCATTTCAACCCAAGTCATTTATCGGAAAGACGTAAGTCAAGTCAAGTAATTCACCCAAAATACTTAAGTCAAGTCATGTCAAGTGATTCGCAAATCGTCACTTAAGTGCACTGACTTTTTACAGGTGCGTTATGTCGGATGGTTCGGGCGCAATCAACCTGAACCGACTGTCGTTCAAGGGCGACCCCGTGCGGCCGATGTTCACCGTGCACCCGTACGCCACCCGGTGGGCGTTCTCCTACAGTCCTTGCAGAGGATTCGATACTTCGCAGTTTAGTGACTTGGCGGTGGGTATGTGCTGTAGAACAGGGTCGGCCAACCAATCAGATACCAAGAGTCGCACTTGTTGCTTGCTTAACCGTCAAGAGCCACACACGTGGAAAGGAAAAGAATGGTCTATTACTCCATTTCTTGCTCACTCCCACAAAGCGATCGCACGAAGCGCGAAAAAAGTGCCTTTATTTCGTTTAATAGACAAAGTTTTAATTTAAAAGGAGACGCGACGCGTTGGATGAAAAAATACACATTTCTCGACATAATGTCATTTATCAATACTATTTGCGCATAGTACATGAACGTAAGAGCAGCATATAACTGGGTGAAGAGTCACGTGTTGGCCCCCCTGCCGTAAAACAAGCAGCAGTGCTTCCCAACCTTTTTCAGTTCGCGACCAACTTTTAATGCAAGTTTTATTGTGCTCCCCACAATAAGATATGACCAAACGATTAAAAAGAAATTAATGAACGAACAAACCATGCATACACATGCAGTTTACTTTTAAAAGGGAGCCAGCTCACAAGGAATGTGGCATAGTTGCCATTCTAGATTATTTTAATCTAGATTTAGATGTTTTGGTTTGAATCTAGATGTAGGATTATACAATCTAGATTTTATCATTTTTTTGTTAGATTATTATAAAAAATATTGTGTAATCTAAATTAGTGACAGATTCGCTATCAACGATAAATACTTCACTAATTTCAAAAGTTTTGAAATTTTTGTAACTTGAAAATAAATAATGAGGTATAATATCGAAATTTCAGTAACTCGTCATGTTCAGTAAAATGTTTTATAAAACAGAAAATCTTAGATCTAAAGCATCAAGCAAGTCCCTTTATGCAACTTTATACGGCATTAGGCTTTTAATGTTGATTTTTTTTAAATCGTTTTTATGTTATTTTTTAGATTCCTCCATAAAACATCTAGATGTTTTTAGATTATTTTTTTTTGGTAATTCTAGTTGATTACCGTAATAAAAAAATGGCAACTATGTAAGGTAGCATTAAGAGTGTCGATTTTCAGGCTGTTTTGAGCCTTGGATGTACTTGTTACATTGTTGCATAAATGTCACGTAATGGTAACACAAAAATTCACATTCCAATAGAAAACTTTTAGAAATGTTTCGCAATCCACCTGAGATAGCTTCGCGGCCCACTGGTTGGGAAGCACTGAACTAGATGATTTTGAGCTCAGTCGACTGCGCACGTTGTTTGGTGAAGATTTTAACTCTACAATGTGCCAGGCTTTAGAGTAAAATAATTTTCGTACAAAAACGATGACATTTTTTTCTAGCGGATCGTGTGACATTTTTTTCAGAGATGACGCCATCAAGTTACTTCAAAACGGGACGTAACACAAGCAACCTTACCAAATCTAAGGCTATCGTTTAATTGTTAATGTCGTGCAAGATCATGTAACTGAAATCTTAGTTTAATCACATTCAAGAAGATGGCTGGATGGCCTGGGAAAGAAGGACATATCCTGGTAGAAAATATATTTTTTTTACCGGTACATCGTAACTGCAAAAATGATTCCCGTACCGTGCCGGTTACTTTCACCACTGCTATGTGGAAACCCACTTAATTTCGCCTTACGACCCGATGCCAAATAACGCCAAAACTATAATTAAACAAGAAAATTGGTAGAATTGAAACATTTAGATGTTTTTCAGGTTTGAGTGTATAGAAAGCATGGCTGGCTTTAATTGTAAATATACTATTTTCTATAAAATCACCTTTCAACTTTAAAAACGCCGAGTTACACTTTCCTTTTTAACTGTTTTTGATCAGGCTTTGCAAAAGAATGTTAACGGGACCGAGTTGGACCTGGGCGTTCAATCTAAGGAGGTTTTCACCATCGATTCAAAGGGAAAAGTGAAGGTGACTTACACATCTGCGGACGGACTCAGGTTAGGATTTAGATTTAAACGGGGGGCCGGGAACCTACGGCACGCGAGCCATATATGACGTTTTTGGTGACGCTATATATGACCTGGAACAACTTTTTTATTGTATAAAGATCGTCGGGAGTTTTACTGAACTGTGAACCAAGTATGCGAATTAACCAGCAACACTTTCAGTATATAGGAGAGCTGATCACAAGAGAACACGTAAGTTGGTTAGAAGTTTATTGTAGAAATCAAGCTTTGCAATAATCAGCACTCCTTTCTATCATTGCTTGCGTATCCAATAGCAATTGCGAACATACAATTTTCGCACAGTAGAAAGCAAATTCAGTAAAGAAACGGTGCAAGTTTTCTGTAAAGCGAAAATTGGAATTTAGCGTGTAAAATGGCATTGACAAACAAACGGCTGCGAAAATAAAACATACCAAAGTTTTTTTTTGCTTTGTTTTTTATGTCTGGCGTGTATATTGTCTTCGTAGCTGGTGATAACTGCACCATGCACCGAAAAACAAGAGCTTTCTATAGCAACTATATTGACCCCAAAGGCTAGAAGCTAATTGCATTCTTTACGTGAACGGCGCGCACTACCACGCCTAATTAAGTGCTTGTGATTATACGATATGTGTTCCCACAACAGGGGATCTTGCCCTTAATCAAAACATGTAATGCCGACGATATAAGTTTAAAGATTTTATAATAGCTTGACAAGCGCACCGCCACGAACATCAATTAGTCTGCAAGGCCTTACTTTTAATATAAAAAATAGAAGTTGACTTATATGTTTGATTTTAAATTAATCTGCGAATCTATATTGCCGTTATGTACCTCGGTAAAGTTCCAATAAAACTTGAATTAAGCGTTAATATACAACCATTAGATTCTCACATTTGGCTTCGAGCTCAAAAAGCCTATATTTTAAACTTTGTTTTATAAAGAAAACAAAAAAAGCATCTAAACTCTAATCCTATTGCATAACTTATTGGGTTTATTCTGTGTGTAATTTTTCCCTGGTAATTAATGTTTCCAATCTGGTGGAAGTCATGTTGTTTGAAGGACTGGTTCAAAACCGGGGTGCCGCGGCACACTGGGGTGCTATTTCTAATGCTCAGGAGTGCAGAGATTTATTTAAGAATCTTTGAGATTCTGATTTTTGATCAATTGTTTAACCTCTTACTACTCTTTGTCTACGATTAGTGTCAAAGAAATCAATTAATATATTTCACATGTGCAGAGCTGATTTGTTATTCCAGTCACATTTACGGTGACATTACAATAAACCACTTAACCAAAACTTAAGTAGGGATACTACTGCAATCTTATTTTCACTTCTGGGGAGTGCCGTAAGCCATCATAGATTAGGAACCACTGTTCTAGCCTTATAAATTTTATAAAAAAAATGCGCAATATTTAATAAAATAACAACGGAAGTCCTATCTAAAATTACAGCCACAATAAACAAAATAGAGGCATGCCAAGGTCATATTAATACTGTTTTCAGTTAAATTTGATAAGGTTAAGATCTTATATTACCTACAATAAAAGTCACTTGGAATTGAGTTAATATTAAGTGAAGATGGTACAAGCTCTTATCGAAACGTCTTTATCAAAATGCTGTCGATCTTCTCGACCTTTTTGGTATTGTAATTCAATTTATCAAGCTACAATACAGATCCCTGTATAATGTATCCAAATAATTTACTTGTTTTTTACTAAAAACTATTGTTTTTTGCTAAAAACTATGGCCTTGACAAAAAAAACAAAAAGCATTGAGTGAACTGTTTTCAACTAAAAACGTATTTTTTTACAACTCTGTTTGAAATGTGTTTTGTTATTGCAGGAGTTTAGCTTGTTTAGTCCATGTGCCTGTCCAGGAGCTTGCGATGGAAATAAAACAAGTAGGTTGATTTCAATTGTGAAATTGTTTTTCCAGCAACTACTTTTTTATTGAATGTTCACCAGGGCAATAATATTATGATTGTATACCAATTTTATCATTCACATCATTGCCATGATGAAGATTTCCTGCATAGGTGGTCGAAACGTCGCCTCATTTAATAAAAATATTGCCGGAAGAACAATTTTTCAATTGATTCAATGCCTGGCAGCAACAATATTTTGCAATGGGTTTATTTATTTATCTTTAAAAATGTGCAAAACAACAAAAATTAGAAAATAAAATAAATCTCACTGAATTTAATTGCTTTATATATTTGGCATTTCTCATTGTCCAAGAAACTAACAATAAAATATACTTCTGTCTAAAACGGCAGTTTATTACAGGAAACAAAAACTTGCATGGCTTATAATTCCCAAAATTTATGAAATTCATGCCTCTATACATTTACTTAATTTTTTTTCTTTGCAGCAACAACAACCTTAGCCCCAGCTACGCCGTTAATATCAACCACAACAATCAAACAAAATACGCCACCTGGCGGACGCGTGGATAATTTATACTGGCCACAAGTGGGCGCTGACATTGTGAGCTTGGTATTACACGATTTGATGCTGATCGTGGCGATCTCAATTGTTCTGCTTGTTTTTAAGTTTGTTTTCGGCTACACTTTGGCTTGCTGTTACCGACAGAAAACTGAAGTTCCGTATACAAATGCGTAATAGAACTAAATATATATATGCCAGACTTGGACAAGTAGATTTATTTTAGCCTTTTAAAAGTAGATTAGAATTAAAATTAGAGTATTTCGGTTTTTCCAAATTAGATTACATGTTCGATTAGAGCAAATTAGATTAGGATAAGAGCACACAAGCAATTCATGAATTTATTAAAAATTTAGAATTAGCCGCATTTTGCTCTAATTCATTGAATTACTACACTAGAATTATCTAGCTGTCTGCCATAAGCCTATCACAAAGCATAACTAATAATCAATTACCGGAAAAGTTTCTTTCTAATATAATATCCCTTGTAGCAACATCATATTTAATCAGCACAAAGCATGTTGTAGCACATTTTTTTATTTTACCACAGTCTGTTCGAGTGTTTATAACTTCTGCGACGTTGTGAATTGTTTCTTGTATGTGTGTTTAATTAAAGTCCTCAATATCTGTCATATATTTATTGCCAGTTCAACGTTAACTTCTTTTTTTGCGAGACACATCATTGACTTATTATATAAATTGGGCAATGTAAAGCAAATGCCTCATATTTATTCTTACCCTCATATTTATTCTTGCCATTTTGTACATTTTCTCTAAAAATATCGAATATTCTGACTAGTTTTTTACAAGCAACTAAAGCAGCTAATGAATTGAACACACATATGTGTGTTTACAACTGAAATCTAGCCAAAAAGCAGCTTCAGAAGGGCTAGATTTCAATTGTAAACACACATGTGTGTTCATGTTTCATTGCATAATGATATGGTACTGTGAATCCCCTTCAATTGAATTGCTTGTACTAACAAATTGAGCAAGCATATGCGCATGGTTGTTTCTCGACTCGTTCCCTTCTGAGCCTGCATAGCTCAGTTGGTAGAGCGACGTTCCCGGCTTGACCGGAGGTCGTGAGTTCGAACCTCACTGCAGGCCAGTTGTTTTTCTAGTCTGCCCTGCTTGCATCATAGATCAACATATTCGGTGAAGAGTCTGCAATGGCCTTCGGTATAGTTTTTTTACAAGCAACTAAAGCAGCTAAATCACGTAAAAGATAAATTAAGATAGTGTAGTCGACTATAAATCACTATATATAGTTTTTCATGTAAATATTTTATTGTTTAAAAAACGACTGGGTATATAGGATGTACACGCTGAATACATGAATACAGAAAGATGGATTTGAAGTAAATAAGCTACAGAAAATCCTAATGCATGGACCACAAGCAAATATACCAATGACAAATATTACGGAATTAAAAGTGAGTGTAGTAACAATAAAATGTCCGGCATCTGTTTTTTCGTTTTAACCCAAATTGCGTTGTGTTATATACGTAAGATGCATTACAGCAGTAGTGCTTGAACTTTGGGCCTCTAGATATTGTCAAGTGTGCCACTAATTTGTATTTGTTTTTTAAAACAAGTATAGGCAGCATTTTGTGAACGTTTAATGAAAATCCTAAGATATTGGCTGGATGTTGTAGTTAGACGTAGAATGAATATTAAAGACCATACAGAGGTAGGTTATAGAGCGTTTCGAGTTTCTTCTTATTTGATGTTGAAAATGAATAAAAATAGATTCGATGCTTTGATATTCTTGCTACACTATATTCATAGTAGTAAAATAGTAATAATATTTACTTATTGTCGCGAAGTAGGTGTGATATCTAACTTTGTTTCGTAAATATTGTCCCGCGATTTATTTGATAAACTTTCTAATGCGACGTTTTAAATAACTGTCTTACATGTTATTGCAGTTAACAATAAAATACCAGCAAGTAATATTAGCAAGATTATAATTATAAACGGCAGAAAAGTCTAGTTTGCAATTCTTTAACCGGGCACCTATTTCTTTTATTCTTCGTCTTCACTGCTACTGCTGCTGCTGCTGCTGCTTCCACGTGAATGAGATTCTTTAGTTGGTTTCTGCTCATAACCACCTGCGTTCTCAATGTAGTGGTCCCTCTGCTTAAAACCTTCTTGCTTACTGCCATACGAATCGCTTGGCTTGTTGTAGCCTTCATTTTCTTCTTGAGATTTTCCATAGCCTTCATTTTCAGCATAGGATTCTTTAATCTTGTCGTAGCTTTCACTTTCACCGTATGAATCTTTAGACTTGCCGTACTCTCCCTCTTCGTCGTAAGAATCATCCAAAGCCTCTCTGCAATGAATTTGCCTCATTACTTTTTTCTAATAGCTTGAACGTATTTAGACGCGTGCAGTTTTAAGCAGGTTTACAGCAAGTTACACAGCCAGTTACCACAATTAAAACAATCTGATATCAGAGGATCAAAAATAATGAGGAATTTCCTATAGTAGGAAAACCTATCTGTCAAAACACAAAATATTTTAACGAATGTTAATCCTATATAGGCAAAATAAAACTAGTCTGCGGTGAGATTCGAACTCACGGCCTCAATAACTTGTGCTATCAGTTTGAATGAACTTAACAAGTTACCCGTCTGCCAGGCAGCTCCTGTACTGCTCCACAAGTACTGTAAGATGCTTGCTGATCTCGCAAAGCTTAATGTTCTTGTCATATCCGTAATCCTACAAAAAAATTACAACTTGAAGTGAATGATTCAGAAAAATAACAAAATGGTTCATTACATTTGTTTGTAAATATAATCTTTAAACGTTTGCTCTTTGGAATGTGCGACTTTTTTGGCAGGTTTGGCCTCCTAATCTATATTTACCCTGTATAGATCAAATACTCACCAAGCCTATGATATGTTATGGCTCTTTACAGTGCTGTAACGACCTATAAATCAATGACTTGCACACTTAAGTCACTGTTTTCAAATGACTTGACTTGACTTAAACCATTAAGTCAATTGTCTTAGGTTCAAAATAAGTTTTTTCATTTAACATATAGCAAAAGTTGTTTACAACACTAGTTTTTTTAACACAAAAAAACTTTTATTTTTAACGCACGTTAAATTTATCCAGGAGATTTTGAATATAAGAAATTAAATTTACCCAAGAGGTTTTGAATATAAGTTGGTAAGGTATTCTCGTTTATATTATTAGCCCGAGGTCAGCTGGTATTCGCTTGGTTTATATCATGAGAAACGATTTTCTATCATTGATTGTTGCATGAGAGCCCATTCGATTTTCATCCAATAGATTGTACACCTACCTTGTCGTAAGTTATTTCAACTTGTTTGATTTTCAGCTTCTCATATTCAATCGACACTTCACGCAATCGCTTTTCCAGGTAAACAATCTAAATGAAAAGTGTTGTTTAGCCAAAGTTGACTGCGATAAATGCCCATAAACTGCATATATACAGGAAGGCCTACACTATGCACAGGTCTGTAATATAGCTTGAAAATCAATGATAAAGCCAAATAGATTGAGTAAATCGGCAGAATGTTGAAAAATACGGTTAGATACAGACTTATATCATCATCAGTTAATGTATTTAAATGTAATTTTAAAATTCAGACATTTAGGAGGCCTTAATGGACCCCCAAAACTAGAACGGGCACGCCTGAAGGGTTCATGGACCCCAGTTTAACCCCTGCTTTAACTTATCCCAACAAGGTAAAAACTTCACGTTTTGTTGTCACCTTTGAATTGTAGATCGAGCACATTTCTTGCAAAGCTCCGAATTCACAATTCTCAATCTGAACCAACAACGTCTCGATCGCCTAAAAAAAGAAAAATATATATAGTCACAGAAAAAGAAAAATATAATCACAGAAATGTATTAGTCTTTGTTAAACCGGGGTTTGTAAAGTTAAATGTAAATTGTCACAAACTAAAACCACTCAAGTTTACTTTGTTTAGCCGCAGGACGTAAAGTATTTAAAGTTTTAATTCACCCATGTAAACGTCAACATCGTTTCATGTGTCGCATAAATACTGATGTCAAATTAGATCAAACAGAACCACATGATCATTTCGAAAGTTTTCAAGCAGAACTGATGATGTTTTTTTCGTAGCTAGAGTATTATGCTCTTTTTAAATAGAGTTGTTTTAGATATTTTTTTATCCTTTGTGATTCTGTTTGGACGGTATTTGGGAAAAGATCAACATTTGTTGTTGGAACAGGCTTAGACCCTAATATAAACAATCAAAATATTAACGATACTATTCTATCAAAATAATTTTTTTAACTTTTGTGGTTTTGTTTTGATCTTACGATATGGATAAAACAACTGGCAGTGTCAGAACAGGCTTAGATCCCAATATAAACAATAAAATATTAATAATATTATTAAAATAATAATAATATAATAAAATAATAATAATATTAATAATAATATTATTTTATGAACTGATGTCACTTAAGTATTTTTTTTGTTCCTTTTTACCAATTCAATAGGTTGTTAACCACAACTAAAAAATCAACGACAGAGTTTTAACTTTTTTGTGTTATAATTCGTTTTGAAGAGTTTTGATTTTGTTGCCAAAATGTAAGCTGAGAGAAATTCAATAATTGTCACCACATTTCTCCACACGCATGTATATGCCTTTACTCAGCTAACTTTGTTGCAACAGTTGAACATTGTTGTTGCAACAGTTGTTATTTGTTATTTACACTGGAAGATGCTTTCAATATATGAGATGTGTCAAATTAAGTTACCCTGTCTCCTTGACCTCGTGGATGGCCCAGTCTGATTGGTCGTTTTGCTTTAAATTTGTTAATTGTTTATCTTATTTTTTTACAAATACCTTTGAATGAAGAATAGTGAGTTGCTTGATTCTTGTTTGAAGTTTAACGATGGTTCGCTCCATTTTAATTATCACCTGAAAGAAGTAGTATAACTAAGATTTATACAAAAGTATGAGAACTCGTCTAAATATAAGCCACAACTAAAAAATAACAGAAACGGAACATATATCCATAAAACTAGTTGTGTGCAAAAACTGAGAATACCAATAATCGAACTTTATTAAAAAGTTTTATAATATCCAAGTCAAGTCATTTGTCCAAAAGATTTAAATTAATCCACTTAAAAACCAGACTGGAACGCACTTAAGTCAAGTAATTAACAAAGCTTATGTTATTGAATTAATATTATAACAACCGTTTTATATATAAGCCTATTAACTAAAGTAATTGACTTTACGCGGAACCTTAACTTTTTTTGTAAACGTGGACAAGGGTCGGCGAGATAATGCTAGAAATAGACTGAATAAAGTATAAATAAATTCAAGGAGAATTTGCTAAACTACATTTTTTTTAAATTAATTTAAATATTTTTAGTTACGCACTAGGATTGCAATTAGGTCTTTATGGAAAAGTGCCTCAAGGTATATGGTATACCCAAGTTTATCTTTATCTGTTTTAAACACGTATAACATTACCTGCAATTTCGATTCGAACTGGGTTTGCAAAGTGCTATACAATTCCTCCTGCAATTTGCACCTTTACATAAAAAAAGAATTAACGGTAAATAAAATTTTGTTACTAAAAAACTTAGTAAGGTACAGTAAATTAATTTATTTTTTCATATATATATATTAAACACCTTCGACAGTTAGAATATATCTGAGTTATATCATTTTGAATATAAAATTTTGCTGTTTAAGTATTACCAATAAATAAATTATTTTACTGGTGGTTGCGGTTGTAATAATACAATACGTGAAGTCTACACCGGAAAAAAATATTACGACCCGCAGAGACCTTTCAGAGTTAAGTTTTGGCCGCGACTAGAAAACGGTTGCCTTTCCCTGAAATAGCTAAATACGGGAAAGTTTAGTTTTCTTGATTTTTCAGGTTGTTGTGACATTATGAGTTTAAATGCAGTTACCTTCTTTCAGTGGCCTCCAATCGAATTTTTATGCTCTCCAATTCTCTGATCTTTATTTTGAGTTTTTCGTCTGAATCCTGGAGAAATAAGGTGAAACATTAATACAATATTAGTGGATGTAAGTTATATCATTCGACTGCAATCATTTTAAACCAAAAATTATAACACCGGCCTGTAAAAACGCATTTTTCATTTCCGTTTTAAATAAGCGTCTCCAAAAATCCTTCTTATTTAAAAACAAAACTGTTCCAGGGCTATTTCGTAATAATTTTTATTTTTGTCCATATGTTTAAAATAAAACTAGTCAGACACAAAAAACAAAAAGGTTTGTTAGTGTAGTTATTTTTTTGATTAGTTGGCGCCTGTGAATGGTAATCACTATTTTCCTTTTTTAGTATAAACTTTTTTTAATTTTCTAAATCAACTAACTGAATTTAATCGATCGAACACACTTTCCGTTGCATACTTTATAATACTAAACACACTTTCAGTTATATATGTGTTATAATACACGAACCCTTACAGTGCATTTTGTTTCATCCTCTTCACATTTCGACTTGTTTTGTTCCTGTATGAACTTTACGAGCCTCTTGTTTTGCTCGATCAGAACCGAACTTTGCTTCTCCAATGCGTCCACGCATTCCGCTGTTAAAAAGTAAAATTTTTTTAAGTATGTAGCTGGTGCAGTGGTTCTCAGCCTTTTATAAGTGGTGGCCCTTTTCTATTTAAAAAAATAAAATATAATATTCTTTATTTTCCAAAAATTATTTCCAAATAGTCAAATAAAACGCGAGAGTTACTCAGATGCAATTTGATTGTGAAAAATATTCCCTAAAAATATTGACGCAGCATTTAGTTTCGTGCAAGGGTGAAAGTAGAACTAATATTCTTCTCACCGAAACACATGGAAGTTTTCCGAAATGACGTCACAAAGTTACGTCATAACGGGTCGGGTAAAAAAAGTTTTATACGAAAACCGCGGCCATCACTCGGATTAGCGCACAAATATGCAACTGGAACTTTAGTTTAAACATATAAGGAGATAGCAAGGTGGCCTGGTCGAAATGTTTTATCGGAACGCGGTTTCACAACGTTCTGGTTTCCTTTCGTCACCGGTTTAAACTTAAAAAAAATCTTACTCTCGTCTATTCATAGAACATTGTGTAAAAATTCCAATAAAACGTTGAGCAATATTGACGTCATATTAGATGCTTGCAGCTAATACTATGAAAAGACCAAAACAAATATGAAATAACTCTTGTATATTAACGTATAAGTGAAAGTTGAAAGAGGGGAGCAACAAGTAAAACCAGAAATTCACAAATTATCCCTTCTGTGTAAATGAGCCCACATGCATACTTCTCCTTGTAGGGGGAGTGAAGGGCGCTTTCCTTTTATTTTTGCTTTTTGTTCCGTAAAACCCCCTCAGTCTTGATTACGTCATTGTGCTGCGTCCTTTTCTACCTTATTTTACGCCTAACACCGATTATTTTTTGTTGTTCGCTACCGAAAAGAATAAACAAAAAATCAACAAGGGCAATGATGAGCCCAAACCAAAGGGGTATCCCTGAGGTCACTGATCCCTAAAAAAATGAAAAGATAAGGCATAAAATGTACCTGAAGTGTTTTAATGACGGAGTAGCCCTTGTATTTTTTGAGCATTTTCACTATTTTAAAGAAGCGAAAAGGAAGTAACGAATAAAGCCAACATTTAGAAAAACATTTAAAGTCACTGCTTAGTTGGCACATTAAATAAAGTTGCGATGTTTATGATTAAAATATAATGCGAATGAGATATTTCCGCTGATTAAGCATCACCAGTCAACTTTTTTCCGATTTTGATTCATATTTTCGCGCTGGTTTATTCATTTTGCGCGCAACATATACAAATCACGATTGGTGTTTAATAGGAGCAATAAAGAGGCATAGTGATGGCTTAGTTACGGAAATATAATTTCCGCTCTTATTCAACTTAGCCATGTGGTGTGATCAACAGCATATAACACAAATAAGCTTCTATTGAACCTTGGCTTTAATCTACATTTCAATAAAATTCTTGCATCAACTTGGTACCTGAGTTTGTTTGAGTGATCAAAAAGTAATCCCAAACGTTTAAAAACGCCGTTCCGGTAAACTATTTTTTGCAGGTACGCCAAATCGTTGAAATAATATTCATTATTTGTATTGCGACGCAAATTTATGACGTCAAAAAATTTTAAGAAACTCTGTTTTAGACTAACAAGTAATTTGTGACGTCACCACTAAATCTTCAAGCGTTACGGCCAGATAATTCATCCTGACCATAAATCTGCTTACATATCACTATAGTTGTGTACTATACAAGGCTGACCACTATAGGGATAGAATGTTAGACAATAAATTCACACAATGTAATGCAATAAATATACAGAAAAAATGCGCCTTTAGATCAGGATTTACCAATTTGTTTTAGAAAGGCCCAATACAAGGTTTAAAGAGTTCAGATGTAAATAATTGTTGGCTGCAACTATTTATGTTACAACCTGCACCTCGTAGCGATACCGCAAGCAATGCACTTTGATTCTGGGATCTAATGACCTACCTTGATTATTATTTACAAAAGAAAACATCAAAAAATATTTTTTTAAATATCAATTGGGCTTTATGAAAAAAAAATAGCTGGGGCTCGATAGATTAAACTGGCAGACCGGGTTTGGCCATCGGACTGTAGTTTAGTGGCCTTAGCTAGATCAGGAGTGTCCAACTCAAACATGCCGGCGTGCCAATTGTTATCCTATAACTTCTTCCCGTGCCAAAGTTTAGTAACCAAACCAATTCTTTTTAATAATAAAAGCGCTTTTTTTACAAATAATAAAAACGTGTAGTTAGCAGTGCGCATTACTGCATCTAAATGTCCGTCGGTGAGCTGACTTTTGCTTTTTGTTTCTTCAGACCAAACTCAATAGTTATGTGAATGCTAGCCTCCACTACAATATAATGTTATAGTATTAGAAGTAATTGTTAGCTGTGATTGCAGCGATTGTTTTATTGTGAATAAAAAATGGCAATTAACTGTATAACAAATTAGGTGTTTTTTTACAAATTAAGTAATTTAGGGGGGCTTGCGTGCCAATTTTTATTTGGTCGCGTACCACATTTGGCACGCGTGCCGCTTGTTGGACACCCCTGTTTTAGATAAATAAAATGTTGACTGTTAACCCTATTTTTCTTACTTGTTGTGCCTATGTAGTTGGTTTGCTCCATTTGTATAGAATATCACAACCTCTTGTTGATAAACAATTTTGAATTAACTTCTGCAAAAACCTTCAACAATGTATACCTGTAGTTATATTTGCATGCAATGGCGCAATAAAGGAATGAAAAACGCGCAAATACTCTATAAAAATATAGTAGCAAAAACAATACTTTGCCTTCTTTAGTTTCAATTATGTGAAATTAATCTACAATTAGGTATTTTCGGTTGGTTAATTTAGTGCATATCATGAAACGCACAAAAAACAAAGAACTTTTGCACTCGAAGCAGTTCTACACTGATTAGCGTTCCTCGTTAGAAACTATAACCATTTCGAAAATCACAATTTGTTAGTAAACCACAAAATTTACTAATAATAAAGTTCCAGTCGCTAGCCAGGCGATTAATGAAAAACGGTCAATTCGGGTATAAAACAACAAAACGTCGCAGCAGTAGCAGTAAAGCACTCGCGTTTCGCCAACTCTATTTGAACAGGTTGCCGAAACGTTAAAATAAAAAAAATGAATCACCAGAGGATCTGCTTTTGATTAATAATCAACCTGGAGCAACAGTTTATATATTGCATCCGTATGAAACTGGTCTTATGACCAAAACTACTGACGTCAACAGTTTGGGAACCACCACTGGTCCGAACATCCCACTTTGGTGCTGGTCCGTAGGAGCGTAATTTTAACGGCCATTTTTTTTTCATTATTACGCGATAAAAAATTACACAGCGACGAAAACAGACGCACGAACGATAAAAAATGAGATAATTTGTCTGAAAAGTAAGTAATTTTGTGACGTCACGTTTTCGCGTAACTTGCATTTTACAATTCATGAGTTTAAACATTCGCATTGAAAATAGAGGTTCTAAATTTCCAGATCAATATGGTATTCTGATTTTTGAACTCTTTTTACCTTTTTTGAACATTTAAGAAAGAATTGGCGTATTTACAACTTTCTAAGACACCCAGAGTTTCCTAAACAGTGCCTTGCGACGCTGATCGTGAGTCGTTTCAATTATTTCAAAGGGCGTCACACAATTACTTCGTTACCTATCGTAACTCAATTGCGGTGATAAATTGCTTGCAAACATAATATTTCTATCTCTTAAAATATGCATTCTTTTTGAAATTACTATTACGAAAAAAACACAATGAAAAAATGCGTTTAATCTAATTATTATGTTACAAACAACAAAAATTTATACAAATGCTTAACTTAAAATTTTTCTGAAAGTGAAAATATGAGTAACACGGTAACACTTTTCCACCGAAACCATTTAATCGCTGTGATTAACTAAATCGTCATTCACGTTTTTTTATAGTTACGTACATATTAAAATGAAAATTACTTCACATCACAACTTATATGTTTCAGGTGCTATAGAGTTAGATTTCTAATTAAGATTCAGTAAATCTGACATTTATAAAAAATGCACGCGAAATCTGAAAATGCTACGCGTGCAAATACAACAAACTTGTGCTGAAAAATACACTTATCGTACAAGTAAAAAAATGCTGATGCCGACCTTAACCAAACGCGATAACCCGCTGCCTTAACGCCAGGAACGAATGGCTGACGATTCTAGAACAGAATAATTTGAATAATGAATATCGTAAACATCGGGAAGTCAATGTTCCGGCTGACTAAGGCTGCCATCCTGTTATCTGTGCAATGTGCAGCTTTATAATTAGTAATCGCACATATTTGAAGCATCGTGAACATCAGCGCTATAGCTTCGCTCTTTCATTACATTGAGTCGAAACTATAGAAATAAAACTTATTTTTTTTAAATTGCACTTTTAAAATCCGAAACTTTTAGGCCAGGGATGAGAGTTCACTAATTTTAATTTTTTTTTTCAAGAACGCATAAACAATTTCAGAGATGGCGCCACAAAGCAACGTCATAACGGAACGTCTGAAACAAGTAATTTTGGGAATCCAGAGGTTACCAGCACCGATATCACTCTAGTATCGGATGAGTACCGATACTACCACTTGGTATCGGTAGCGGACCCGATATTAGCAGGCATCCCTCAGAAAATATTTCGCACTATAGACGCATTTATAAATAAGCTCTTTTTAATACTACATTACGCGCCACCAAAGTACAGGAGCTCAATAGCAGAAAGATGAGTCCTTTTAGCGGTAAACAAACATAATTATGTTTAACGCATGGTAGCGCTAAAGAACCGTTAGGTTACTTTTAAACAGGGAGCCGAACCGGAACCGAACCGGACTTTTAGAACCGGTTTTGAAATAACGATGGTCGAACCGGAGCTGAACCGGAACTTTTAGATTTTTCTGAACCGAAACCGGAACTGAACCGGATTCCGAAAAAATCCTTGAACCCGAACCGAACCTGAACCGGAAAAGTCAAACGGCTCGACTCCCTGCTGTCAAACAAAATATTAAAGGTATTTATGGTTAAATCCACCTTCATTAAACAGAATCTAAACTTATACCAAGTTGGATTTAAATCGGTTACAGGTTGAATAATATAGAAAAACTACATATTTGGCCAGATATATTTGTTTGGCTTTTTTAAATTAGAAAATTGATCGATTAATTAGCAACTAGCCAGTGGTGAAAGTAAGAGGGAACGGTCCAGAACGAATACGCCGTACTGGTAAAAAAAAGTTATTTTCCGCCATACCATCCCGCTTCTTAAATGCATTTAAACTAAGATTTAAAATGCATATTTGTGCACTATATTGAGCAACAACCTCAGGTTTTCGAAGGTTGTGTTTTTCTACGTTTAGTTAAATAAGTTTTGCTGGTTTGTCGTACCGTCAGAAATGGTCATTTTTTAACCTGGCCATCCAGCCATTTCCGTGAATGTATTTAAACTAGATTTCAGCTGCATTTAGGCGCACGACATCGAACGGTAACTTTAGGTTTTCTAAGGTTACTTGTTTTAGACGTTGTGACTTAAGTTTGTAACTCCAGCTCTAAGAATTACACATCAAAATTTTGCACGCGTACTGGCAGAAACCCATTCCACTTTCACCCCTAACGTTAGCCAAATTAATGCAGAAAAAGTTTCCAAACTGCTAATTCTCTCCAGTAGTTACACAAGTCGGCTACATGTTAAAAAATAGTTGTTGAAATTTAAAAGACCGTATCAAACCCTTTAAACACCTTGCTTGTAGCCACTCAGTCTCTGTAAGTAATTGTAGCGTAGTTTTATGAGTAACGCTAATTGGCAATATCATGTTACTCTGCGACAACCTAAAAACATAAGGGAATGACAGAAACCTCATCAATCATTTCTATTAATGTTACAAGCAGCTGACAAGAAGCAAATCTAGCTCGGTATTTTTATTTTAGAAAAACGCCACTAACTGTGTTTGGGCGCGGCCGATTTCAGAGGAATGTAAAGTGAAACTTGATCTTTTAAATGGCCAAACACTTGTCTGCTGGACATCTCAGCATAGTTAGGCCATAGCTGCCTTTAATTTAAAATCAGCTTTTTTAAGAAGTAATAAAACTGTTTTTTTTCTTATAACTAAACCAAGTCCCTTAGAATAAATATGTGTCCTTTATAAAGTTCTGATTTTCATAAAAAACAAACAAAAAAACAACACTCAATTTACAATAACAGTCCTCTCTAAAAGCCTAGATGTTTGATTATACTATATCTGCTTTACAATAGGTATATAAAAATCTATCTAAGTGTCGTTATTTAAGTGTAGTTTGTTATAATCTGATGACATCATTACCCACCTAAAGCCATTAGGGTGGAACCGTGACTCTTGCCAATCCACCAGGAACATGATTTGTTCAGTTATTTGTTGTCGGGTTTATCGAGCGTTTAAAGTCTTACAAAGTATTCTCCTGGAAATAGGAAGCCGAAACGTCAGAGAAAGTACAGAAAGAGATTCTCTTTAGAATAACTCTAAGTTTGTATGAAATTTTAGGTTGGGGTTGTTTTCCAAAAACTTACATTTGGACTATTTTAAACTTCAAAATTATCGTTTGGGTTTTTGGCAAAAAAAGACAATATATTCCAATGTTGATCAGTGTTGCAGTCGCAGACATTTCTTCAAAAATTTCAGCGCATTTTGGCGCGAGGCTATTTTTACAAGGTCGTGAAGTCAGGAAAGGTCACGCAACTCACCTCGTGGTCGCTTTTAACTGAATGAATCCTGAACCGCGAAAAAGTTTAAAATATCGTGAGATGAAAAACGATACGCGGCGCAAGTCGAATGCGATCAAACGATGTGGAAATAGTTTGTACGAAGATGGTTTAGATTTAGTCGTACCTGTCACTGACTGGTATTTACTGACCTGGTCACTTCATAGCACGAGTTCATGCATTTCTGTGGGCAATTTTCAGGCAAAGATTTAAGTCTGCTTTGGCGTAGCGGCTGCAGAAATTAAAAATACATTAAATTATTTGAGTTTTGTATCGAGATCATGTTAGCCAATGTCAATGTACTTCGTATAATAATAATTTTTAAAGGCTAAAGTTAAAAATCTTGAGCATTTTTTACACAAACATTTGCAGTAAGCTGATATAAGTGCAATGTGTTTTATGAAGAACAGAATTGTATTAATACATAAGCTATGTACAAAGCCAGCTTGAATAGATATGTGCTATGGTTAATGTACTAAAAACTTAACACGTTTAAAAGATTATTTTTGCGCAAGGTCGTTCAAATAATGATAAGGATTCCAAGCGAACCTTGCTATTTTTAACTGAGCACTTCCTCTTTTAAATCGAAATAAGTTTGACCCTTGAAACAGCTTTCTTACCCAACATTAAGTTCGATTATAGACAACACAGTTGCGAATATTAGAGCACATATAATAGCCGGTAAACAGATCGGGTGTTTTTAATTCAAAGCAGTGGTAAAAGTGAGTGGTGTTGATTTCCAATAACTTTTACAGTTACGACCTTCTTAGTTTCGAATTAAGTACTGCGCATGCGCATGTTGGACTCGAGACTCCGGTATTCTGTCATTAACAATAAACAAGTCGATAGTATAAAACTGGTGATACTTGTCTTAAAGGATGCTGTTTTTGTCATCATACGAGCTAACACGACGTGCTTCCGATTTCTTTTCTTGCCGGAAAATTGTCTAATGTTTTTAAATTTTTTACATAGGTAGACAAATGTTCTATTTATAGCAGTCTATATTCTTTTTTCACCAGGCCATTCCACAGTCTCTTTAAATGTATTTAGATTAAGATTTCAGTTGCATATTTGCGAACAACATCGAACGATAACCTTAGGTTCCTTAGGTTACTTTTTATACGCCTGGCTATGACGTAACTTTGTGACGTCATTTCTAAAATATTTAATCTTTTCGGTGAGAAAATTGTTCAACTTTAACCACTGGTTTAAAAGGTACGAAGCGGTTAGTTTTTGTCGGTTTGTGTTTAAATCCTAAAGAGCCCTAATTGTACAAGTTGTAACCGAGGTTTGCCCAGCTTGACACCTAATGAAGACCAAAATTGTCTAAAAACAAAACAGTTGCGAATATTGGAGCCAAACAAAGCAAATAAACCGGTTACATTTCTTCTTTAGTTGCGCCAAAGGCACTTGGCTGTCTCGAAATTGCATTCTATCCCCAGTAATGCGATAAAGCAAGTTGGCCAGCAAACGCAATGTGTTTGCCCCCAAGGCTCCTTTCAGCCATGTCTGAGGTCTAGGCTTGTTGTGCTTATCTGGAAAGCAATCGAGCTCGCTGTGATTGAGTTGAGGCCAAAACTGGCGAAGCAGGGTTGAGAATATATTCCTATAAAGCTGTTTGCAAAGTCAGACACGGCATTTTTGAGTGGGCCAGTTGAACAGTGTATAAGTATTATTTAATTGCTTGGTGTTTTGAGCGGGTGGTTTAAACAATATTTAAGACGCGGTAAGAGTGCGTTTTTTTTCGAAACTATTAAATACTCAGAGTTGGAGCAATTTTACCCAATTGTTTCTTCGTAGTTGCTTAACTTTGAGAAATCGAGAGGGTGTTTTGGGTGACTGATTAAACAGCGGAAATATTTCAAAGGCATTCGCTTCAATAAACTTGATAGACGCGCGGAAATGCAGTTTTGTTCAGGATTCCGTAGACGCGTGTAGTTTAAGGAAGTATTCCACAACTGAAGTGCCAAGAAACCATGCCGGGATTGCCAGGTGCACCACTGTATAACTGGATGAATTTTTCACTTGTGCTTTTTTCAAGTATATGTTCTTTATGGCCAGATCAAAACGAACGCGAGAAACGTGAGTAAAGATTAAACCGTTTGTAACAATCAAAGTGAAAACAAACCTTCATGAACATACAAAATAAATGGAAACTGTATGTTACGTTTAATCGCAAAAGTTTTAGACGTCCCTTTATGACGTGAGTTGAGGTCATCCCTAGAAAATTGTATGCGTTCTGGTAAGGAAATTCTTGTACTTCTAAACCCTTAATGTACTAATGTATATGTATGTATGCGCTGGAACTTATATTATCTTATTGCATCTTTATGTCCTCTGCTTTTAAGATGTGCAGGAAAGCTTTATTTTATGGTTAGCATGTGAGAAATGTCAATTTCGAGTAATCTAAATACTTGATGTAAACATAAACATGGAAATATTGGTCAAGTTTTCACCAAAACACTTTGAATGGAATAAATTCTAACGTTGCGATAAGAATCTAGACTTGCGCTAGATTGTAGCTTCTCATGTTGCAACATTTCCTTGAGTGCTTCGACGAAAAATCCCATAGCACATACGTTCCGCTCATCCACTATAAGCAGATATTATTAGATCAGATATCGACTTTTTACTTAAAAGTTATTGAAGTGTTTGTGATGGTTATCAATGAGGTTTTAAGCCAATGAGTTGACGCAGATGAGAATTTTGCATTTTTGCTGATATATTAATGTGTAAAACATCCATTTAAGTAAGTATGTTTTTACTTTTTTTACAATAAATCGACATAGTCAGGAGTTCCGTAACGCTCCTGTTTGTAAAATTTAAGAGTTTTCATTTTTCTTGTTTTTCTTAAGTACGATAACTACAGACTTGCAGATAACTTAAGTTTCCAACTTCGGCGGATAACAGTCAGACGTTCTGAATAAAATCCGAAATGGCTTCCACAACTTTTGTTTCATTTTTCAGTTTTTGTGATTAGCGAGATGTAAAAAAGTTTTTCAAGCGAGAAAAAAACAATAAAATATTTTGCCATTTACATTCAAAAGCAATCAATTCCTGTATGTTTTGAATCGATTTGGATTTGCAAACGATTACATTAGTAATAATTTTAGTTTTCAATTTAAACTAATTTCTAGTTTCCCCATATTTCAGCAATCTTAAATTTTAATTTAAGTTAAAAAAATCTATAGAAAGCTGTTTTTTTTTCGAGCTCCCAGAGGCTTTAAAATCGTTAAATCTAAATAAAATTTATCGGATTTTAACAAAGTAGCACTTTAACTTGGTTTGGCAAACTAAAACCTCAACGCACCCTTACCACGCGCCAGTTGCAGCCTTGTCCCGCCCTTCACTGTCTGTAGATACTGAGAAGGAAATACCAGAGAAGCTGTAATTCCAGATTGCGATCTAAATGATGGCTTTCAAGGTGTTTTGGCAAACTTAAAGCATTCCTCCCTTGTCGGTTTGCCCATCGCACCATCCCGGTCTAACGCTACATCTAAGCTGCATAGCTGTTACATATAACCAGTGTTGTAATGACGTAAGTCATTGACTTGACTTAAGTCACTGTTCTCAAATGACTTGACTTGACTTAAGTATTTTCAACAAATGCTTAAAGATTAGAGGCCCAATCATTCGTTATCGTGTTGTTTTCGTTGCGTTGTAACGTGCTTGCGTTCCATTCTTTTTTTCCTTTTTTTCCTTTGTTTATCGTGCACTGTACTAGTCGCATTCAGTGTTATTTACCCTGATGAAGACGACCTGTACAGGACGTCGAAACGTCGGAATAAAAATTACATTTGCCAGAAGAGCTCTACAAACCTGTTATGATAAGAATGTTTATGGTTTAAAATATTTTCGAACTGAATCACGGAGAGCTAAGATCCTCATCAAAGTAACTGTGGCGTGAGACAAAGAGTTCCGCGTGTTCATTTAATCTCATCTCTATTCAGGGTCGGAGTTTTTAACGATTTTAGATTAGCGAGGCGATAATAATGTAGCACAAGTGATGTCAAAGTGTTAATGGGTTGAGAAACAGGGGGTCGTCTGAACTTTTTCTGGTGGAAGTTGTAACGACTTAACTCCATACTTTCAAGAAATCTCCCACAGACAATAAAATGTAAAAGAAAGATTCTTGTTTTCGTATCCGATGGTCGTAAGACTGTTTATAAAAACAGGTGTAAAACATTAAATCATTCCTTAAAATTTAACGAAATATATATTTAGCCTATAAGGCATCGTCTGTACAAAAAGTAAACATGTAAAACTGCCAATGATGGTAATTAAAAAATAAAATAATTTATATAATTCTGTTAAATTTTAAGAAATGATTTTATGTAAACACTTTGATCCACATATTATTATTGGTCCTTCCAAAAGCAATGAAGGTCAATTTAAGTCATTTGTTGAAAATACTTAAGTCAAGTCAAGTCATTTGAGAACAGTGACTTAAGTCAAGTCAATGACTTACGTCATTACAACACTGGTTATATGTAACAGCTATGCAGCTTAGATGTAGCGTTAGACCGGGATGGTGCGATGGGCAAACCGACAAGGGAGGAATGCTTTAAGTTTGCCAAAACACCTTGAAAGCCATCATTTAGATCGCAATCTGGAATTACAGCTTCTCTGGTTGTTTTCGTTATCGTGTTGTTTTCGTTGCGTTGTAACGTGCTTGCGTTCCATTCTTTTTTTCCTTTTTTTCCTTTGTTTATCGTGCACTGTACTAGTCGCATTCCGTGTTATTTACCCTGATGAAGACGACCTGTATAGGACGTCGAAACGTCGGAATAAAAATTACATTTGCCAGAAGAGCTCTACAAACCTGATATTATGCCTGGCAGCAATAGCTTATATATTCTTATCATAAACTTACGTGGTAGAAATTACCTTATAGACAACCCTTAAAAAATAATAATGTAAAAATAAAACACTTTTTTTTTCATTTCTATAGGAATCTAATTTTTTTTTGAAAATTAAAGTATCATATGTTTGTGCTAAAAATATTGCGAAATCGATAATTGTGTTTCTATTTGTTTTTACATGATTCTTTGCTTTGACCAAAAATGGCATTGTCTTATTTGATCTTTCATCGTTTCGCAATTCACATAAATTCAAGCCTAGCACCTATTCTCAAGTACCCAAAATTTATAACTAATTTTTACATTGATTATAGCTGTTAGTTGATTATGTTTTGATTTGTTAGAGATTACACTTGAATAAAACACAACTTCTAATGTCATTTATGATTTTAATCTTATTTCAGATCATTAGGGCATCTAGAGTTTTTAAAGCTCACATAATATAGACACTGTGTAGTTCTGGTCGACCTATGCAATCAGTTGATTGAAAGACCGCAGAAATATGCACTTGTCAAACTTTCTTCTTCTGTTCATCTCATGTGTGTGGCTTGTCGAATCGCAATCAACTCAAAGTAAGTATTTTTCACATAAATTTCAAAAGCGGTTAGATGAGTTATAAAAACGTTTGCAGATTTCATGAGTCACATATTGAAAACAACCCGCTAACACTTATATTAGGGAAAAATTTAAATTGATTTTATGTATTTACTGTTATTTCGTGATAGAATAACGTTTTTTCATTTAGGATATTATACAAATTTAAGCAAAAACGTACTTATTTAGCTCAATTGCTGGGTTGAGCAATTACCTAATTAAAGGTGCCGTCACGTAATTTGAAAAATCATTTGCGTTTACTATGACAGTGTTTGCAAAAAATATAAAATTACTTGTAATGTGTAAAATGCATTTTGGCCAGAAATTCGAAATTTGCCAACAACGAACGACATTTTTCCGGGGAAACCCCTACAATGCTAACGTGTATTTGGTTTCCCAACCTGTCTCGTGATTTGCATATTTCTCCCACAGCGGGCAAATATAGAGATGCTTGCGTAAGTCGCGCCCGCAATTTACAAGCTTACACGTGGCAACCTTGAACGAACTTGCTATCTCACTTATCTTAAATGAAACTCTCTGTTACCCCTGGATGAACTATGCGTGGGTAGGCCTTAAAAAGATAAATTCATAATTAGGCAAAATATGTTCTGTTCTGGATTAATAGATAATAATAAATATATATACATTTACATTTTCTAACTATGCTAATTTTTTGTTTTTTAGTTTTTAAATAATACATTTTTTTCGAACAATGTGCCTATTAGTTTTAATTTCCTTAAACATGTCTCATTTTTTTTGCAATTTTAAACCCAATATACCAATTTTATTCCGGTTATAAAAATTCTGCTTTTATTGTTGCTCAATATTAACTGATATAAACTAAAATCAAACATTTGATTGGCTAAATAAAATAGTTCATTCCCATAATTCGCAGTAATTAGTCCACATCATTTTTAGAAGTGTTAAAATAATAATTTAATACTGTATCTTTTTATTAAAATAAGAAAGCCAACCGTCATATCATTTTTTAATTTAACATAACATTAAGAACCGAAAAACTATATTTCACATTATTTCTTTTTGTATTATACAAATTTAAATAATATTAAGAGCCCGAAAAAAAAGTTACTTCATTCCAACCATGATATATCAAATGTGAGATTGTTTTTCCGGCAAATGTCAAAACATGCCTTGCAGCAAAAGTATATTCAACCACGATATACGTCCCTACTGAATCGCTTATTCTGAAATATGCCTGGTTCCGACTGGAAAAACTGGCTGGGCTTGGTTCGGAAACCTTCGGCAGTCTGGCGATATAATCCATCGCTTTCACCTGCTTTATTTGTGTTCGTCTCTTCAAGTTTGAACCGCGAGCCAAGCTCTTAAATGCCAGCCAAAATATCAGCTTTGGTGCAATTTTCCTGGAAATTGTAAAACAAAGGTTTTGGCGCTCTTTAAAATGCTGCTATCTGTGCATTGACGTCATCGTCACGTCATCAAAGCGTTATAGTCTCACCCTTAATGTCAAAATAGACACGTGTTTTTCTCTGAAAAACAGGACCTGATTATACGTTTTATGAGCATTTAAAGTTATTGCGGAAGCAAATAAGATCCTCAGTTCAAAGTTGAAATCAGCCTAAAATTACCTCTGCAAAACGTACCACACTTATTAGGGACAATCGACAATTTAAACCACTAAATAGGCAAATACAGTTAATCCAGGGTTTTCAACCAATAGGTCGTGGCCCAAATCGTGTGGGCGTTTAATTTTTTTTTTTGCAGAAGTTTCACACATGGTTTGATTTATTAGGATCGTCCCAGAGCAAAGTTTCCCAAAATTTTAGAAAATTGCCGGGGAAATATGAAACATGGCTCAAATTAAATTAATTCGAACTTCATTATGCTGATTTGATATTTTTGCTTACGAAAATTTCAGTGAATAGAATTATGTCGCTGTTATATTTACGCTGAGTATTTTGGTCCTTGCGAAAAAAGATTGAGAAACACTAAGATAATCCCTGTATTGCTAGATTCGTGCGGATCCACAAACTTAACAGCTGAGACCGGTTTGAGGAAGACCATCAGCTCACCAGACTACGACCGGGAAGGGAAGAGCTCAAACTACCCGCCCAGGTCCAACTGCTGGTGGGTCATCACAGCACCAATAGGCCATCGTATCAAGTTAGTGGTCACCCACTTCAAAACAGAGTCATGCTGCGACAAATTGAAGGTGAGTCGATGTTACGAAACAGAAAATTGTGCTTTGAGTTGCGCTCCAAAATTAGTAAAATAAAACGGTAAACCATTTTCAGCGGAAAATAACTAAAAAAAGGTGCATATATTTTATATAACAATGAGTAAATGATGTGAAAGTAAGAAACACTTTGAACTCTTAATTAATTTTAGACATGTTCTTAAACAATTTAGCAAAGAAATTACAAAAATATATTGAAATTAGCAATTTGTAGTAAACGATTGAGAATAAAAAAAATAGGTGCAACATGAAACAGCTACGCCTAAATAGTTTGGAGGGGAAAATAAAAGTTTTTAAAGAACTGAGTTCCCTTAACCGACTTGCATGATATTTGATACATTGGAAGATTTAGTTAAGTCTTGTCGTAAGCTTGCGACGTAAAAAGACTCCATGATTGCTGCCGTGTCAACAATTTAAATCTTACATAATATAAGCGCTTTTAACTTTACACTTTTTTTTACGCTTTTATGTATTTTAAATATAATTATTAGTTTGTTGGAAGAAAATATGGATGTCTGATAATACATAGTTTGTTCCGATACCGATATCCAGTGTTTAAGCAAAGAGTGCGATCCGATACCAAATGACGTCATTACTAAGGTCAAATACGTAAAATTGATTAAGCTGAAAAGTAAAAATTGTATTGATTTTAGGCCGTAATTTGTCTTTGCGCTGGGAAGTCTATTTATTTTGAATTTTTAATGTAATATGTTATTAGAAATTAAAAATTTATAAGTATAATGAATGGCAAAGGCCATGGAGAAGTATAGGCATCATTTTGAACGTTAGATCTTAAAATAATGGCTGGCCTGGAGGTTTTAGTTAGACGTAGAATGAATATCAAAGCCCAATACAGAAATAGGAAGCATTTTGTGAACGTTTCTAATAAATCAATAATACTACTTATTTTATTTAAACCCAGATATTCGACTCAGCAGTTACTTTGGTGCAAACTACGGGAAACGAGAAGCAACTTTTAATGATGTCAGGATCCCCAGAGAACCCGAGCATTCCAATCTTTTCTAGGAGCAACTTCATCGCTCTCAACTTTAAGTCGGACTCTTCAGTTCAGTATTCGGGATTTGAAATTGAATACGAGGCCGAAGGTGAGTCTTGTTATTTGTTTGTTTTGTTTAGGAACCACCGAAGCTTTTATGGAGTTTTGTAAGATAAATGATTCCAAAATTTGCCTGTTAGGTATTTTTTACAGGTCTAATAAAAAAAAAGTGCGAGAAAAAAAAATAAACATAAACCTATGTGAAAACTTTGAGCAACAAAAAATCTCCAATTACATTCAACTTCGCATTATAATAGTTTTACAACCGATTTTGTTTCTAGTTTGTAAACGTCTTTTAGGAGTTTTGTTTTGTTCTTTCGATTTTTTTGTATAGCGCAAAACGTGAATCTTCACCGAGCAAAGAAGTACTAAAATATTTCATAAAGGTGCCGGTACAAACAATTAAAATGTTCAGCAAATGTTTTTCGTAAAATAAACCTAATATTTTTTTCTGCATGATTTTTTTTTCTTCTTGCAAAGGACTTCGAACGGTGGCGTTCAAAGAACCAAGTCAGCGCTTGGATGCTCCAAGTCTTCCACCTTCCACAACAAGAACTAGAATCCTAGGTAAGCACTTCACATTATAACATTAACATTAAGTAATACTATATGAATAAGTATTATTTGTGTTTTCGATCAAATACATTTAATTGGAAAACTACAAATTTAAAAGTTCAAAAAAACTTCAAAAGAATTTTCCCCTGATACGCTGAGTAAGAAATGTTTCTTTGAGAAGCCTGCAAAGCTTACCAATACAATCTTACAGCGTTATTGACATGCGGTTTAAAGTGACTCAAGTCAGGCCATTTGCCAAACAACATAGGTCTAAGTTAAGTCGTTGTTGAAGTTGCAGTTTAAGCCATTATCATGACAAGTCAGATCACTTTCATCAAAGTAAAACGTTAAAATTTAAAAACTGGTCAATTTATTAAAACAATCTGTTTTACAAGCAGAAACAAATTTATTTAAAATAAGTTACTTTGCCAAAACCACCAACGTTAAGGCAAGTCATTTCGGATCAGTGATACAACACTGCTATGTGAAGCATGTTTTTATGTTGTTTTAACTGTTACATTTAGTTAGAGAATGCCAATCCAAAAAGCTAATTTAACACACTTGGTTATAGAAATTTTCTTGCTTCAAAGAAAATACATAGTACAGATAGAGCCTAATATATCAATTCTGTAGCATTTTAATGCGTTTTGACCGATTCTTTCAGTTGGAGAGTGTCAAGCAGACCTGGTAGCTACCGAAGATCCACAACTTCTCAGCCCACCAGGTTACCCGCGTTTGTACCGGAGTAACCTCGACTGTGATTGGTGGATTAAAGCGCCCTCGGGTCAAAGAGTTCAACTCACTTTGGGGTTGATCAACACACAAGCCTGTTGTGACTTCATAGAGGTCGGTAAAAGTTAATGTGGTCGATTTCCGAGAATATTGATAAGAAATGGAGTTATTAGATACTTTGTATAATATTCCGATAAAGACTAAGCTGTAGATTGTTGCATAATGCAAATTACCCCAGCATAATTTTACATTGGTTATTATTTATTAAATATATTCTTGCCAGTTCAGCAATCTTTGCAATCGTAAAAAAATACCTTAAACTCTTTGTACAACGTTGTAACTCCATCCTGAACAAGTGATTCAATCAAATTTGCACTAGTGACTGCGTAACGACCTTATTAGATGATATATCGTTCACCTTTGCCAAACAGCCGCGTAAAACGCTTTGATTGCATCTGTTATTCACCAAATCGTTTGGCCTTTCCCAACAGCAATGTTGCACTTTCAAGCAAATTTAAGGTCAATGGATAAGAACATGCAACTTTTATCTATGATCAGCATTAGTCATCAATGATATCTACGCTTTGCAGACAGACGCTTTGAAATGTCAGAAGCGGATTATTCCAGCAAACTCGCCAGGGGCTATTCCCAAACCCGTGCCAGACATCAAGCGTTCTGAGTTATTTTTAGAATCCAACTGCTGGGGGGTCTTTCCGGGGCCAAGTGGTTTAAAAAAGTGTGTTGAAAACGCATATTTTAAAGTATATAAATTGGCAATGTTTTTTTAGAAATGTTTCTTACGCCCCTAATTTTGTCGAAGTCGCAGTTATATGCAAACCTATTTATTATCTCCCGAACGTCAAGGAAAGTTTGTTGTTAATATAAGTTATTAACCTTGTTTAGGCTGACTGAGCGATGGTTGTCCTTTTTTATACTCGACATTCAGATCAATACGGCTGACTATTAATTTTCATGCTTAGGTATGTCCGATAATTTCGGATCTGAGCCGATATCCCATACCTTGGAATCGGATGCGAAATCCGTGGCGGTATTTACTCGTCCGATACTCGAGGGGTATCGGTGCCGATCAGATACTTAATTAATTTTAGAGTTTTAGCCATAATTTGCGATCAAACGCACCGCAGTAAAAGTGTTATATCTCATTAGGTTGTACCGCTACTATGGTGAGATTTTCATACAAAACTTGCATTGGCTTCGGAATTTTAGCACGCACACTTTTTGCCAAACATTTTGATAAAGTAATAATATTGTAAACATAAAAGGATGGTCGATGCCACGTATTTTGCTCCGATGTCGATAATTATTATGACCAAACATGCAAAGGTTACGTTTAACACTTTAACTGCGGCGTGCCCATAAATGGGCCCAACGACCACCAGTCATTCTTACTGCCATACAAAGCTCATTAGTGTAATTCTTTTCCAGCCGGGGTGCTTTTGAAAGAAGTTGTACTTTCTTTTTGACTTAAAAAATTTAAACTGGCCATACTGTTTGAAACTTGTTCAGGTTTTCGACGGCGAGGAGAGCTTACTCCGGACCAGTGGGGTGTCGAACGCGGCGCAGAGTTTTGTTTCTATGTCGGACGACGGGCTGAGGTTGATTTTCACGAGCGACGCATCTGTGAACAGAGCTGGCTTCCGGGCTGTTTATAGAAGCGGTGAGCAATTTGTAAAATACATTTCCCCATTCAACACTGCTTTAAAGTAGGCAGTCATAAATCATAACCAAGCTACGATCAATGGGCAAAAGGCGGCTATGGGGCAGTGTTACAAAAAAAGTCCCAGTTAACCCATTATTAGAGCTCATAGACTCCAAGTCATTAACATAAAAAAAGTTACATTATTAATATTAGAATATCGTTTAAATATTATGAACAAAATCTGAAATATAACGAAACCCCAATATATAGAAAGTTAAAAAAAATATTTAAAACACGTAATTTTACCTCAAGTTATTTCACACAATGATTTAGATACAAGTCTAGCCATTTGCGAACAATAATTAAATTAAGTCACTTGAAAACGATGACTTGAGTGAACCAAGTCAAGTAATTGAATTAGATAAAATACCGCAGAAATACTGAAGAATGCAATTCCAAACTAAAGTTTTCAGATTTTGTTTAAAAAATTAGAGTTTAATAATATCTTTAACTGGACGACATGTTTCATAACGCTAACTCTGACTGGACCAGTGGTTCTCAACCTTTTTTCTTTCGTGGCCCATTTTCGTTGCACAAAAATTCCGTGGCCAAATAAATTTTTATGAAAGAAAAAACTATAAAAAGGTTTTAGAACAAAACAGCGGAGCATATATTAAAATGGATTATTTATTCAAGCGTGCATTAGTGAGGTACTTGCTTCTGAACAATAAATTTACGTTCATTTACATTCCTTCTCAATTCCTGTAAAACTAGGTGGTATATTCACACGCCTTTTTAAATGGGTTTTGTGGCCCACCTAAAAAGTTTCCATGGCCCACCAGTGAGCCATGACCCACAGTATGAGAACCGCTGGACTAGACAAACCGGAAATATTGTAGGCACTAAGATAACAAATAATGTGGTAAACATATTACATAACACTGATTTCGGGCGATTTTTTATTAAATAAGACTTTAACGACTTGGATAAGATAAATTGCCCTTTTGATGCCACGTAGAGCCGCATGTAAAGCTAAAATCACTTTCTACGTAAATTGTGGAAAATTATTACATTGACGCATTATGTGAAACAGATTTTGCTAAACCAGCTAAAAAAAGTTTTTTTAGCAATATTTTAACCACATGAACTCAAATTACATCCAGTGTTTAATTTCCAGACTTACTATAAATCTCTGCACCTGTTTATCTCCAATCTCACGCCCTAATCCATTAAATGCATTAGCGCCAAGCCCTATACTTAAACCACAGCACTTCAGATTAAGGTGACATTTAAAAGTCATCTATATACGCAGGTGCACAACAAACTGTGTGTATTATGCAGGCCTATTCTTTACACTTATGGTTAGAGAAAAGTCACGTTTAAGTGACATAGGGTTTTGGCAAATGCCAACTTTCACCTGTAATGTCAAAACTGTGGAATGTCAAAATGTAGAAGGCAATGTTTTGAGTATTTTTGGCGAAAAAATCTATTCACCTAAGCACTGTGTACAACTATACGCAATTAAACTAACATAGCATGGTTACATTATCCTTCAATAAGTGTTCATTTTTATCATTCATACAACGGGTTAGGGTGTTAAAAAAGATTGCAAAAATAACTCCACATAACAAGTATATATTAAGGTAGACTATGCACAGATCTGTAATGTAGAGTGATAATAAATGTCAAAGATAAAAAGGTCGAGTAGATCGACATCATCTTAAAAATGACGTTTCGATACGAACTTGTATTATTTTCAGTTAATGCGACTGAATTTATTCAAAACCTCATTTATAAAAGGTGGAACGCAGCTCTTATCATTCGAGTTTGTACTCGATTAGTAGAGCGTTAACTAGCACCTTCAGGTGTTCAACAGCAACCGCGTTGTTGATACGGTTTCAACGTTCATTCCAAGTTTATATTTTCATTGGATTCATTGCAATTTTCATTTTGTTCTCTTTTCTAGTTTCTGGAGATGGTCCGGTTGAACCACTTTCCTTACACGGTAAGTATAGGGCGAACTTGAAACATTTATTTTTAAGTTTATTGCAGATTTGCTGCGGCAAGGAGTATCTATAATATTATTAGTAAAATGCCTTATTATCATAACAAATTGAATCGAAAATTTCGATTTATGTTTTACTATATAAAGCGAGATTCCCCAAATAGTGTTTATGTTGAGTTTCACAAATTGATTTTGCCCTATGTGTTACAGGTAAACTACAGTTTTTCTAGAGTTTTCCGGAAATGTGTTAATCTGTATTCATTCTTTTCACACAAACTATAATTCCCAACAGCTGTATGTGGCGACGACTTGACCGCCAGTGTTCTAAACCTTCGTTTCACTTCGCCCAACTACCCAAGGAGTTATCCAGGCCAGGTAAACTGTAGATGGAGAATATCGAGGGCGAACACAAGGATGGCGATCGAGATCACGATATTGAGAACCAACATGCCCCGGTGCTGTGATAGACTTGAGGTAAGGGAACGGTCAAAGTATATCTGCGGTAGGTTTATTTTTTTATTAAATTTTGATTTTTTGTACGTTAATTTATTTTATCTTGTTTTATACTTTTTAGTTGAATTATTGCTCATAATTAGGGCGATTGTGTTTCGACTTTGCAAAAAAAGTCAAAATTTTGTCAAAATTTACACGTTAGGTCAAAATATGTCAAAATTATTTCAAGTCAAAATCGATTAAAAATTAAAATGCACATAAATCGTTTACAAAATTAAAAAAAACTATAGTCAGATTTATAAAATTGTCGTTCAGTTAACGTTTTATCATAAAAGAATAGCTTTGAATAATATTCAACGAGATTTTAACTGTATTATTTTTTTTTTTCAGGTAAAAAAATAATCGCCCTACTCATAATCGTACGAGTTTACCAATTGTTATAGTTTACCGTTTAATTTTACATTCATTTATTGTACTTGGAGTAGGCTTGCTATAATAATGAATTGACTGGGACTTGACAAGTTATATTTGTTATAACTTGGATGGGGCCTAAATAATTTCAAAATTACTTGTTTACCACACTGGAGGATGACAATCTATAAATGCAACATAAACCTGCTTTACCAGAGCTAACCTTTCGAGGTTTGATCGTTTATAGTTTAATATGTGGGGCCAAAGTCAGCCAAAGACTTAGGAATGCATAAAGTAGAAGGTTTTGGGAGAAATATTAAATTGGAAAACGTTTTTCTTGTAGTTCCAAATGTTATCAGTGTTATTATATTTGCAATTTACATAACTTGGAAATTTATGTCTAGCCAAAGGCTATACTCGCGATGCAGCGCCAACTGCGCATAAAGAGAACTCCCAGCAACCATACAGTGTTCTTGTTGTTTTTTTAACTTAAAATTGCACTTTTGTGAGTGTGTGGGGCGCATAGTGCAAAAACCGAAGTGTAAAAAAGTATAACCCTTAAAAACACAGACATGCTGAACTGCAATATTTTTAAATGTATGCTTTTGAAACTATTAATAGACCGCTATACGCTGTTTAATCAGTTAACCATCGTTTTCGCGTCAATTAGACGAGTATTTAATAAATTTTATAATAAACTTGCTAAAACACTTTCGCCTATAAAATTTTTAATTATCATACAAATTATTTGATCTAATTTTTTTGAAGGTTTTAAAACACCCTATATAGTTTCCAACGAAATTTAAAACTAAAAACGCAATAAAGTGGTGGTATTCATTAAGGTAAAAAGATAGGCTCCACATTTTAGGCCTTCGTCAATCGCACTGAGTTATAATGACCTCATCTGCACTTTAAAACTCGAAATATGTATGATTGTGTATAAGGGGTTATTTAAGGTCGTCATTGCGACTGTTTTTAAAGAATATCGTCACACAATTACGTCAAAACGTCAAAGCCAAGCCCGACAAACCAAAATTGGAATAACAAAGTTAAAATTTGCCATAAAAATATAGTTTGGGGGGTACAAGGCCTACTCCGCCCCTGACAAAACGTTAAAAAAGAACTCCAAACAGACCCAGAAGTAGAAATGCGATGTTTGTTTTCGCGAATTTCACGGACAGAGAAAAAGGCTCAAAATTGCGATGTTTTTGCAAACCACCATTACCGGCTTAAGGCGCGCGTCGCCTGAATACGTGACGTCGCGAAGTCCGCATCGCGCTCGTCAGTGTTACGTCACAATCCCACGTTTGTTTAGGTTTCTCGCGGGTGCATAGGGCAGTAGTTAGCTGTTTTGGGCGAGAATGTGTGATAGGTTAATGGGGTTGTTCCACGTGAGTTTTTGCGAAAGTTTGATTGTTTGTGGAAAGGTTAATGGCGGATGCAAAAATAACGTGATATGAATGCGTAAGTGGGAAGTTACGAATGCTGAACCAAAATTAAACTATTCGGCCTCAAAATTGCAGGGTAGTTACACAAGGGTAGTAAAACTTTAAATTGCAGCAAAAAAAATAATTTGGTTAAAACAAACTAGATTCGTTATCCAACTAAATTAAACAAAAAACATTGAATAAGCTCTGCCCAAACAGGAACAGCCAAGCATGCAATAAACCAAAAAAATACGTTTTATTGTAAAAAAACTGTTTTGATTCGGTTTGAAGTATACTGCAACCACAACGAAACCAATCAATGGTCAGGAGGCTCAAGTTAAAGACAATATCTATGACTATGATGTTAGTGTACACGTGTATGACAATAAACAAACGCTATACAAAAATCCAACTTTCGTAATCACGTACCTGCCTCTATTGCACGTCGAACTTTTAGGTGTAAATTTATCGCAACAAGGAGATTAACATTCCTTGAAATGTTCAAAACGCCAGCCCTAAATATCCTTTTTTTTATTAATTTAAGTTCTAAGCGTGCTCTTTAGATTCAGAACGAGGACGGAAGTTCGATCGCAAACCTCACAGGAGTCAGATTCACCAGACAACGATTTGTGATTGGTGGAAATGCTAAGGTTCTGCTGATCGCAAATTCAACAAGACCTGGTAATGGATTCACCGCAACTTATAGGCAAGGTTGGTTTTAAACTTAAATAATAAACCTTACAAAACACACTCAAATATCATTAAGCACATTCAAGTTCTGTTCATGGTTAGTTTAAATTGCATACAAACTTGTTTTTTTTTTGTTGTCGATTTTTACAGGGGATTTCTAATCTTACAGAAGAATTTAATAAATTGTTTTTAAGTTAAATCGTTAAGTTTGAAGTTGGTCAAATAAATCTGAGTCAGTTTCGGCAGATTTTTGCTAACATCATTAAAAATCACAACAGGTGTTTTTGTACTAATGGTTGTCGTGTGATGTAAATTTGTAACATCATCCCTGAACATTTATCTTCTTAATGAAAATGCTGGTTCCGCCCTGGATCTTATATTCATATACTTAAGAAACTACCAAATTAAAACACTCTTTCCGTGTTACAAATTTGAAAATGTTTTATTATAATTCGTGAAAACTTCAGGCTCAAAAGTTTTTACAACATTGAACCGTATTTCTCCGAAAAAATTATTTAATTTTATGTTTCAGTGTCGATGCGACTTGTTCCAACCACGACCGAGTTGGTGCTGACTGCTGCCCCAGTAACACAAGCTGGTACCATACCTGCCACACTACCGGGACCTACGGGTTGGTACTGAACAAGCACAGGAGCGCATCACTATACATACAAATGAATATTTATTTTTCAAATAGCGCTCAGCAACCCGGTGTGTTGTCGGCCATTGGGGATAAACTAGGGTAAAAATTGAAACGAGATCTAAATACATGTTACATTCGCCAAATTAAAAGCGTTGTTAAAATAGCCAAACAAATATGAGGAATGGTCTCCTAACCATTTCGTGAAGGAGGTGGCGGACCGAATCTGGCCGAGAGCCGTAGGTTGTTTTTTTTTCAAAATCTATGTCAGTTCGAAAAGTCATCTGCAAAACGTGTTTTTTGTTTCAAAGAACGCACAGTAACCCAGTGTGCTGTTGGCGACACCTTGCGGGCACTCGATGACGCCACCACGTGGATGCGGATATCACGTGTTGTCGGGATGAGTGACGTCACGAACTGCTGGTGGACGATAAGAGGGCGTATGACGTCACAACATGTTAGACTCACTTTCACAAGCTTCGACATGGACCCCTGCTGTGATTCTATCATCGTGAGTTGCTGTTTATAACTTAGTTTTGCTGTAATCTTGGTGTTTGCAACTACGTTACTGTTAACGCGTTTCCAAATTATTCACCCTGTTAAGCCTTTGTTCAAAAAATAAAAAATTATTAACAAGCTATTTTGTCCAATTTAAGTTTGAATTACCCGCATTTGCAAAATGAATTAAGAACACGTCTTGGCTGTTTTTAAAAAGTTTAAGTCAAGTCAAGGTACTTAACAAAAAATATAAACAAATTCAAGCACATTCTTGGCATTTATGACCTAAACGTCCAAATCGAATGTTTACATTATATATTTTGTGTATTTTAGATCCTTGGTTTAGACTGTTATGAAAACTATAGGCGGCATTGTTTGGTTGTTCCAAACAAAACAATTATCATTATTGACGTCATAATAGTGTGAATATGAATCATTTGATTCACTCTGGTTCTGTTGTCTTGTACTAAAACGACAGAAATCGGCTCAATTTTAAAAAAACACTATCCTAAGGGTTGTTAAGTCAAGTCATTGCCTTTTAATCGCTTTTAATCGTTAATTGTTTTATTCTCTGTTATAAAATTCCCCGCATTCGCTCAGGTGTACAACTCACTCAGCCAAGTGCACTCAGATGCCACGGTTATAAGGGAACTTAGCGGATCTGAGCGAACCCCTCAAGTGGTTTTCTCAACTCGATATTTCCTCTCACTATTCTTCCACATCGACACGCTAGGGGTCGCTAAAGGGTTCGAGGCAAACTTTGAAGCAGTTGGTGAGTTGAAACTTGATTAGTACTTCACATTTTGAGCTGTGCAATCTTTTAAGGTGGTCGCTGTCAGTTTAAGTAAACCCTTTTAAAAGGAATCGTCGAGTTGCCTTTTAAAATTTAAATTTTGATGAATTAGCGTAAAAACATATTTTGTAAATTTAATTAGGCTAAATTCAGGAAAAAAGTGTAGTGTTCTACTTAAGAGTAAATTTTTAAACCATGTCATTTCGTGTTGTATATTGAAAAATAGACATCGTATAATCTAAACTCTAAAAGGTGATAAAATATACAGCCAGTAATACCAAAGCGTAAACAAAGATAAACATGTAAGTTTTACAGATTAGCAAATACAATTTGTCAAGCCATTTTTTAAATAACTTAAGTCCAAGTCAAGTCCCAATCAAGTCAATATTAAGGAAAGTCAACTCCAAATCAAGTCCTTGTCGTAAAAAGCTGTTAAACTATTACAATTGGTAAACTCGTCTGATTATTATAAATAAATCTACCAAAAAATACCAAATAACAAACATATAGAAAGCAAATATTCCATAAAGTGAGATAAATTCCACAATTTCTTTTATAAATAATTTATGAAAACACTTAATTTCAACCATTTTTGTAAAACAGTTATTTGACAAAATGACTCAAGTCGAGTCATTTGAAAACAGTGACTTAGGTGCACTTAAGTCAAGCCACTCAAGTCATTGACTTAAGTCATTACAACACTAACACCCACTTTATTATATCCTTATTTACAGACCAGTTGTGTGGATTCCGCTACATGATACCCGACTCACGAGTTGGGGACCTTAACTCGCCCGACCACCCGCTCAACTACCCGTCCAACTCGGATTGCGAGTGGACTCTTACAACCACACCTGGACGGGTTGTTCAGTTCACTGTGGACGAGTTGAGTACAGAGAGTTGCTGCGACATATTGAAGGTAATTGCATGATGTTGGTTTGCTACACTTCACTATATGTTTCTCAACGAATGTGTCGCGACCCAAAAGATTTTGTTGAATTTCTTAAAATTTATATACAGAAATGTTCATAGGTCCACATACAAGTTATATCTTGATTAAATTTCAAACTGAACTGCGATTCATAAAACTCATTTTAATTTCGGAAAATATTTTTTTTCTCCGGTGCACTATGTACGGATTTGTAATGTAGCTTGATATTAAATTGCAAAGTCCCCAAAAAACTAACTGAAAACTCGCATATCCGACCAGCCATAGCCAATCGCTACAGTTATCCGGCCCTTTATGAAAAACAGTCTTAACAAAAATGATAATTATCGTTTGCTTTAGATATACGAGCAGGGCAGGGAAGTGAACGAACTGAAGGGAAATCAGCAGATTCCAGTCTACATGGTTTCAAGCGATCACACTGGCTTCAGGATTGTCTTCAAGTCCGACAGTTCGGTGCAAAACACAGGGTTTAGGGGCGTTTTTTCGTCGGGTGAGTTAGCACCAAATGAATTACACACTGTATATTACTTAACTTGATTAACCCAGGGCTTCCCATACTGGGCTCGCGAAACGAATTTTTTTATTTTTTTTTTTGGGTTTGATATGCCAACTTAATGCAAAACAAGACCCTTAAAGCGCGCATTACTTCATAAAAAAACGTGGGAAATCCGACAAAGAGAAATGTCATGTTTAAAACTGTTTTTTTTTTTAAAAGGGGTCTCAGACTGAAAAGGGAAAGCCCTGGCTTAGAGGACTTACATAGTTACTACAGTGGTGTACATAACAATGAGCAGAGCAATCCTAGTGTGTTATTTTCCCTATGTGAAGTTACATGAGTAAAAAAGGGTATTTTTATATTAAATTTTGCTATTTTCTTTATTTCAGCTCCAAAGGATGATGTCATTACGCTTAATGTACCATGTGAGTATTAGTTTGTATATACACTAGTTTAAATGAACCTTCCTATTTAAAAAACAACTCAAGTATTACAATTTTACTGGTAACTTAAGGAACGTTTGATTTAGAAAATAAATGCTAAACTCAAGTCATATTTTTGAAACTCAAGTTACTTGAGCTTTTACGAAAATATATTCTTTGTTAAGTTATTTAACCTAAGTTATTAAGCCGTAATAAGTCACCGAATTAAGTCATAACAAACCCCTTCTTCGCAGCAAATCGTGAGTTTAGTCTTACTGCATCGACTGACTTTTCACCAAGTTTTCTTTAGGATAACATTATTAGGTTGACTAGCACAATGGCGATTTTGGAAATTCCAAGATTCGACCCGCCCAACTACAAGGTTGTGTGTTAAACCGTGAAGTAAACTGTTTATGTTTTGTGATCTCATATGGGGCACTGTGTGCGGCTTGTAAATTTGGGTAATTAACCTAAACTCCCCGTATTTAATTCACAAACTCCTTTCTGCGCAGCGAACTGTGAATTTAGCCTCACTGCATCTACTGAGCACCGTTACATGACAACACCGGGCTGGGAAGATGGTGAATACGACAACAAACTTGACTGCTACTGGACGATCAACGCTACCACACCAGGGTTCCACGTCCACTTTGCGGTGGTGGAAGGAAGGACTGAGACCTGCTGTGATTGGCTTAAGGTTGTGGTTTACACTTAATTAACTTTTAAATGAGCATATTTATGTTGCTGTATGTGTTGTTATTCTGCCACAGGTGTATATGGATAATTGCTGCCGAACAGGTTAAAAATTGCTGTGCAGTATGAACGTAATAAGAATATCAAAGCCCATACAGAAGTAGGTATTATCTTGAACGTTTCGAATAACTCCTTATTTCATTTTCAAAATGAAAAAAAAATGTTGAAAATTAATAAAGAGTTATTCGAAACGTTCGAAATGATACCTACTTTTGTATGGGCTTTGATATTCTTATTACGTCTTACTACAACCTCCAACCATTATGCATACTGGTTAAATTATATTGGAAACAAATTTGAAAACCTTTTTGTAGATTTTTTTTTTTTTCTGTTAGGTATGCGGCAAACTGCTCCTAAAAATCAACTTGCTAACTTATTAATTTTGTTTTATTAGCGACCTTACTTGTTAAATAAAATTGACGAGCTAACACTATTTTTTTAAATAAGGAAAATGTTGACTTGTGTTTTAATGTAACCACATATTTTCTTGTCGCGAAGATTTTATTTAATTTGTGGCGACAATACTTGTTTTCCCAGCAATGTTTTAACTTAAAAAATATGTTTTAATTGATTGTATTGGGCTTGGGCTTGCGACGGCACTCTCTCATCTGCTTATATTACTTTTTTCATGTCCCAAGCTAAATATGTTTTCTCATAGAAAAGTCGATATATTTTAATAATTGATGTCAAATTACTTCTACGTGCTTTAGGCTTACGACGATTCTGGTGAAATCGGTGAAGTGAAAGGAACAGTTTCCACCCCAAGTGTGTTTATCTCAAGTGGGGGTGGAATGTCTCTTCGTTTCCACTCTGATCGGTCGAAGGCATACAAGGGACTCCGGGCTGTATATTATGAAGGTAAATCCTGGTTAAAACTGTGTTCTTTAGCCTTTTTTTTTCTCCGTTGTATATTTTCATCAACTTATTAAAGTCTTGTATACTTCACAAAACATGATTAGTTGTTTATAGCGACAGATTCGGTGGCTTTCGGTGTGCTAATGATACGTAAGCCGTAATAGTTGGTCAAAAATCAGCTTCAGAAAGGCTAGAGCACAGTTATTAAACACACACATGTATGTGCATCTTTCAATGTTTAGTGAAGTGATTATGCTGCTTAATATATCTAGCCACATGGGTCGGAATGCGAGACGTCCTGGTAACATTAAAAACATGCAACATAGGTCACAATAAATAAATAATGTTCTGTGACATTTGTGGCATGTAGGCTACAAATACTGATATAATATGTAAACTCTTAGAATTCCTTTTCTCCGATGTATACCCTTACTTTGATCTGGTATAACAGTTGGACCTACAGTTTACCAAACGCTTGACGGCGTTTAATACGAAGTTAAGGGAAGGTGTGAGGTAGCAACTGTTTTATGTTAAAGCTTTTAAAGTAGAAACGCTATTGGTTCAATCTTAATTCTTAATAAACGGTATCGTTTTTGCTCTGATGGATTGAAAGCGTATCAGGGGGTTCAAGGCTGTATATTATGAAGTTATTAATACAAACATAGAGAGGTAAGCACTGTTCATTTCAAAGAAAGAAAATCCGTGTTTTATAGCAGCATAACTTTTAAAGCATAACAGTAGAACTGGAAAAGCAAAACTTCAGGATGAGGAACACTTTGAGAATTATTTCTATTACCTAAGTACAAACTGTTTTATTACAAACGCAGAAGCTGTTTATAGAAGCGAAGCTCGTAGCGGAACTTTTTCCACGGGCAATCAGTTCAGCACGTATTCAAAGCGCAGGTGATAATCACCTCTTGCCGCTTCGTTTGCAAGAAATGGCTCAAAGTTTAAGCAGAGATGTTATTCTGTCACCAATGTTTTATTTGATTTTGCTTCAGTTTTAGCAGTTTGAGAACAAAAGTGTGAAATTTTGATGAAAATAGCTGCCGAGTTGCGGCTATAATTAAGTTTGCATTTGTATTTAAATTAGGTCAAAAGTTTGGTTTGAAAGCTGCACTTCCTTTCGTGCTGTTGTTTCAGTTGTTATTGCAGCCTACAACGTCACTCGTTCGCGTGAGTCCGTACAGTGAGTGTTTAATAATAACATAAAGAATGTGTAAGTGTTATTTGATCAACAGTAATAGCGCAAAAAACTAGAAGTACATCATGACAAACTTTACCATAAGCTTGTGCTTACACTTATACAAAGTACGTGCTTCAGCCAGTACAGTCGTAAACATAAAACAGAACATTGGGATATGCGTATCAAGCTGTGGTATTTCGTTGAAATGGCAGCAAACGTAACAAGTTATTTAATCAGCTAATCTGGTTGTTTTGTTTTATTTCAACGTTTCAACGACAAATTAAAATCCAATTCCACAAAAAGCTGTTTCTGCCGAGTATGCCTTGTTTATACAAAGCAATCACCAGTCACTTTGACTTGTTTTGTGTTTTTCAGTTCCTTCAACCACAGCTTCAGTTGCAACATCAGCATTAAAAGGTTCGTAACAAAAACAAGCATAAATATTTGGCTTTAATTTACTATCAACAAAATTATAACGTTTTTACTGTTTTTTTGAACGTTTGTAACACTATTCTTATATTTAAAAACGACAATATATTCTTTTATAATTGGTAAAAAATTATGGTTTTCTAAGATCAACATTTTTTCTTTCCACGAGACATTAATACGGTATGATACATAAAGAACAATAAATAGAATGGCCGAGAGCGCTCGCCAAGGTATACCGAGCAACAAAGTAGGAAACATTAAGGAATCTTACTTGATAAGGCTACATTGTCTCTGACCAAATTTTATAAAAAAAAAAAATTTTTTCGTACGCCCCAAACATAATAACTACTCGCTTTATGATTCTCAGCCAACTGTTCGTTTTCGCTGACTGCAACGAACGAGACCCAGTACTTCACTTCACACAACTACCCACAACCTTACGATGGCGACCTGGACTGCACTTGGGTCATCACTTCTTCAGCACAAGATGAAGTTGTCGAAATCATCTTCGAGAAGTTTGAGACTGAACCTTGCTGCGATAAAGTTGAGGTGAGAAAGCATATTTGGCTTTGTTTACTAAAACAGAAAGCGATAATATTCGATAAAATCGACATTTCGTTGTTTACAAAGTTTCGGCAATATCTCATGCCGTCATCAGTGAAAATTTTTAATGAAGATAAAAGCGATAAAACTCCAAAAAACAACAAAAGGTCGATTTTATATTATGGCTATATTATTTTTTCGAAAATGATATGAAAACCGGTGTATTGTGTCCCAAAGATTATCCTGAATTTTGAGCTTTATTTTTTGCAATAGAGTTTCTTTTTTAACAAGGACAACTAAAAAGTTTTTTGGTTTTCGTTGACCAAGATATGACGTGATAAAACAATAGATTTTAATATTTTGCTGTATTTGGCAAAACTCCCGCCCAAAAATGCAACTAAAGTCGATTTTAAATGGACATAATGAGATACCAACGCATTTTTATCTATTTTTACAGGTGTTGGAAAACGGCCAACAGGTGGCGCAGTTGTTCGGGCGTATGACGTCATCAGTTGCTTACGTATCGAGCGGAAGAAACTTCACCGTAAATTTTAAGTCGGACTCATCCGATCACAGGAAGGGGTTCAAAGCGAGATACATCAGCGGTGAGGATTGTGGAACAATTGTGTGTTTTAAGTGATGTAAACGCGACTTTAGATGCCTTTACGTAAGGGCGAGTCAAATCTCCAATTTTTACAAAGATTTTTATTTTTTTTTCACATTTTTCTCAAATGGTATAAACAGTATTGAGACCTAGGGATGTTCGATATTTAACTTTTTAGTCCGAATACCCGATTTCTTCTGACAAACATTACGGTCGTACGATACAAACGGCCATCTGATGCATTTCTATATTTAAAATAGATAAAATCAAAGTTTTAAGTAATTTTTCCAGGATTTAAGTTCGGGTTGCTTTGGTGAGGTTTAATCACCTCCAGTATCCAGTAAGCCTACTGTTCTTTAGTAATTTTAACTTTTAATTTTAAATCGCTCTGTTAGATCACAAATCATCGCTCAATTTCTATATTGGTATCGTATCTGCAACGTTTTTATATCTCCCTTTGTTTTACTATAAAGTCTAAATATTTCTTTATTCCACGTAAAAAGCAAAATGAAAGAGACTCTAAACTGTTTGTCACAAAAATGTTAATTAAAACTCTTTTAACACCCCATTAAAACGTCTTTTGTTTAATGATATAAAATAACGTTTTTATAAATGACTTGCGATAGTCCAAGTCATATTTACCTCAGCAGCTTATAAGCAATGGATAAAAGTTTTTATGTGAGTTACACTATTTAATACCTTTGTATTTTACTTTCAGTCCGTGCTGTTGATGTGACCGTTCCTCCCACCGATACAATCGCTAGTAAGTAGCAATAAGTGTATTTTAACCTAAGTTTAAGCTAACCATAATATTTATAGCTTCTTTAGACGAATTTAAACGTTGGCCTAAATTAAAGCAAGAGACGTTTTTATTCTGTAAACTTTGGGTTAATTGTTATTACGGCTTCGATTGCACCTTAATATTTTATGTAACGTGTGGACTTCAAACCTTTACCACAATTTTAATTACAAAAATGATGTTTGCACCTTTTGTATATTCTTTCTTGATAATGAATTGCAAAGTCAAAAAGGTCGAGTAGATCGACATCATCTTAACAAGTTTCAAGAATTTATGAGCTTGTATTATCTTCAGTTAATAGACCTACCCTTGTATTTTAAAAACTTATCCTTTTTACAAAGGGTAAATATTTTAACACTTCTCCGCCTTTTCAGCTTGTGGATACGAAGCGGTAGCCGTCGAAAAAGCCGGGGATTTTATTTCCCCTGGTTGGCCGAATCTTTACCCATCGTCAGCAAACTGCGTGTGGACCATTAGCGCCCCCTCGCGGTGGATTATTCACATGAACTTCACCGAGTTTGTGACCGAAGATACACTCGACTCACTTGATGTAAGAATAACTGAAGTTAATGACTGGTGTTGAATTTTGGTTTTAACGTTTACACGGGAGATAAGAAGTTTAAGGTGTTTTTGTGATTTTTTATGACAGAAAAAACGTAAACCATACATGAAAACTTTACAGCATCATGGCTGGAGGTTGTAGTAAGACGTAATAAGAATATCAAAGTCCATATTGAAGTAGGTAGCATTTTAAACGTGTTAAACATTTTTTGAACTTGTTGAAATATTCTATGTTGAAAATGAATAAAGAGTTATTCGAAACGTTCGAAATGATACCTACTTCTGTATGGGCTTTGATATTCTTATTACATACATGAAAAATTATATGAAAACTAAAACCTTATCATGTAATAATGCAGAATATTCTTCAAATTAAAAAGTAGATTTGTTAGAAACTAATAAAACACAGCATTTTCCAAAATGACAAAATGAACACTAATAAGAAAGATTTTGGAACCTTTTTTTGACTTGATTGGCCAACTCCAAGCTAAAGTTTAAAAGGAGTTTATTTTAAGGTTTTAAATGAATGATAAATCTCCTTTAATTTTTCAGTCATTTTTCATATAAAAAATCACAGCCTTTTGAGACATAATTTATTATTAGGACTCCAAATTAGCCAGATAACCGTTAAAAAAGAAATACCTTTCTTATTGTTTTTTTACTAACACTCATTTTTTGTAGATTTGGGATGGAATGGAACGAGTTGCTACTTTAAGTGGAGATCTAACTTCAAACCTTCCAAACTTCGTTTTCACTTCTGGCAACGTAACTTTAAGGTTCATTTCAGACAAGAACATTCGACTTGGTGGTTGGGTGGCTACCTATGCTGGAAGTAAGTTTATTTTATTTCTATATTACTTACCTGAAAAAGAGAAGTTTTTATAATACTTACCTGATCAGGGTCTTTAACCGTGATCACGTAGGCGGTTGGCCCAAGGCGAGGCCTTGCCATTGCACTTCGGCTTGGCTGACCCTTGCGATTACCACAAATGCGGGTAACTCGGCCGTATAATTTCTGTTAGCGGGGTCGGCGTTCGCGAAAATCTTAAAAAGATGGCCTCATTTTTATTTTTTAAGGCTAAGATGTATCGATCAAAATTTTACCATATAACTTTTTAGCTTTTTTTTATAAGAATAGGGAATATAAGTATGACGTCGAGACAGAATTTACATATGTGTTGATGAACAAGTCAACATGTGTTGATGAACAAGTCAACATGTGTTGATGAACAAGTTAGCCGCATTTTGCTCTAATTCAATAAATTAGAAAACTAGAATTATCTTTTCATAAGTTTAATGGTGAAAATAACGGCCCAAATCGACGTTAAAAGAAATGATTCTTGGTGCGACCAAAGTGTGTATAAACGGGTGCAACCGATGTGGCCTTCATATCACTGGTGATGGCATTAGAAATTGCCGAAACGTTTGAAAATAAAGCATGTCGCTTTTAACGTCTATTTGGGCCGTTATTTTCACCATTAAACTTATGAACAGATCCGTGTATAGTGTTCCATAGAATTATCTAGTTGTCCAAGTCAACTTGTAGAAAGCCTGCAAATAGCATCACAAACAACCTAAGGTTACAACTCAGTAGTGAAAGTAAACTAAAACGGCGTTTCGGCAAAAATATAGTCTTTTTCATCGCCTCGGTAAAAAAATATTCTGTTAATTTGCGTGGGATAAAATTCCAAGGCTTATTTAAACGAGGCAATTTTTAAATTTTGACAAAAACATTGTTCGCTTGGGATAGCAAGACCTTAGATCTGATTATCTTTAAGTCTTTTAAATACCACTTGGGTATACTTTTTACCACTATTGGGTCGCTTGTCAGAAGGCACGAACTCCGTATCACAAATGACCCAAGAATACAACCAGTGGTGAAAGTAATCCGAAACGGCGTTCCGTAAAAAAAAAGTTCTTTTTTTTCATCGCCTCGTTTAAAAATGATTCTACTTTCATTCCTGGTTACAACTTGAAAAAATTGATTTGTGTTTTTGTTGCAGTCGCTCCTCCAACTACTACTACTCCAACAACAACTACAACAACAACAACTCCAACAACAACAACAACTACAACAACAACAACTACAACAACAACTAGTAAGTATACTAGAAATACACTGGGAGCCTTGGAAGTTTATGTGCTCTAATAATGACTTGACTGAAGGCATTTTTCCATTGGCATGTACTTGGACTTAAGTTATTTCAAAATAACTTGTTTTAAACACTGACACTTATATTTCGACATTACTTCAAGTGAACCTCAGCTCAAAATGTGCAACTTACGTTTTATAATGTCGTTCCAGCTCCAACGTACGTTTGCGAAGAAACAATTTTCCTCAACAACAACACTCCCGTCTATATCAAATCGGGGGGTTTCCCCATTGCATATGCCAACCTCACCAACTGTACTTGGACACTAGCGGCGCCAGTGGGCCAGCTCGTCGCTCTCAATTTTTCGGCGATTTTCCTGGAAAGTTGCTGCGATTATATAGAGGTATTTTGTTAATTTTTTTAGGTTTTTTCCCTAGTTTAAGTGATTTGTTAAAATTTTGTAACGGTATTTTGTTTATACTCGGTAGTTTTGATTTTGAGACATCAACTAAACCAAAATTGGCTTTATATCTTCCTAATTAATGTGGGGTACAAAAACAGGAAATTATAATAAGTTTATAGAATTCGTAACCACCATGGACCTATTTGCATGAATTCTAAACAACAAAAATATTACTTATCAAGTGTACTTAAATTTTTGCTTTATTTCGTTGTTTAGAAAGAATGTCTAGAATACGAAGGACAAATAGTTTAAAATTTATTGTTACCCCAGTGCTTGTGTTATACCGAGTAACCCTTTAACCTGGTTGGACAGCTGTATTGCCACCAGTTCATTTTTTAAGTTTAATTAAAAAAAATTGTGAAATAAACATCAAACCCCCGAGTAAAATTCGTTGAATGTTCCAATATTGTAACTTAGTTTTTATGGCGTAAATATTTATTAAACATTTTAATAGCCAACCATTTTGTTCCATAATATTCTAAAGCCTTGTATTTTCTATCAACTTTATAGATATACGACAACTTAATTGAGGCGCCCATTCAGAAGCTCTCCTTCTCGTCAATTTCGACCAATCACATCTTCGTATCGTCCAGTCACGTGATGTACTTTCGTTTCGTCACGGATGTTAATATTGCCGGGAAGGGATTCGCAGCTAGCGTACAAACTGTAGAGGGTGGGAAAACATTTGTTTTAATTCTATATGTTGGCTTAATGTTAAAGAGCGTTCGATTAATCAGTAGAGTATAAAAACACTTTCATCAAAGTCTTAAGTGAACAAATTGTTTTGCATATATTTGCATCTTATTTGAACAATTCTATCAAACACTTTCACCTAAATCTTTCGAAAACAACAGCTTAAAGTAGTATTATTCGATATTTAAGTCATGATTTCTTGCAGCGTAAGTTTTTCAACCTTACCTTTCTTTAGATAAAATCGATTAGGACTAATTTTACCAAACCTTCAGTATTTTCGGGATGTCTACTGTTATCTATGACCAGTAACATTTACACAAACAGTTCGTTTTCAGAGTACACCTACATTCCATTGTCTTTCTCCTGCGAACGATTCGATTCGGTTGCATTCATTATATTGAGGTTAATCAGGTGGCGCTATATAAAGACAAATTGTATTGATTCTCAACAAGCTTTCGCACAACTGTGCTTCATCAAAAAGTAGAGTAGAGATCTCTACTTTGACCTGATAAAGCATAGTTGTGCAAAAGCTTGTCGAGAACTCAATACAAATTGTCTTTATATAGCGCCACCTGATTACTTTATTTAGAATTAGACAAATATGCCAATTTACAAAAATTAATTATATTGTAACTCTTTAAATTACAGGGTCGCCAGCGTACCCGTGCAACTCTCGTATCTTCGTATCACCGAGTGCATCTCCTTTCAAGTCGAGCAACTACCCTGGAAATTACCAGGTCGGTAGAAGATGCAACTGGACACTTGCCACGTTGCCAAGACGACGCATCGTCATCAACGTCACGGACTTCATGGTGGAGGAGTGCTGTGATTACGTTGAGGTGAGAGTTGAATAAATCTTAAGAGGGAAAATAAGAAAATTTAGATTCATATAAACGAATTACGATATACTATACTGACATGTAAATGTATCTTATTAACATTTACATAAAATGTTCCACCCAACTACAGCCATTGTGGAACTACTCCTGTATGTTAGTGTAAAGATATTTTTATGATAGACAACTTTGTAATGCCATAGAAGGTACCTATTGAAAAAAATTAGAAAAATGAGATATGTTTTCTAAATTAGAAATAATTTAGGCCTTTTAAATGTTTTCTAAACTATACAATTTTTAGCTTCTAATGGCTTTTTTTTGTTCAAGGTAGTTTATTTTGGTTACACGTCTACGTTTGTGGCGCATTGCGATTTTAGGCTTAAACGTTTTGCAACTAGTTCCAGTGCTTCATAAACCTTTAAGCTCCTGCCGTTATCTAAACGCATGAAAAAATAGTTTCTTTACTTCTTTCAAAAATTGCACTAAAGATTTTAACCCGGCATAATAAAAACCATGATCCTCAACCTATGAACCCTGTAAAGCGTTTACATTGTACAACCTAGCAATATTATTCTTTATTAATTATATTTTCTCCTTTTCACGTTAAATTTTTATTCTTTCGTTATCATTGAAATCATAGACCACGCCTTGGATCAAAATCAAATCACAATTTACTTAAACCACCACCGTTACTCTTACCCCAGATATTCGACGGTTCGTACCACCGACTGATCAGCAAACTAACGATGAACAGCATCAAGAATGACAAGATATTCGAGTCCACATCTTCTGAGATGCTGGTGTCATTGTGTTCCGACAGATCCATCAGTGATCGGGGATTCATGTCGAAAGTATTCTCAACACCAGGTAGCACTTTGTAGGGTTAGATTAAGTGCACTTAAGTCACGGTTTTGAAATGACTTGACTTTACTTAGGTCTTTTAGACAATTCACTTGATTTATACTAAAGTTATTGAGCCAAATACCTTATGAAGTAAGGTATTTATATTACATTTTTTGGGGATATTTATCACAACTTTTGCACTGAAAGCAATTTGCATTCTATATGTTGTTGTTGTTTTTTGTTATTTTTTAGTAGAGTTATTGCTCATAAACGGACAATTTTACCAATTTAGTAGTTTACCTTGTATTTGTATATCAATGACTTGACTTGACTTACTCCAATAATGAGTTGACTTGTTATGTTTTGAAAATACTTCACATGGACTTGAGTTATTTTACAAATGACTTGACTGAGATTTAGGTCATTTAAAAATGACTTGTTTAACACTGCTGGGTGCTATGACAAATCACCTTTTTAGAGGATTATGTGATCGACAACGGAGCTTGTGGTTTCAACGGAGTAGCAGTTGACAAGAAACATTACTTCCACTCACCCAACTACCCGTACGAGTACCCGATGAAGAGCGAGTGCCACTGGCTACTCGTATCGAGAGATCCAACGAAGCAAGTCTTCCTGGATATTGTCGATTGCCGCTTCGAAGGAAAGGGCGATTTCCTGGAGGTATTTGGTTAAGGCAGAAATATTTTTATAATATTATTTATAGTTGTATTATAAATGCAAATGTTTTCATCGATTATTGTATATCATGATTTTTAGATGGCTGTAATTTAAAGCTTGTGCACAATTTGCTGAATTTAAAAGCATTAACTATGAAAAAATGCTATTTTTAAGCGATCGGTACTCTTTCGATGGTAGGGTAGCATCGGTGCCGATTCGATACAAAATTAATGTAGGCATTGATACCATTATTTTTGGTCCAACTCACGTTTTTATCTTAAACGTTCAATTTCGTAAAAAATATTAAATTGACACTTAATTACAACTTAGCTTCTAACGCTTAAAAAAATTTGGGGGATTAATATCCTGACAACATTTGCTTATAAGATCATATAAATGACGTAATTGAGATTGGATAAGACGATCTTTTTCTCTTAAAACATTGGGCCAGTCGCAATAAAAATAAAAAAGTATCGAACATCCCTACTTCAAATCATTTGAGTTCTGAAGAACAAACCTCCATGCTTCCATGTAGGTGCGAGATGGTCGTACCATGCACAGCCCGCTTATAGGGTTGGTTGGACGAGATATGCCGAGTATGATCAACTACACCTCGTCGAATGGAGCTCTCTACATTGCCCTAAAGACAGACTGGAGCACTCATTACCGCGGCTTCAATGCATCCTATAGCTTGGGTAACGTACTCTAACAATTGTATACACAATAATATATTTTTATTTTTTCATAAAAAAGGCTAGAACTTTCAAAAATGTAAACTGAACTATTATCTTTCAGTCCCGACAGTTAATGGTTGCGGTTCTTCGCTCCTGGCCATCGCCTCCCCCGCCGAGATTCGAACCCGCTCCGTGGAAGGTGTGTATCTTAACGACCAGAACTGCACTTGGTTGTTGAAAGCGAAGGAAGGCAAGCGAGTGAAGCTCAACATCACTTTCATGCAATTGGAAACATGCTGCGACAAGTTACAGGTATTTGATCTACAAAGTCTAATAATGAAGCCAATTTCGCTAGAAATTACAGATATTTCTGATTAGGCCGACATGCTTATCGGTGTTCACTCGTTTGTGTTCTTAGTTGACCATATCAATTCACTTCAATTTTCTCAATTACCCTTTTCTTGGTGGGCTATATGTTAAAGTCCCATGTGGATTACAAATACTAAACAAATCGCCTTTTATATACTATTCTTGTATGGCAATAACTTTTTTTGGCTCTATTACTAACTGCTTAGTCAATTTACAAATTCATATGTGTGCTGTTTACTGCTGTTTCTTGATACTTAAAGTGATATTTGAGTTTTGTTAACATATATTTTATGCTTTATCATTTGATACACGTTTAACTAGAACCTCCAGCAAAATACCTTAAAATTATTCGAAACGTTCAAAATGCTACCTACTTTTACATGGGCTTTGATACTCATTCTACGTCTAACTACAACCTCTAACCATTATGTTCTTACATTTCAAGTTTATTTAAGTTGATTATTTTAATCTACTTAGATACTTGACGGGATTGACGGGCGACTGATGGCGAACATTTCATTCAGTTTCCTTGAATCACCTTTGATCTACATTTCATCAACCCCTGTAATGCAAGTTCGCTTCATATCTGACGATTCTGTTGGTGAAACTGGTTTCGTTGCTCACTTCTCTGAAGTTGAAGGTGAGCATTAGTCGACTGTAGTTGGTATCTTACCCTTTTCTTTGTATGTTGAAATTTTTATTTTATTTTTTATAACAATTTAGGGCTAGCTTTGTCAGTTTATAAAAGATTGTATAAATAAAACACGTTGGTCGCCGACTAATCTCTAGAATCTAAGATTATAGTGATACCAAAGGCAGTGTATTTTATAATATATTTAGAGAGGTAATATTTAAACAATATCGACAAGTTAAACTTTCTATTTATTTTTGTTTTCTGACAAACGGCATTTCAAGTATTTTATGTTTGTTAAATTTAAAACTACAAACGATTTTTACCGGATTAAGCTACATTTTTCAGTAGTTTTATCCAACTTTCATTTTTAGTCATTCCAGTTAATTTGATTTCTTTTCACTTTGAATTTAACCACCGTTCCACACAACTTTAATCTGAAAGTATATTTGACCTTGCACGATGTCACTTCAAGGTCAAACCCTGCTCCCTGGCGCCGCGTGTGGATTCACGTGGTCAGCGAACCGTTACCCGATCGAGTTTCGCTCTCCTACTCACCCGAGTGGGTACAAGCTTGACAGTGAGTACAAACCGGGTAGTGATGAGTACATACTTGATAGCGGTAGTGAGTGCCACTGGCTTCTACTCGCAACCAACTCGCACACACAAGTCAAGTTCGATCTGATCAACTTCAACACTGAACTTTGCTGCGATAAACTAGAGGTGACTGTGTAAGATGTGTAGTTTTGAAGAAAACTTTTTTTTTTTTTTGAAGAAAATTTTGTTAAACTTGAAGAATATGTTTTTTTTTATTTTGAAGAAAATTTTGTTAAATTTGAAGAAATGTTGTTTAATTTTTAATTCATCAGGAATTTTTTTGAAACGAGTTATTAGTCTGAGCCATTGCTGTCTTTTAAAAAAGTTTGTTAGAGGTAAGTTAGTAATTTTTTAGCAAGGTTACAATTTAGAATTGTAAGATGCAATAAATTTGCTGTCTTATATAATTTTTTTTTTCTAGGTTAAAAAAATACCACAAAACGTTCTTATTTAGAAATTTAGCAAAATACAGTCTCAAAGTTGCATTACTATTGTTGTCCTTCTAGAAAATACTTAGAAATGCAGAAATAATAGTGAAAAACAGGGTCTAAAGAATATTTCATTAACCAGTAATTAAAAACTAATAGATTGGTTGGCGTATTTAAACCTAGCTTGAACCAACCAGTATAGTTGCATGTGAGCTATGGGTTTAAACGCGTAATAACTTTGTTTTTTCAGGTGTACGACGGACGCAGCACTTACGCCCCGCTCCTGGCAACTTACGAACAATCTCGTTCAACCCCGAACACCACCCTGACATCAAGCAGGGGAGCTCTGTACCTAAAGTTCACAACTGATCAGTTCTCAGAGTTGAGAGGATTTGTCGCCTCATTTAAGTTAGGTATAGGCGATTAATTTATGACGTTCTTCACTTTAGTTTTTGCAATTTGACTAAGTTTGGTGTTTTTTGGCAAATTTTATAAATTTAAAATTTATGGTATTTTGTTTATAAATTATAGACTTTTAACTAGAAATCATGGCAGCACTTCAAACATATTTATTTTGTACAATTCTTTAACATATGTCAAGCTTGTTCTCAAGTTTATTTGATTAACTTTCCAAACAACGAATTCGTTTTCTGATTTCCAAGCAAACACACAGGCCTAGTTATTAATCAAATCAATACATAAAGAGACTGAAACCATTACAAAATAAACTTGAAACATCACATGGGCCTAGTTATTGCTTAAATCTCAAACCAAAGGATAGAACACTTCATATTACAATAATATATTATACACAATATATAAAAATGACTGACACAATTTCCCAGCACAAATTCTTACATTTTTCCACAGTTGAAACTTCCCCCAAATACGCGGACTCGTGTTACGCACTCCGCAATGCTTACGCCAACAACATCATGGTTATGGATTCACGAGAAGAACAAACTTGCCCAGCAAAGTCGAAATGTCTGCTTGTTAAAACTGTCGCAGACTCAACGATGAAGCAAGGAAATTTAACTTTTCAGTGTAAGTGCAACTGACTTTAAAATATATAAAATTTAAACTGTTTTCTTATTTATGTTGTATTTGCTGTGCGAAAGCTATTACAAAACAACTAACAAATCGTACTCTTATAGAGAAGTATATAGCATTTTAATTCTTTGGGTGTAGACACGCAAAATTTTATTTTGGAATAAACTTTGTAAATGATTGTAAGATCACTCATCAAGTTAATTCAACTTTTGTGTGAAAAAACATATTTCAGCAAACTGGTTTAGTCGGATTTGACAAAAATTAGACTGGCTTCAATCGGGTATTGTGGGGCATCCGAAAGCCTGATCCACATAACATTGAAACGTTAGCTTTTACGTTATTCATGTATTTTGTGTGTTTACATAATTCAACCATGCATTGAAAAGAGTATTTAGAAAAGCAAAATATTAGACTTTGGGTCATATTAGAAAAACTGTACATCGATCCTTATATTAGCTTTTTGCAACATGTTTACATTCCACAGCCACGGTGACGTACGGAGGTTGCACCCCGTCCATCGCCTGTCCAGTGACGTCATGTGATCTTTTGATGACGTCATTAGGCAACGTCACGCTCCCTTTCACGATGAAGGTGACCGACTGTGTGGTGAGATGCTGTGGGGAGGATTTGTGCAACAACGACCAACTCGCTATTACAAGTAAGAACACTTGTAATGTTTTTCTTATGATTTGGTAAATTTTACTCTTCAGTAGAAAAGGATAAATACATTTTTTAAGACCGCTGAAAGCCGTTTTTTGATGTTAACATGAAAAAACTTTATAAATGTTCTCTAATCGTTGGAAACATTTTACCTTTTATAAAAAAAAAAATTAAAAATTTAGAAACAGTTTATTTAACATAAAGCAAGATGTTGGGAAAAATAAAATAAAAACAAAGTTTTCTTAAATAATTATTTTACTTTACTTTTTTAAATCCTGAAAGTTTTTAAAAAGATAGCTTTCTTTAAAGTACCACTTAAAAATAAAATTGTTCCTGATGTTACATTTCAAAATGTTTACTCCTTGTGTAGCTACCGCGCCTACTCCACCACCCACAACTATTCGGACAACGGATGAGTATGGTAAGAAGTAGCTAATGATCTATTTTAAACATTTAGAACAGTGGTTCAAAAAGGGGTCGCGAGAAATTGACAAACTGTGTATGAATTGTGACTAAACATTAAGGCGAAGTGATATTTTCCTGCCACTAATCCTAGAATTAAACATTTAGTATCCAAAAACTGTTACATCATTCGCATTAATGCAACTTACCTGGAAATAAATTGCTGCTTTTGTTAAAATTGTAAAAAGAAGACTTGTCTCAAAAAGATTAAGAACCACTGATTTAGAGAATGATGTTTATATTATTAATTATTGTAGGACAAGATTTTTGAGAAGACCATTTTGTTATCTTGCTTGTTTATATTATTGGATTATTATTAACGGTTGTTTTTTTAATTTTTAGGACAATACAAAAGGTTTCGTTGTTTAAATTTGAATCTAGTTTTAAAAAAAATAAATTGCTCGTTTGCACAAACGACGTCATACGAATGATAAAAATCAAGATTCAAACCAATCAAAAAATATTATGTTCGTTTCGTCGCACAAATCATTTATTCCCCACATTACAACAACCAGTTTTCGGCTTCTAAACTGTTCAGTTATAGTTTGCAGTATTTCCAGTTAGAGATCGGTGCTCGCCCGATACTAAACTGGTAAAGTTCCGATGTGATACAAAATTATTTTTCTGCATTATCGTCTTGTTTTTCGATCAAACGCAGAGTGTTTTACCTAAAAAGACAATATAACATTATGAATCAAACATAGGAATTTTTTGACCTAATATCAGACAAAATATTACTTTGAACATTTCAATTTGATTAATTTTGGTTATGACGACATTTGGTAACTAATCAAGTGTCTTTATTATTTTTTTACATCTTCATTTGCAGGTTGTTTGGTGAGAACGCAGGACATTATGTTTCTTCTCGATGGATCCGGCTCCTTCAGTGCTTTAGAGTTCATGGAGATCCTCAAGTTCGTTAATCACGTGGTCTCTGGGCTTGACCTTGACACCACGAGGGTAGGGGTCATGCAATTCTCACACTGGTACAGACACAGGTAAGATAGAAACTTTAACATGTTGAACTTTAACTATTTTGAAGATATAAGTTACATTAAAAAACAAGCTGTGGTCATAGCCGTATTTGTCGGATAAGTCTTACATTGACCTCATAAAGCAAGGTTGTGTCGGTTTGAACAGTTTTAAATTCAGTTGAAATACAACATCCGAATAAATTATATAATGTAGAAAAATAACTATTAATAATATTAGCTCAAACAAATGCTTAGAACTTCTATTTAAGAACCTTAACGATATCATTATGGGTCGCTAAAGGACAAATTTCTGTTTGAAATGCAACTTTATAAATATTGACAAAATAAACCTAAAACGCATAGCAATATTTTGCTAACTTGGTGATTTACTAAGAAAATGTAAGTTACCCCAAATTATATTTTAACAGTAATAAAATCAGTTTTAATCAGTTTTTTCTTTAAATTACCATATTTCATTTTTTTTTCATCTCAGCCTCTGTTCTTATTTGTTTAACTTCAAATTAATTTATTTTTATTCTTTATCAGGCCAATGACAACCGCTCGTCAAACTTTTCTCAAAACTCACCTTTCAATTGGACAATATCGCACGCTGGACGAATTACAAGTATGATGTAACCATTTGTAATATACACACACAAGCCGCTACATATGCAAAGTGCACATGTACTGTATACTATTATAGTAAACAATAACTGAGTATAGATAACATAGCTAACTTTATATTGTACCAGGACATTGTCCATGCCATAGTTTCAACTTTAATATTCTATGGTAACAATTTGGTTTTAATAATTAGTAATAGTGGTATTTTAAAGACCTGAAAAAGTATGAATAAAACATTAAAATATTTTAATTTCTTACTTTGATCTATGAAGCACAGTTATGCGAAAGCTCGTCAAGAGTGATGTACAATTTGACAACAGTGCCACTTGTTTGAGATTAAGACAAACACGACTATCAACCAGGAATGTTACTAATAGTTTATGTTCATCAGATGGCGATCAGCAGTATTAACCACCACGGCTACACAACTTACACAGCTCATGCGATCCAGAAAGCTGTAAGCATCGACTTCCCACAATCGGGAAGGTTTGGTGATTTCTGCACCAAGAGGATTATTGTGGTGGTCACTGATGGAAAGTACGTGTTATGTTAAATGTTAATATTACTAGGGTGGAACAAAACATCTGATCCTGGTTTCACTCGCGTTTTTAATTTTTTTTAAACAAAAAGAGTTTTTATTGTTTATAAACGTGTCAGCGAAGAAGTGATCGACAAGCAAGATGGACCTTAGAAGCTGCTTTTTGACCAACGATTACCGCTTGCGTATAATTAGTAAACCGAAAGCCATTGCAGACTCTTCACCGCATCTGTCGATCATTGATGCAAGCAGGGCAGGCTAGAAAAACAACTAGCCTGCAGTGAGGTTCGAACTTATGACCTCGGGTATACCGGGACCGTGTCAGAAGGGGTTCGCACCTCACCACAGGCTAGTTTTACGAACAGGATGCAGCAGGCAACAGTGCTATGGTTGTTTCTCGACTTGCTCCTCTCTGAGCCTGTGTAGCTCAGTTCGAACCTCACCATAGGCTAGTTGCTTTTCTATAGCCTTGCTTGCATCACTAGTCAACAGATTTTGTTAATCTGCGTTCGCTTTGTACCTTTTTATATAATGTTTTACTAACGTTACATTGTTCGGTTGATTGTAGGGCTACCGACGGTTATTACCTCCCCACCACAACAAGCTTGGCTCGATCCTTAGGATTCACTTTCTTTGCGGTCGGAATCAGTCATTATCAGCTCAGCGAATTACAGGTGAGCCAATTTCATTGAACGATATTAATCGTGGCATGTAAAAAAACGAAACAAAATTAAAATGATAAAAATATAACTTCTAAACTTGAGGGCACTCGCATATTTATTTTATACATGTTTGTTTTCAATAAAGCTAGTGTAGGGTAAAATTTAAGTTTGTGTCTTTAAAAACATGTTATTGCAATTACTGGCATACCTTGTTTAGGCAAAAAACACTATTCAAAACAAAAAGTAAAAAAATGAATGAATAAAACATACGGTGTTTAAAACTGCATAAAAAAAAGTAATTCACTAAAAAACAAATCGTTCTTATTTTATTCTATTTAATATTTTTATTTATTGTCAGATTATCGCTTCTGGTGCGATCGGCAGTAACTTGCGTGTTTTTACTGTTGAGAACGCCGATCAACTGATGAGCATTACACCAAGCCTTACTTCGCAGATCAAACGCGTTCAGTAAACCGCTTTGTTGCAACAAAATGCAAGGTAAAACAAATTGTGCACTAGATCAGCTGAGTTCTGTAAACATGCTTTCTGGAAAACGAGTCCAAAAGTTTACTTTGTACAAATAAAGATTGTATCGTATTACGTATTTGAAAAACACACCGACCAAAGCGAAGTTTTTTTAATGTTACAAACCACTTCGCTGTTTTATTTACCATTTTTTAGATTTTAGAATGAGTTATTTTATAGTGATCTTACTATTTATTTGTTTTCGATAAAGAGAAGGGGTGGACGATTACTAATACTATATTGAGGACTGATTGCTCCTGTTTGGGTTAAGGGTTGGTAATCGTTAAATTTTGTTTGGGGTATAAATTATTTTTTTTTAGTGATAAAGTTGGGGTTGGGTTTGGGATGAGATTTAAGGTTCTTTAGATCTTGCTCCAGTCTTCTTCCGTTTGGTTGGGAGTCTTATTCCGTTTTGACATTGTTACGACTATTAGATATTACTCCTTTTTTGGTTATATGCTGAACTGTGTGTTGTACGACTTTGATGTTGTTCTAATTCTGATTCAATGGCTGTAGTCCGTTTTATACACGGATTTAGAGCCTAATAGCATTATTTTATAGGTTCACCGCAAAGCAACAGAGCTTGGAATATTCAATGCAAGTGTTTTCTTGTGCATATTTGCAGAAACTTACAGGCGCTTCAGAATATTGATTGGCGCAAAAGTTCCTAATTTTGCATTTTTTGCGATACTTTATAAGTTCACATGCACTGTAAAAATATTGCGCCGTTGCAAATGAGATTGTTTTGCATTTTACTGATGTTTTTTGGGATGTCCGATTGTGGTTTATTGTTATATAGACACCTGAACTTTTGCGAAAAAGGCATTTTTATCAGTCATTTTAAGAACTATGTTACTGAGAACTTTATTTTATACTTCTACTTGTTACCATGTAACGGGCACCGTACGATATTATCAGACATCCCTTAGAGTAAATTAATATAATTTCGACTCTTTGTGTATTAAGCTTTAAGTCTTCGCTTTTTAGGCCGCTAATAAACAGTTTTACTGTCCAAGGATTTTCTGTAGCCGTTACGTCAGAGGCACGCCATTACGTCAGATGTAAAAACGTGGTTATTTTGAATGTAAAAACGTAATTACGTCAGGGGTAAAAACTTAAAATGTCGTTACCTTGGCGCCAGTAAGTCGTTACATCAGAAGTGAAACGTCGTTTCGTCACATAATAATTACAAACTGTACAGCAAATTTGTTCAATAGTGTATATATATGGGTGGAATCCGAAATATTTTGCTTTATTCTTCGCAAATAGTCTGATCAGCTGTTTTACTTTTTTTTTAATCCCAGTTTCACCCAATACCTTTTACCCAGTTACACTTTAGTATTGGTCTCTGAAAATGATCGACCGACCATGGAAGGTTGAGAACAAGTGAGATAAAAATTCATCTTGTCGTAAGTGATGCAACAACACCTAGATGTGTATGTCGCTCAAATATTGAAGAGTTAAGTGGAGAGCATTTCTGGGCCTTATTTAACCGCTGCAGGTTTTTCTAACACAAACAAGCATTTTGGGGGGAGCTTTCGTTTATTAAAAAAATCGTATGTACATATACAGGAACAATGTAGGGCGTGTTCGTCATCAAATCTGTGCAAGCCTCGTATCATGTCTATCTAATAAAACGCATTCTCAGTAAATAGCCGTTTAAACCAGCGGCCACCAAATATTAAAACGTAAACAAAGAAAAAAATTAAATATTTAAAACTAGAATATACAAATCTGCATATTAAAAAAAAATGGAATGCAATGTTTCCTTTTTTCAAAAAAAACGACATTTTAATAAAAGCTCATCCAATATTTTGCCAATTAGTTTTAAAGTTACTTGGTTTAATATTAAAAAAATGAAATAAAATAAATAATTATGTCAATAAAAAGCAACAAAAGATATAGGTCCCGACAATTATTGACCTTGAAAAAAGCTTGGTGACCTCTGGTTATGAACCACATGACTGCTGAGTTTGGCACATCATTATGACGTAACAACAGGCGTGTGTTTTACAGTAAACCGAATACAATGAATGGATAAATATTTATATAAACGTTGCTATCCGCTCTGAACTTGACCCTTCAGTGACGTCATAGTCGACATTTATGCGTAATTGACTCCATCATCACATGACGTCAGATTTACGGATTCGTCAACGCTTCCAGCTGAAATTATGGAAGTGAAATAATGTTCGACATGTCTGTGAGTTTTGAGGGCCAGGTTTGTGTAGAAAAGTTCTTCAAACTAAGCTATCCAAGTCTTTGTTTGATGTTTATCTTTACTTCATTGATTTTAAAATTAGTAAAACATTTTAGGTTACTTTAATGGCGATAGTAAATTACACAATCTCAGCATTGTATTATCTCGTGGGTTCTTAAACTTTTTAACGCGTTTCCTGTTATGTATACTCTCTTTCAAAAACTTTTTTTGATTCGTGTGGACCAGGGTCGGAGTGGATTTTTTGAAGATGACGTCATAAAGCCTATAGACTAGGAAACCGGATGTTTTAGGTCTAACAAATGTAAATACGTTCAAGGAGAAGACGCTTATAATAACATTAACTTACTGTTTCTCAAATACCAGTTGTCGTCCTTGACTCTTTTGTAGGAGCGCCAGATATAACCCTGAAACAAATAGGAGGGAAAAAGCATTAGTTAAGCTCATTGACCAATGGTATAACTGCCTTCTAGCACTTCTGAAGTTCTACTTACATTTAAATTTAAACCAAACAATTCCTAAAAAACTAGTTCAGATCATAATATTTACAGTTTAACATAGTTGTGATTAGCTTGAGCACAATTAGCATAAATAAATTTAAATTTCAATATAAAGTCTGATGTCTTTGTATTTCTTTCACAGTTTGTTTTTCAATATTTTGGACTATCTTGTTCAGAACCAATCACAGCAAATTTAAGCGTAGAAACCTACTTTAGTTGGCGATCCAACCAAAACAAACGGCCACAAAATTTTTGGTCGGGACCAATTGGTTGAGAAACACTGTTTTAATCCGTCAAATCACGCAACTAATGTTATCAAAGTCCATTCCCTTACCCGCTTAGTAAGGAACAGTATTGATAGGACGGCAAGTGTTGCCACCAGGACTCCAGCGAGGATGAAGAGGACAGTTGTTCTTGAGGATGATGTAGCAGGAGGGTGGTTGCTTCCGCTCGTGGGGGAAGATTTGTTGTTTGTAGGACTCGCTGGGAATTTAAAATGTGGTTGGCAAGCATTATTGTGTATTTGCTGTGAGCAGGGATGGGCAACCTACGGCCCGCGAGCTGAATCGAGGCCATCCCTTATATTTACTTCACTATTTTAACTACGTAAAATGTATTTATAGTTTGCGACCATTTTGTTTCTGCATGGAGTGTAACATGCAGTTAAAATAAACTTGTAGACGGCATTGTTTTTAACTGATAAGAGTAGGGAAAAGTAAGGTCGCTTTTCTAGTATGGCTTCACAATAAAATATTCTAAAATTAAGTGTAAAAAAGCCAAAAGGTTATTGGTGATTGAAAATACTATGGCAAATAAGCCGGGGACGAGATAAGTTGCTTGGCTGGCCAGACCCGCGGCTTCGCTAATAAATATTAGAATTGGTTTAAGGTGATGAGACTTATTCTAAAATCATCAAAGACATATTTAAACATTATTTTAACTATTAGCGACACTGGATAATTATTTAATGTGAACATAATCAGTAATTCACTTGTCAAGTCTTCAATATTAAACCGAGCACGTAAAGAACGTAAACTATGAGAATTGTTCAGACAATTCAGACAAGAGATGTTAAAATAGCAAAATACGAAATCACCCTGGTCTGATCTAAACTATTCAAAGTCCAACTCACGAGCAACTGGTTTCTTGCAGCATTTCCTCGTCTCAGGTCCTCCACATTTCAAACTCTCGTAGTAAACTCCCTTGCACACCTGTGACGTATGTTGGCAACTTCCGCTCGATGACGTACACTCTACGTCATCAGCCGTCCACGATTTAATGACGTCACTAGCTGAAATAACACAAAGCAAAAATTGATTAATTTTTTTTTAAATGGAACGACTAGTGTCAAAAAAGCGCAAAAAATATAAGCTAACATAAGACGAAAAACAAACTGATTTATTTGGAGGCCCCGAGTTTTTCAATTATAACAAAACAGGGAAACACCTGCAATATTCAACTCGTTGGTGTACGAACTTGTGAACTTTGTAGTGGTTTTTATTCAAGCATAGTTTAGAGCTATGTTTCAAACTTACTTGGCGCACAGCAAACTCTGAAGTCTGGTCCCTCGCACAAACTGCTGGTGGTGGTTGCGTTGCAGGGACTTTCCCCTTGCTGACAGTGGCCGAATGTAGTTGTGCAACCGATGTCCTTCTGCGTCCAACCATCGACTGTCTCTGGCGCTGTTCGGGAGGTTTTTAATGTTATCCTTTTCGTGGCAAACTTTTTTTCACTAATCGTATGGCAAAGGACAAATCTTATTTATGTCGATATTGACAACAATTCAATTCTACTTAATTTTTAACTTATAATAACCCTTAGAAATAAAAAAGAACACATAGGGCGGACTCTATGAAGGAGTTTTAGCGCGACGTACCGCACAAAAACCTATAGTTTTTAGCACTGGTCATTAGTATTCTAAATGCTGAAAGTTATATTGATTAAATTTGTTACTGAAAAAAACGGTCGTTCTTAAAAAAATCACTCAACGTAGACTCGAGTTGTGCTTCAACATTTTATATACAGAAACACAACACTTCCGTGCGGGTCGTGAGTTCGAACCCCACCACTGGCTATGTACACTCTATATGTGAATACTAAAGTACTTACAAGGAACGCAACACTTTCTAGCGCTTGGTCCGCCGCACAAACCACCTTCGTAGTGGCCAGTGGGACAGGGGTCATGGTCAGGGTGACACAAACCCCACTTTGACCCACACAGACCGTCGTGAGTCGCCCATTCTGTCTCCTGCGATTTACCTGGTAAATGGTGCAAGGGTATATTAGCTCTTATGTTTGAAATACTGAAAAACTATGAAACCTGATGGTATACAGTTAGAAATATTAAATGTGCTTAAAAAATTCAAATTGCCAGACAATTAAGATTCAAATGCGAGAATGTTTTACTAGAAAAAGGTATTTTAAAATACTTTTTTATGTTATTTTCTTCAAATCAAAAAATGTTGATTAAATTTTGTTCTATAGTTTGGGGTTAAAATTCCGAAAAATTCTTACTAAATCGGCAAAATTTATCAATTTTAATTTAGCGAGTAAAAACTTGTACAGTTCATTTTTGCAGATACTTAATGTAACACATTACTCTCTCTAACAGAAAGACCATTTTTTTTAATTTAGCTGTATTCTTGAATATAACATATATTTAGAAAAAAACGATAAACGCGATTTTAACACCAATGATTTTTCTAACTTACTTGGTAGACAGCACTGTCTAGTGTCAGGTCCCCCGCATATTCCCAGTTTATATTCTCCCTGGCAAGTATCACTTCCCAGTTGGCAAGCCCCCAACTGCTGAAGGCATTCCGTGTCTTCACTCAACCAAGAAGCCTTCTGCTCTTTGCCTGAAGTAAAATGGGAAAAGATCACATAAAAAGAGTCTTTTAAACTTTTGTAACGCTGACCCCTGAACAAATTGTAAGAAAATTTGTTTTGGTCCACGTTGTCTAGGTTTAGCTGAATTTTTACAAAAGGCTTCATAAATAGTCCAACAAATGTGAAACTGAGTTTAAACACACTGTGAAGAATTTCGCATTGGTCGGGGGTTCTTAAAATTTTTAAATTCGGACCCCTAAAAAAATGGTCTGCATGAAATTTTTGAGATGACATCATAAATTGACGTCACAAAACAAAAGACAAAATAATCTTTCGGTCCAACAAATGTGAAACTGAAATTGGAGTCACCAAAATAAATTTAAGGAGAAGGCAGCAAAGGATTTTCGCTGAGTATTTTGACAATATACATTCCGGATATTGCGTATAAATATACTGGGTTTGCTTGGTTTACTTGGAGATGTATAGACTTGCTAATTCACCTGGCCGCATACTAGTTGAAAATTCACATTATAAATATCTCAAGGCTTTTTAGAAATACAAGCTATATTTGTTCACAAACACTATTTCCAGCTGACTTTACAACATAATTTGTTTCTGTTCAGTAAATGACTCAATTATAAATGGTTGTCGTATATCGTATATTACACACGCACTTACTTGGGGAACAGCATCGTCTGTGCTCTGGACCGCCGCAGGTTTCTTTATCGAACACACCGGAACACGAATGAGTATCGATTTGGCATTCCCCGTAAGAACGTGTACATCCGGTGTCGCTAACAAACCAACTCTCCTCAACTTTTTGACCTGGGAAAAATATTTAATGATGATCTACATATTTAAGAAAGGTAGCTTAATCCAAAGGTAACTTTTTAACAACTTAAGCAGCAGTTAGTTTAAACCAGGGCTGCGGAGTCGGTTAAAAACAACCCGAGTCCGACTCAGCTCTCAACATTTTGACCCGGGAGAGGATATTTAATGAAGCTCTACATATTTAGGGGAACAGTTTCTTTCAACCACGCATTATGGTCGATGAGCTGCATGTCACTTCTATGAGTGGATTGCTGAATAACCACCTTTTTTAGTTTACGTAAATGAGTGGAATACAAATTGTTAAGTCGGAGTCAGGATTCGACGAAATCGCACATTTAGCCAGAATTGGACTCAGGAGTCAAAGGGTACAAAGTTCCCGAGTCGTTTTTTGTGGTACTCGGACTCGAAATGTTTCAACTGACTCCAAAGCCTCGACTCTCGCCTTAGTATAGTTTTATTGTTTTTCTTTTTAAATTAATTTATAAGCTGTAACGCCGATATATGTACATGGCTATGGTCACATGGAAATGTTAAAATGTAGATTTTCTTAATTTATGCCACTGGCATAAATTATTAGAACACGCTTAAAAAAATATGTCGATTTTATCGAAAGTTCTGGCCTTTAATATTTATTAACATAAACGAATTGTGTTAAAATATTGATGAAAAGCTAAACATTTAAATTGCATTACCAAACCAACAAAACGCATTAACATAATTGTCGAGGGTGAATATCAGAGTTCATGTTGAAATCCTTGCCCGTCTTTGTCATAAGTTCTTTCCAAAGTCTAAAAGTGGTTAAGTCTTCATTTCTGGGTGAGAGTCGGGCTCGGATGTTTCAATCGGCTCCAAAGCCGCGGCTCTAGCCGTTGTATATTTTTATTGTTTTCCTTTTAACTTAGACTGAACGCCGATATATGCACATTTAAGGTAACAGGAAAATGTTAATGCGTGATTTTCGTTATTTATATCGTTAAATGATTGCTTTTTCATTTTCTTGCTTAAGGTTAATTAAAGGCGCAGCAAATAACACATTTCAATTAAACCCTTTGCTTCTTCACGATTCCAAGGCATTGCCAAAACCGCGGATCGAACAAATGTCCTGCGCGTTGTTTCCTATCCCAGGGCAACCGTCATTTGACATTAAACGCCATAGCAGAGGCTTGTGAGCAGTCCTGATATTATCAAAATTCAACGCACATCGATCAGATGTATTTTCCAACCAGTGCCTATGCTTTCATCTTCACCATGTTGCCCCTTTTCTTAGGTTTACCGAACTATCTTAATTTACAGTTCTTGTCACAAAAATAACTTACGTATATATCACGCAGGCATCATAAAGGATTTGCTAAAACCGCGAATGGATCAAATGCACTTTATGTGGTTTCCTATCCCAGGACAACCTTCATTAAACACCACAAGCTGATAAGCAGTCCTAATACCATTCAAATTGAAAGCATATCGATCAGATGTACTGCACTATTCCCGGTTGCTTTGGAACTAATGTGTCTTTCTAAGGCAGTAATTCCCAGCCTATTTGGCCGCAACTCCATATTGTGTCGCCGTGTAATATGTTTGTGTTGCTACATCCGTAGTTTACATTGTTAAACTTATCGGAATAGGTTCTGAACAAGATTTATGTAGTTACTTTTTTATGTTAGTAAAATTGCTGAAGCAATGCGACAAGAAGGTTTATAATAATTAAAATGAACTTATTTATTAATGTTTTATTCATCCCTATGCTTTATCTCAAAACTAAGCAATGTTTGGATATCTAAACGTTAGTTACAAAGTACATTGCGCCACTTATGCTGTCTTATAGCAAAATCGGCACAGAACCATTTAAATTGTTTTTACACTATTTTGACAGATTTGTTAACACCGTTCTTAAAAGCTTTGGCAAATTTTGCACACACGTTTATCCCAGCTTATAAAATCCAATGTAAACATCGGAATTCATCGACTCACTTGGCACGCAGCAAATCATGTCCTTATCATCGCAAATCCCCGGCACAGCTGCGTGGTTGTATTTACACTTCGAACCCTCGTCCTTCGTCAAACAAACACCGTAAGCGTTCACGCACAGCAGATCTGCTGGCTGTGACGTCACCGTTGATGACGTAGCCGATGACGTGGTCGGCGGACTGGTTGTGATGACGTCACTTGTGGAGGTTGCCGCTAACGTTGTAGTTGTAGTTGTGGAAGATTCTGAATGAAATTAAACGTTTTTTTAAATCCTTCTAACTAAATAAATGAAAAACAAATTTAAAGACTAATTCTGAATAGAAAATTTGTAATTGTGCTAATATCATGGGATAGCGGTACCGATACATTTGCATGTTTTGATTAAGTTGAGCATTTTTTTTTTTAAAGTGGAGCTTTTATTTTCACTTGAATTTTGACACTAATGATGGCATGAGGTATTGCCAAAACGTTAGTGAACAACGAAATGTCAATTTTATCGAATATTATGGCTTTAGCATTTTTGTCAAAATGATGAAAAAGCCCACGTTTGTGTTCCAAACGGTTTGAATTGATTATTTTAGTTTAGTACGGTAATGAAACTGATTGATTTCGCATTAGATCGGCCGTACTTTTCGCTTAAAATGTTAAGCATCGGAATAAAATACAAAATATCGTACAATCCTAGTCAAAGCAAACTCGCAGGCATTTCAAGATTTTTATCGGATTGATTAAACAACCTTTTATTTGTGCTTGAGTTGTTGAACCGTTGAATGTTTGAGCGAGTGATGAATTAGAATCTGTTGTGACAACATCTTGCGACAGAACCAGATTAATGAAGAGTAAAATCAAAACAACGCGCCTCATTTTGTTCCTGCTTGAACAACAAGTTGAACAGGATTCACTTTACTTGGACAGGTTAACAGCGCGGTAAAGTGACATTAATCTCACTCAGAGGTCACTAAACTACAGACCGCCGGTTTAATCCTTTGACCCGCGGCATATTTCCGTAATAATTTCGAAATACCGTTAAAATTGCATTCATTAACTAAAATTTTAACAGATGCAAAACTAAGCTAAGTTTTAATAAAATTTTAAACTGAACCACAATTTAATCACAAGCTCACTGTATATTTTCTTAATTTTTTTGGTATTTTTATGTTGTTTAATAATTAAGTCAAATAAGGTCTATACAAAATATTATCCGGCCTGCGAAAGCCAATCTTTACAGTTATCCGGTTTATGAAAAAAGTTTGGTGACCCCTTGAGTTTGCTCGGTGGTTTTCAATTCTATACAAGAATTTTACACGACAATTAAAATCATTCGCGTGCAATAAAATACCTTTGAATTTAAAGAACGTCACTATATAAATCCGACGTATAATATATAAAAACATTATAAAAGTAAGTTAAATATAGCAAAGTTAATTGAGATATTATGGTGGCACTGCTTCACTTATTAAATGCACGTATTTCGGGTTTAGAACTAAAATCTTTCACGAGAGGAACCCCTAAAACTTCACTCTATTCTATACTGATGCCATGGCAGACTAAACTCAAAACTTTACAACGATAACATAAACACTTCAGATTTGGTGCAAAATCATTGAGGTGATACAAATTTAACGAGAAATCAAAAACATCCGGAAATATATTTCACAACAAATATATTGCCTTTGTGCAGCGATATCTGCGTTTTTGCAGTAAATATGTTTTTGTTTTTTACCAGCGGATATGAATGAAACAGATTATTCGCATAAGGCTTAAATTAATCACTGATCGCAATGTTTTAAACCATAAGCATTTATAAGTAACGAAAAACAACTGTTGAACTTGTTGCTAATCGAACATTTTTTTGAAACGACTTGACTGAATTGACTGTTATTTGTAAATTTAAAGTCACAAAACAAACATAATATTTATAGTCTGTTTAAAAACAGTATATTACCTAAACTAACTGCTGATATCATACACGTAGATCAACATAACAAAATTATTAATATAAACTATATCCCGTTGAATTAAGCATATTTAAACTATGGAATTGTAAAACAGTTGCTACTTTACACTTTTTTTCTACAGTTTTGTTTAAATCGGAACTATTTAGGTCGTCAAACTGCCTAATTACGATTATCCTGTTCAACAGTTTTACTTTTAACGTACAGCAAATCCGCAAAACTAGTTTTAAAAGGTGACACAAACCTTATTGTATCACAGGCAATCACTTGGTAGGCGATTTTACAGGTTTAACGGGAAACGCGCGACTGTAACATACCTTTCCATTATAACCTGATAAAATGGAACCTGTCGGTCTGTAAAATCTATTTTACGACCCTTTTCTGATTGTTTTACAACGCTTTTGATATTTTCTGACGTCGTCTTTCTGTTCTTAATGTGCTTTTCTTATTTATCACAAATCCGGGTAATAAATCTTGAATGTACAGCATATATACATAGTGTTAGACTTGGACAACCAGAATTAGCCACTCTTTCAAATTAGGTTAAAATAAAATGATATCTTTTTGGTTTTCCAAACTCGATTAGAATTACCAATAAGAAAATTCATCTTTTGACCTGGACGACGTTTATTCATTTCACCACAATGGACACAGACAGTAGCGAATCTGTTAACGACGAAAATTCGAATTGAACATCGAATTACTTCACACAGGCAATTCACAAATTATGCTAGGGGTACAAGCAATATGTCGCTCATGATCTTTAGATAAAAAAAAGCTAGTCTAGTCTGCATAGAATAGACTGTTGCAACAACACTATGCAAAGTGCGCTGCGGAAGGTATCGGTCAAAGTTTTGCATGAACCTGTCAGATGTGGGTAAATTTACATCTAGGTTATGTTATAAACACAAACAGTGCCGGCATACTTACATAACGCGGCAAAAGGTAACAATAACGGCAAACTTAAAATGAAAAACTGTTAACCCGTCAACATTACCAATTCTTTGTCGTGTCCTATTTTTCATTTTTCGTAATTTTTATAGTTTTTTTTTTATTTATTATTGTAAAACCTTATCACTCTCCAACTTTTGTTTTAGGCAAAGAACAATCTAGCAATCATTCTCTACTTTGTACAAAACGTTCAACGTCGCTTCAAATCTTATCTTAAAAACGGCTATATTACCGACGACATATATTTAATAACTTCCTGCATATCTTGTAATACGAGATCATGCACTCCATTCATTTGGTAAGCTTTATTCTCAAGCCTATTCTAAACTCAGACAACAGAGTTTATCACCGACACAAATGCAACACTAAAGTCTACATCAAATTAATCAGTATTTCACGCACAGTTTTCTGTCCCAAGCTTAGTGTGTTGCTACAAGTTTAAGTTAACAAAAGGTTTACAGTCGTAAAATAAGCTCTATTAAATTTCCCAAAAGGGTATGACGCAAAAATCTTACTAAAATGACTTAAATCCTATTAACTCACGGCTTCTTTAGAGTCAGTGCACATTGAAATGTATCATACGTTGTCCTTTCTTAATACTTAGACCGGGTCTTGACTTTTTAAACACGTATATTATTTGGCTGTATATTATTATCATTTTTCTCAACAGCAATCCTCCATAAGTTGGGGTGTGATGCTTGCTAATTTCTATACTTTAAAATGCAAGGTTTAGGAGTAACACAGAACTCTAGAAATTGTTTTCCTGCATAATTCCCTAATTCTTTACTATTTGTATTTAACCTTGCAATAGATATTCTATATCATTCGACAAGCTTAATATGGAAACTAACTAGCACGTGACATTTAACAAGAAAACAAATGAATTGAAAACCGCGCGTCTAACAATATGATCAAGCACCAGCATTCATACACAACCCTGTAATAACCTCAACAGTCAAATACAAGGAGCAGCTATAACCTGTTTCCTACAGTAGGCTATTAAATAACGCGAGCACTGAGCAGAGTCATATTGTCGATTGGAATGTCGGGACTTGGGTGCAAGCGATCGAACCGTCTGCTACTAATGCATTATTAACGCCAGATTAGTAGTAGCACAGACAGTACGATACAGCTTGAGGACAAAACGTAAATGCTAGGAATAGGTGTTAGATCAGTGGTACCCAGCCTTTAAGACTTACGGAATAATACAAAAAAACTTAAATAGGTTCTGACACAATTACTCACATTTTTCGTCAAATAATTTAGTGTAATGTAACAATAGCGAAATTGGAACTATGCATATTTTGATAAATTGTCCATAATGTGGAAGCATTTTTCTTGATTTAATGCACACCAATATTACACAATCAATTGTATAAAGTAGGTTATTATTAGAGCAATACTTGAAATCTAAAATATCTCTCGAAACCCTTGAGCATTAGAAATGACACCTCGATTGTAAACCACTGTGTAAAACTTTGGGTAACGTCTTGCATTAGTAGTCACAATAGAAACTCGTAAAGTACGATGTTAAAAAAAGACTTTTTGGTGTAAAATGGTTTTAAGACCACTACGTTGACCAAGGTTCAATTTAGAAATCTCCTCGTTTTCCAATTCTTTCTAGCAAGTATTTCGATGACCTATTTGTACAAATTAAATTTATTTTGGAAACCAGTTATTACCACTTTTAATCTCACGCAAAAAGTCTTGCGTTAAAGCAACACAACAAAATATCACAATGTACAGTAGGCTAATCATATACGCCAGAAGCTTTTAACTTAGTTCTGCCGTACAGGCCTGAATTCGAAATTGCTTCCTTTTCCTGAAGCTTTCTCATAAAAATCAAGTCATGATTAAAAAAGGAATTGTTAAAAGTGAAAGATCGCGGCAGCACATTAGAGCATCACGCTTTTCTTGGATCACTTCTATATGTTACTACATTTACTTGCATATGGATTTAAGCTTAACCTAGATTGCTCATCAAACATTTAAAACTACGAAAACTTAACTCTTCTCAGGGGTTTCCTAATGGTTGCACCCTTATACAGTTACTAATGGTGTTTATTTCGTTTATTAGAAATGCGCGTTTGCTTGAAACAAACCTGGTTGTTGGAAGTCGCTTAATACAGTGTTGCTGACAAGTCATTTGAAGTTACTCAATCATTTGTAAAACAGCTTGAGTCCGGGTCAAATCATTTCGCCAAAAAACTTAAGTTAAGTCAAGTCTTTTAAAACAGTGACTTAAGTAAATCCTTGAAATAAGTCATTACAACAATGTTCAAACTTTATATATTTCTTTCTCTTGTAGACTTCACTAGACCGTGCGTTTATTTCACGATCTGACGTAATACGACAAATAGCCTTGTAGTTAAACCAATTTGGACTTAGCGGCGTTTTTTTCGCAAATTGAACAAATCTATAAAATCACAACCCGTGAATTAAAAGTAGTAAAAAAAAGTAGTAAAAAAAAAAAAGTAGTAAAAAAAAACATTAAATCTCAAAAATCTGCAACTACACTATAGTTATCCTGGACAACGTGAACATTTACATCGTGAACACTTTAAAAAGTCATTTTGAAATACGCAGGCGAATCGTTTTGACCAAAGCATTAGTATCCACGATCAAAAACATCAGATATAGCTTAAACAATAGAGTTGTATTAACCACGATTAATCTGTCGTTAGTATTACTGAACACCGCAGCAGCAAACCATATTAATAATCTAAGAATTAACCTAAGATTCACTCTTATTGGGCATTTTAAAAGGGTGCCTTGATATAAAAAATCAAGCAGTGTTCAGCAAAAGGCGGTCGTCAGTCGTATTTTAAATGCTTGGACCGCTGAATAAAAAGTGCAAAGATTAGAGTTTAACCAATGCGGGCGTCGCACAGAATAAAGCACAATTATTTTTTCTCAAGTATTCTGTTCAGCAGCAACACATTGCCGTAACATTTTAAGTCCGAACACGTTTTGAAACACACAGGAAATCGTTTTAACCAAATGAATATAAGCCACGAAAGATTAAAAACATCAGAAGAAGTTTAACCAATGCTCTCGCATAAACTACAGAATAACGCTCAATTAATCTGTATCTCGCATTACTTAATACCGCAGAACACCGCTTTGTATTCATTTAAATCCAAACACCTTGAAAAGTTGTTTTGAACAACACAGAAGAATCGTTTTAACCAAAGCATAAGTATAACCCACCACTAAAGACACCAGATGTAAGCAATACAGTGCTAACTCGGACGATAAATCTGTCGTTCGCATTACTGGACACCGCAGCCGCACACCATATTAATAACTTAACCTTGACTTCACACTTCAGTCAAATCAAGCATTTTAAAAAGACGCCTTTATATGAAACTTAAGCCATGTTCGCTTCAGCTAAAGCGGTCGTCACTAGTAGTTTGAACACTTTCGAGAATCGCGTCTAACCAAAGAACGACGCACGAATAATCTGCCAATCTTCTTAATAACTTATGTCTAAACCTTGGATTCACTCTGCAGGCAAATCGAACACTTTAAAAAGTCATTTTGAAATACGCAGGCGAATCGTTTTAAGCAAAGCATTAGTATCCACGATCAAAAACATCAGATATCTTAACCAGTACAGTGGTTTCAAGCACGATTAATCTGTCGTTCGCATTACTGAACGCCGCAGCCGCGCAAATCGTACATCCTCTGGCTGCTCTATGATGAAACAATAGAGCGTCTATCTACGTAACACGTGTCGCCTTTGTTCTTGCGCGATTCGATCGACTCCGGGCGCGGACGGAAGCGCGATCGGTGGCACGCGCGCGTCCGTCGCGATTCGTCGCGTGATTAATGTTACGTCACAAACGAACGATCGATCTGCGCGAAGGCGAAAACCCGAAGTGAAGACTCGAAAGCGGAATTATCCATTAATACCTCAGTAATAAGGACAACGACATATGAAATCAAATGCGCAGTAATATCTACAGCGGAATAATATCTCACTCATCTGAATAAGGCCTTAATGCAGTGGTTCTCAACCGGGGTGCCGCTGATAGGTGTTTGAGATTTTTTAAGATTTTATTTTTTGCTCAATTGGAAGCTTCTTGATACAACTATTTGTGCACGATTAGCGACCATTATATCAAATGACATTTTTCTAAGTTGATTGTGTTGTTCCACGTCTATTTATTGTGAAATTTTAGTAAAATACTCATCGAAAATTCAAGTCGGGGTGCAGAAAAAATATTTATTAGTTTTGAGGGGTGCCGTAAGCCATAAAAGGTTAAGAATCACTGCCTTGATGTGTCGAAATATTTGATATTTTGTGAATCAGCGACTTATACTTTAAACTGTACCACAAAGACCTGTGTCCTGTAAGGTATAAGGCCAACCATAAACTGCAATGATATATATTTGATTACTTTTTGAAATAGCGGATAAATTCGACAATTTTAATCACTGTTTAGTTTGGTGTACCGATATTTGTTGAAAATCGTATATATCTAGTTCTAAATCTGGAAATCTGATGAAACTGTTGAACGTGAAATTGTATTGTATTCTCGAAAATCTTTCGCACACCCTTTCGTTATCAGGTCATGTACAAATCTAAGATACCGTTAATCTCTAAACGAAAACCTTATTTGCTTCTTAGTAGCATCAAAATTATGTTGGTATTCTTACTACTGCACATTAATAAATCTATCGCTTTAAAACTACGCACAAAGCCGCCATTCATGCTGAAGAACACCCTACCACTCATTCTGATATACCAAAGCATCACGTGTTGACAGGTACACGGCGCTTAATGCGAGTGGGTCGCTGATGATAAGCTGTCAACAACCGACAATGTAGCATCTGTAACATTTCCCATAAGAAAGCACACACAGTGGGATATAGTGTTGGTCGTTTCGCGACAAATATTAAACAAATAGAAACCGCACATATTGCGACATGCACACATGTTTAAATTATAATAATAAAACATATGATAGGTATAACGGTTTATAATTAACAGGGTTGTATTTAAATAAATCAGGTAGTTTTTTGTCCAATTTTGCCTGATTTGTTCACAAAAAATATTTTGTGATTTTTAATGTTTGTTATTTATCTATCTAAGGCTAGCTTTCTTGGATGTGCGTAATATATTATTTCCTTTCAAATTACATAAAAATAAAAAATACAATTCCGCTACTTAAATGTTCAGTATCAATATCTACTTCGGGAAATACCCTAAAATCAAGAGACTAACATATGTAAAATACGTCTTCAAATAAAGGATGTTCACAATTTATATATTGAAATCAATTATTATGATATAAAAAAGAAAATATAGCAAACTTATAAACACTACAAATCCTAATTATGTGTTGAATTACAATTTACCTTTCATTTTTGTTTTTATTTGCTGTTTGAGAATTAAAAAAAAGCTTAAAATTTATGTCACGCATGAGTGCGTAAGAGTTACATTTTTATTAATGCGTAACAATATCCACTGTAGCTTGGCGTATTATACTTTAAAGTGAAGGTTAATTTTTTAGTTTATTTAGTTTTATTCAGTAACAACATCAGCGTGTTAAACTTTAGGAGGTAGTTGCAATGTCGCTGTTTAGTTTTGGAGATATTTTAAGCCGAATTCCTTTTCCTTCTGCGACTAACTTGAAGAGGGTTGCTGTTGTTTCATTCTCACTTGCAGGAATTATTTCTATTTTATCCACTGCAATATATCTTAGAAGGTAACCATTTCTTACTGTTTAAAATGTTCAGCCAATACAAATACTGCCGCTGGTCTAGAATCCTACCACATTATTAAAACAACGCACAACAGAACATTTGGGTTAGGGTGGGTCAAGTATTATTATTAAACAATAAATATAATAATACTTAACTCATTTATTTTATTGAAGCGTTTTAGCATTTTTTTGTTCACTACTTTGATTATTTAATTTGCTTTTTTCTGTGTATTCATTAAATAAACAATTTAAAAAAAATAAAAACGCAAATTTAAATTCTTAATCTTTTGACCGAAAGTTCCTACTTTTTTTTAACTAGGGTTGGCAAGCTTGTCAATTGACCGGTCAAATACTCATATTGGATTCCAATGTTGTACATTTTTTAAGGTTGTTTTGTGATGTAAGTTTTTAATAATACTTTTTAAAAGAATTAAAATATAAAATGGTAGGGTTTACCTGATGCAAACACATGTTCTGTGGTAATAACTAAGTGTTTCTACTAGAAAAGTAGATTTATTTTGTTTAGCTTAGAATAAATGCACCTATATGATGAATCGCGTTTTCCATAAAAGGAAACATTAGTTGGGTATACCACAATTTTTTCACTTAGAAATTTAGAAGAACCAAATCCCTTGTCTCCAGTGGGCCCTGGTGATGATTTAGAAAATTCAAATAGTGACAAAAGTTGTGACGAGAAGTAAAAATATTTTTTTACTGATGTATTTACTTGTTGTTAAATTTCCTTAACAAACTTGTTGGCTTAACTTGGTGGTTGTAGTAATGGTAAAAATTACTACAATACTGCTGTGCTGTAGTATTGCTTGCAAGAAGGGCATGGTTTTGCAAAAATTCTTATTGATAGTCAAAAAATAATTGTTTTTGTTTTACAAACCATTGCACTTGAGCCAAAACTTTCATATATTTATTTAAAGTTAAAATTAAGGTTTATTTTGAACTTCAATTGCATTTTGATGATGTGTATAGTATTTGATCAATATTTGACCGCATTTTATTTGACCGGTCAAATGCCCAACCCTATTTTTAACACTGTCTTTTATCATTCAGAAAGAGGAAAAAGAGGTTTTCACCCGAGCTTAAAGATGGCAAATCACCTCGTGATGCAATTTCAAGACCAGGATATTTGCCCAACACAAGCACTGCTAATTCATGTAAGAATATTAATCTTACAATTTTTATTATAGGTTTACTATAATTTTAATTAGTCAGATGCAATATATGTCTAATTGCAAACTTTAGATATTGCAGAGGGGAGATGACTTTGTAGCTTAAAATTTGCGGCTGTAATAATTTAATGGCTAAAACAAGGTAGTATAACAAAAACATTAGCGGGACAAATGTTTTGTTCAATGAGCAATTGCTAAACGCATTTTATGATAACTTTACCTGAATCGCTAGTTGTGGCAGCCTAACCTTAAACGTATGGTTTTTCTTAACATAATACTTTCTTATTTAAATATGTAATTCCTATGTAAATTTAAAAAAGATAGGCCATACTTGTTATTTAACAGTGATAATTTAATTTTTTTTCGAATGTAAACATTTCTACCTTTTTACATCTGAGATTTTCTTATTATTGATTTTTTTTAAAGTTCACTATCCTTTTGGCTTTCAGCTTTAATATATATTCATAATTATTCCAATTTATTTCTTTAGCTCCAACTAGTGCCAAAATAAAGAGAAGAGTTCGGCGTCGTAGAAGGAGATCGTTGAACAACAGTTTCACGTCTTCATCCGCTGCAAGCAGTTTTCACAGTAACCGGTATTTTATTGTATTCTGTTATACTTTAATTTATATTGTAAGCAAATAAACTGTAATAAGAGGATTATTATAATTCTTTAAAGATAAATCTATTTTGGGGGTTAAATGAACAGTGCTAAACAATTAAAATTTTGGTGTTTGTGTTTTTTTTTTAGACAGGCTGTTGTAATTTGATTAAAGCTACTATGCCCAATAACTGTTTTAAGCAAATAAATTGTGATCTAAAGAAAACCTAACAAACTGGAATCGCATTTTATTCAGTGGAACAATAAATATTTATTTGGCAAATAAACCACTAAACTTTTAGTATTTAGGTTTGTTGTGTTTTCATTTTTACAAGCAATATATAAAGTAAATGTATGTTTAGGTGAATTGAACAATGGTAAAACTATAATCATTGCCTTGCTTGTTGTAGTAGTTTTGCAGCAATATTTACTTTATTATTGTATTATATATATGCTACTTTACAACAACTCTTGCATCACATAAAATTTACTTAGATAAATAATACAGTGCCTCAAAGCTATGGTTGCTTTATGCTTTTTAAAGTCTTTAAGTGTTTTTAAATTGATTTTCATATTAGGAATTTTTGAAAGAACTTTTTTGAAATACCTTTTCAAAAGTCTTCAAATAGTCGTTTTGAAAATTAATTTTATTACATAAAAAAAATGTTAAGCAATCAAATTTAATGTCTCACAGAATCCTTAACTTTTCTTTGAAAAGTATGTCTGAGTTTTCTTCTGTAAATTGTGTGGCAACCCTGCATTTGTGTTTGTGTATTGATTAATAACTAAAGTTGATTGAGGAAATCCTGTAAGTTAAACAATACCCAATTGATTGAAATGTGTTTAGATGGCGTCGATCCTTGCTGACAACGGACAGTGAAATGGATCAAGTGGAATCACTTTACCAAGAAGGTAAACTTAACTTGACCTTGGATTACTGCAAAAGTGGCTTTTTATATTTGCTCTGCAATGTAAAGGGGTTACAAAAGTCTTGTATTGTGACTAAGTTTTGCATTACTGGTTGAATAACTTGCAGGATTACCTTGTGAATCAAAATTAATAGTTATGTGAAGTAGAAATTCCAAAGCCCATACAGAAGTAGGCATTATTTTGAATGTTTCATGTATGTCTCTTGTGGAAAAAAAGATATTTGAAATGTTAACAAAATGATACCTTCTTCTGTATGGGCTTTGATATTCATTCTACATCTAACTACGACCTCAAGCCATTATCTTAAGATTTATTCGAAATGTTCGCAAAATGCTTTCTACTTCTGTATGGGCTTTGATTTTCATTTATGTCTAACTACAACTTACAGCCTTAGATTTCTTATGCTCCAAGCAGTATGCTCCATAACTAATAATATTTGTTACAAATTTTTTTATTAATATTTAGTCTGAACTAAATTATATTTTATGGTCATTAGGTCAAACAGTCTGTTTGGCTTAAAATTGAGCAGCCATTGAAAAAAATATGAATACTTGTGACAGTTTTAAAATTATAAATGATGCTTTCAAAACTTAATTGTGTATCATTTACATCAGTGTTTCTATTTTGTTTTCTTATATTAGTCTGAAGGCCAAAATTATTTTAAATGTATATAGGTGTTGATTCGTTCGAAGCTGCCTTACAAAAATGGGAAGAAGCAACTTCTATTCTGCAGACCAGTAATCATTCAAGGTATGCAAGATTAGTAGTAATTAGTTATATATTAAGAATAATTATAATTGGCTTATAAAGTGGAAATGCTTCATAATGAAATGCTTTTAGTTGTTCCATAGCTCAACTTAATTAATCAAAAAGTTTTTCAGGTAACGTTACTTCTCTTCACGAATATTGTGTAATAAAGATTAATATAAGCAGCCTGTGTATTCAATAGACAGTTTATAATGTCAATAATACAATGCTTGTAGTGTTTGATTAAATGTAGGTAACCTTTGACCTAATTTTACTCTAATCCTCAAGAAAAAGGAAATTTACCTTAAACCAGTGGTTCTTAAACTGTTGGTAATGCCGCTGAAACCGGAATTTTATTAATTATTAAAAAATTATTGCCTAGCATGCTGAAATGCAAAAAGTAGGCAAATTTTCATGAAATATCAAATATTGGTTCATTAATTTTTCAAACATTGCTTTGTTAAGACAATAAAATGCAAACACAACATAGTTAAACTTTATTGTATGTTTCAAAAGTGTATTAATTCATTAGTTGATCAGACTTCGTTTTTTTCAATAGTTACTCTTAACAGGTCTAACCATGTCAAAAAGGCTGAGAACCATTGCTTTAATATACATCCTTTATTCTTGTTACCTCAATATACAGCTCAAAATTCTGGTTTGTTGTGTTTTGTATTTCCTGCTTATTAACATGCGATGATGATGTTATTGTTATGAGCTGTGTTTTTATTGCAGCGATGACAGACAAGCCGATGAAAGTTTTTTTCTTCCTTCATTTTCAAGCGATGGGGCTCACAACGATAATTCATCTGAAAACCATAAGTAGGAAATAATTTCTATTTTAATAATAAATTTTTAGTTTTGCTAAACTAAAAAAATTGTATCTATTCTGTTTATATATACTTATTAATTGTCAAAAATGTATTTTCCTACAAAAAAAGAAAATATATCAGCCTGCAAATTTAAATCATATTATTAAATTAAAGAAATTTATGTTACTTCTTTTGTATATCAGGATTTAGCTACTGGGTGTAAATAATTAATTAATTGAATGGCAAGTTACAAATGAAAATTAAAAGTAATAATATAAAGCTGGAAATACTAACTATAATTAATTGAGTTCTTTTTAATTAATTGAGTTTCACACAAATGGGTTTGTTTAAGTAAAACTCACCAATTGAAGGGTTTCACACAAAACTTGTCTTTTTACCAATATATTTGGCAAAGCAATTTGTTTAAAAGAAGATATGCAACCTTTGTTACTTTATTCTGTTCTCTTAAAAAATGATTTTTGCTTTTATTTTATTGTAAATATATAACAATCATCATTACAGTTTTTATTATACAACTTAAATATGATCAATAATGCTAATTATTATTTTACTTCGCTAGTGGAGTCGTGCGTTCAACTTCATTTTCAAGCTCGGTCGGAAGTTACAAGAAAGTACAAAACAACAATTACTCTCAACCTGAAGGTCACCTTGATGATTTGCTGCTTGAACTTGAAGAACGCAGCGTAAGTTGTTTATGTTTATTAGAAAATAAATAATACGCAAATATATGATGAAAGTCACAATGCCCTAAAAATTCAACATATACTGTGCTTAGTGTGAAAATGCACCCTAAACGTAAAGTAACCTTGTACAGCATAAGTTGTTTATTTTTAAATGAAGACACAATTTGTCTGTTCTGCTTGCTGTGATCATATAACAGGTCAGAGGATTGAAAAAATAACCATAATACTCTTAAACTAAAAAAGGGCTCTTTTTCGCACTTTCAATTATACTTTTTGGGGGGAGCTTTGTAGTGTTACTTTTATATCTATTGTCTAATAATATATATTTTTTAGTAGTTTATTTGTAGTTTTTATTGAGTATATAATTTGAAAAAAAGTTGTGCAAAACATCATATTTTACTTCTGTTCCAACGGCTTCATACAAGGTGTTTGTTGTTTAACCACGCAAATCTGCAAAACTGCGTTTTAGCTTTGTTTTGCTTTAATTGAGTTTTAATTTTTTTGGCATGAAGTGCTGATTTAGCCTTTACTTTATTTTCTCTTTATTCTCTTTAAAGAACTCAACTTCCCAAACTTTTCCCGAAAATAGAGCTCTTTTTGCATAATGCACTTTTTATTTAGAATTTTCGGGCATTGTGGTGTTACTTTTATATTTATTGGGTATTTTGGAAAAAAATTCGTGCAAAACATCATATTTTACTTGATCTGTTCCGGCCTTACACAATATGTTTGTTGTTTAACCACGCAAATCTGCAAAACTGCGTTTTAGCTTTGTTTTGCTTTAATTGAGTTTTAATTTTTTTGGCATGAAGTGCTGATTTAGCCTTTACTTTATTTTCTCTTTATTCTCTTTAAAGAACTCAACTTCCCAAACTTTTCCCGAAAATAGAGCTCTTTTTGCATAATGCACTTTTTATTTAGAATTTTCGGGCATTGTGGTGTTACTTTTATATTTATTGGGTATTTTGGAAAAAAATTCGTGCAAAACATCATATTTTACTTGATCTGTTCCGGCCTTACACAATATATTTGTTGTTTAACCACAAAAATCTGCAAAAATCGCATTTTAGCTATATATTGCTTTAATTGAGTTTTAATTTTCTTTGCATGAAGTGCTGATTTAACCTTTACTTTATTTTCTCTTTATTCTTATTTAAGAACTCAACTTCTCACACTTCTCCTGAAAGCCAGATTCTAATTTGGCTTTCTTCCTGCCTTTCTTCTAACTCTGCTTCCTCTGAACAAAAAAGTTTTCCAAACTTTAAACCTCCTTCTGGTCTTTCTGGCCCAAAAAAGTCGCGCGAAAGCCTACTCGAAAAACTACATCACTTTGCACAATTTGAACTGCGCAGAATGGCTAAGGAAAATGTAATTTAAAAAGCTTGTATTTCTATTTACTAAAATATGGAAAGAAAAGGCGATACATTTCTGTAACATACAAATGACAATGTTATGTTTCAAAAACAACTCTTAATATGGCTTTTGTTAAATCTATATTTTGGTTTACTTTTCCCTGTTAATTAGTGTTTGAGAAACCTTATTTTTAGTACAAAATAAAATCATAGCTCAATTGTAAGAAACACTTTTATTAAAATAAGGTACGTAGAAAATTTTTAAGTTCAATTTATTGCACAAGACTTTTTAAAATTCCCTAAACGAAAAGCCACAAGGGTGATGAAACTTAAATTAAGGTTGTGAGAGTTGAAAAATAAAGATGTTTTTAGAGAATTTTGGCATTCTTTTAGGTCAACGACAGCAAAGACTTTTCTTCATTCGAGAAGCAACTTCAGTCGATAGTGAACCACGCCCAGCATATTCAGGATGCACTTGGATCAGTGGTCTACAACCATAGTGATACTGGTGAGTACATTAATTATCTTACTTAAACACTGGTACAGATGTGGCACAATAGTTTTATGAAGGAAAAAACTGTAAAATAGGTTTAGAACAAAACACAACAGAACGTATTTCAAAACAGATTATTCTGTAAAATTAATTAGAGCGACACAAATGAAACTAAATCTAGCTTTTTAAATTGATCTGTGGCCCACCTCAAATGCTTCCATGGCCCACCAGTGAGCCATGAACGAAATTGTTGCCAGCTTAATTTAACAAAGGAGAAATAAGACTGTAGCGTAAAAAATTAATTTAATAAATATGGGTCATGTCTTCATATTTCCTTCGCAATTTTCGTAAAATTTCGAAAAATCTTGCTGTGAACCAATCTCAATAAACCTTCCCATATATAAAACTACTTATAAAACTGGCGACCCAATCAAATGGAAGCACAATTTTGTGTCCCACCCAAATGTTTAGAATCACTGCCTTAGCCTATTGTCACATTATAGTTTTATCTATTGAAAGGTTTCGCCTCTTGTTTGGCTTATATTACAAGCAGATTAAATGTTCTTATAAGAGCTTGATCTCGCATTTAGTTAAGATTTAATTTCACTTTCACATCAAATTAATATAATTTAAATATTAATCACATATTAGATTATAGTATTACAAGATTAGGTGCTACTTATTATTCTACTTTATAAATTTATATCTCTGCCGAATATTGAATATAAGTTTAGTATGCTTGTAGGATTATCCCATAGCTTTGCGCTAATCTTATTAATATTATAACAACATGTTTCCTGTATCTTCCCAAAGCACTATGTTATGTGTGTTCAATCTTATAACCATGATGTATTTTATTTATTAAAATTGCATTTCACGTTTTTGTTAAATATATTTATTTATTTAAAACTTGCGAACATGTACATTAAAACACTCTTACAAAGCAACAAAAATCCTTAAAAATATTACTAAAACAAACTCAGAATCTAGAATAAAAGGTAATAATATAAAACTATTAACGGATAAATTTAATAAAAAAAAATTACAATCTAAACAAAATAATTTATATATATGTATTTTATCTCCAACTTGTTGATAGGTTCTGACACCGACATCACCTTGACTGGATTCGATGACGATTTATCTGACGCAGATTCTGAATCCAACGCTTCATACGTCACAGCTCAAGAGGTAGTTTAATTTTATTGAGGACGCGGAGTCGGTTAAAATTATTCACCAATGATACATAGTTGGAAAATATTCCACCTTTACTATTTACAGCTTGCGGCCTTACGTATTTTGGTTTTGGTTCTGCTCTTATGTGCACGTCTTACCCGGATAATCTCACATAGTCTTACTCGGATTTTGAGTCCGACTCCGCAACCCCGCTAACATTACTTTTTGAATCACATCAATTTTAAATATTGTGTAAACGTTTGCCATTGAATAATTTGTATTATACATATAGCTGGAGGTCGTAGTCTATTATATTCTTGTATAAACTTGCACAATTTATAGACAAATTAGAAAATCCTGTTAAATGGGATACATGTGCTTGCGCTAAGAATCGTTCTTTAACTTTGTTTTTCGTGTGCGTTCTATAGTTTTAGGCACTCGGTTGCAGAATGTACTTCTAATTTGTTGCATTTCAATTACTTTTTTCTGCCTTTTTAATTTTAGAAAACTAGCTTACGAGTTTAATTATTCAGTTAAAACCGTGTTTTGTCTATTTCCAGTTTCATTAAACTATTTTATTGTTTTCTACACCGGTCGTATAGCTGTAAGTTTTGGGAAACTCTGTTATATTTGTTTTATGTTATTGAACTTCGACCGTAGAGCTGTAACTTAGGTACTTTTTCATTTTAGAAACATAGCTTCGACTAATTATTTCAGATGCTTTGTGTAATTTTGGGAAACTCTGTTATATTCCTTTATTAAATTGTACTTCGGTCTTAGTTGTAACTTTTATACTTTCCAGTTTTGGGAAACTCGTTCCCAGGATTCAGCTCCGAAACGTCACTTCATGCTTGAGCGCGCATTGGAAGCAGTCGAGCGTGGAGAGGTCTCTTGTAGAACTTACAGGTCGGTTACAATATTTGCAAGAAACTCAGCAACATAAGGCCAAAAATAGTAAAAAACAAACAAGACTGCACAAAAGCAACAGTAAGGACAAAAAAACTAATTCAATTTCAAGTTTTTAAATCTTTGGAAGTCTTTGAATTAATTTGTGCATTGAAAAGTACTTGAAAAACCCTTAAGCTAAGTTTTTTATGTCCAGCTTTTGATGTGTTCAGAAATTTCTGTTACAAAACAATTAGAAACTATTTTAATTGTGTCGACCAAAAAAAAATTTTCGAATGTCTTTGATTTTTTCATAAAACTATGTTGCACTCACGATTTAGAATTAGAGGAAGCATGTTGTCGTAGTTTATGTTAGCCACGTACAACACACTTTCGATATTTATATATCCTTAACCTGTTATATAGTAAAATAATTAGTTTTCACTTTTAACTACTGCAGTGGTTCTCAATCTTTTTTCTTGGCCCATTGACGTTGAAAAAAAATTATGTGGCCCAATAGATTTTTATGAAAGAAAAAACTTTAAAATAGGTGTAGAACAAAACACAGCAGAACATATTTAAAAACAGATTATTTATTGAACCGTGCATTAGTGAGATACTTGCGGCTGAACAATAAATTTACATTCCTTTTTAATTCCTCCCAAAGTCATTATTTCTGTAAAATTAAATATAGTGACACAAATGAAACTAAATCTAGCTTTTTTAAATTGGTCTGTGGCCCACCTCAAATGTTCTAATGGCCCACCAATCTGGTTGAGGACCGCTGAGGTACTGTATTCTATTTTATCTGTGATTAAGATACTGAATTTATGGTACATCTTTATTCTTTATACTAGTGTTACACCATTCCTCCTTTTCACCAAAATACTTCACTTTTTTCAGATCTGACTTGTTAAAATGCAGCAATGACGACGAATTCCTCGCCAAACTTCAGTGCGTTCGTCAAGGATTCACTGTAAGTAGATTTTAATCCACCAACTTATACAGCACAGTCGGCCAATTAAAAAAGAATTTTGAGTCAGCTTGAGAACCACTGTAAAACTAATCGTATAACGCAGTGGTTTCCAAAGTTTTTTGGCTCACGGCACACTAAAAATATCTTAAATATTTAGGGGCACACTTTTGATAAAATAACATTCATCAGTCATTTTACAATCTACCTTAACACACAACAAACTATATGTAAATATCTTAATATTATTAATTTGTAATGGATTCAAGTCTAAAATACTTGCGTGTACGCCTATTGGTAAAACAAATACTCTATTTTCCGAAATTACAAAAGTCCCCAAGTGTTAAATTAGTCTTTTTATGGTAATTTTTGCGGGCTAGTTGTGACATTACCATCGTGAGTTGTTTTAGTGTTTCTCAACCAATGTGTGGCCGTGTAATTAGGTTGGGTCGCCGACTGCAGTAGATCACATGGTTATATTTTATTAAGATTTGTTCTGTGCAAGATTTCTCCAAAATTTAAGGAAATAAGGAACCAATATACTTAATAAAAAATAGTTATTTATTTACTTATTCATGCTAATGTCATATGTTTTGTTCGCTTGTAAGAATTGCGGGACAATTGTGTCGCCAAAGTTCTGCTGTTATATTTAAGCCTAATATTTGGGTCTATGTAAAAAAGGTTGAGAAACACTGATTTATAGGGAAAATTTGTAATTACACGTGGACCTATGGTGTGTGAAACACCTGGTGTACGTTTGTTTCCTATCATTGAAATAATGCTTAATATGTACAAATAGGCTGATGTAATATTTTTCACTTTCTGCAATACCCGGTAAATCGAAGCTATTAAACTTAATCTATTATTAAATGTGGCTACATTTGTCCTATGATAATGAAATAAAATCAATATTTCCACCTATGTCTTTGTCATAACGTTTATTTACGTTAGGTTGTAAACAATATACTTCATCCAAAAAGGCGAAAGCAACTTTACTTTTTTCTTTCCGAAATATTAAGCAACCGCCATTTTGTGTCTTTGCTGACCAACAGGTGATGCTCGAGGACGAGACGGTTTGTGATTGGCTGGCTGAATCTGGTCGCTCCATGGTCGAGTGCATTCTGTGCGCAGCCGAGCGGAACATCGACGACTTCAGTAACGCATTTACACGCTTGATTGATTTCGTAAAAGAGCCAAAAAACTCGGCGAAAATTGAGGAGGAATTAAAAGGAAGAAAGGTGAGAAATAAAATAATTAAGGGAATGTCCGATAATGTCAGATCGCTACCGATACCTAAGTGATAATATCGGCACTGGCATCAATACTCGTCCGATACTAGGGTGATATCGGTGCCGATCAAACAAAATTTTTTAGAAATTTTCTTTCTTTTAAATAACCAAGCATTTAGTAGCCATCTACTGGAAAACGAACCTAAGTTGTTTTTGCTTAAATGTATAAAGCATACCAGGCAAATTGCAACTAAAGTTCTTTAACCAAAGGTTTTAACGATATTTTTTTAAATTTACGTAAATAGAGTAAATTAATATCGTATCAGGCAGTTGAACTTTTTGCAAACGCTTTATTTATCAAAACAGTACCTAATACCTGGCACCCCAGGCAGTAACCTAATACTTAATAAAATTCCTGCGTCGTTTAGTTATTTACCCACACCAAAATATTTTTTTGGAAATAGTTCTAGTTTACGTCCAATTATTTCCAAACTCTTGCCACATAGGCCTTTTTAGTTTGTCGTTTTCTTCGACTAGCTTCTAAAAGCCAAAAAAAGGGTCCGTTTTTTTTATAATAATTTGCTTTAAATTAACCGTTTTGCCATCTACTGTTTACACTACTTCTTAAAATCTCTACACTAACCATTTCCAACACGTTTTGCATAGAATACCAACATCGTCATATAATGTTTAACAAGCGTGTCTTGATGAGTAGACTTTAATTTGATTTGCAAACTGCACCAGGTCATGTCAGGAGACTGTTCCACTAATTTCCTGTTATTGCAATCAATCGACCAGCACCGTATTAAGACAGCTGATTACTGCGCACGATACATATCACATCGTTACATACATAACATAAACACACCAAAACAATACAATTCTTTTTTCGACTGCTAAATGTTAGGTGTCAAAATACAGGAATTGTTTTCAATTTTTTTTTATCGACATTTAGAGTCATTTTTTGAGTTCTTTAAATTTTAACATGGACCAATATGAAATTATATATGCTGTTGCTGCCAGGCATTTTTTCAATTGCAAAAATTGGAAGCGCAATTTCACATTTAAAATACAAAAATGATCTCTTATAACAATGCCAAGGCATCCGTATGCTGAGTCATAAGAACCTCAATACAAGAAGCCCCAGTATTACCCGCAATGATTGCTAGCCATAATATGACCAATCACAGACAAGTGTTACAGGGTTGATATTTTGCAGTCGCCCGCTTTTATGAGAGTGCAATTTGCATCGGACCAGTGTTGATTGAAACCAGGGTCGGGACTCCGCAGCCCTGGTTGAAACCCACGTGCTCGACTGGCGAGCGACCTTAAGAAATTGGTGGTTTCAGACCTACTGCATAAAATATTGAAACCACGAATACCAATTTATTAGAGCTGCGCAAAAACACCGAAAAAAAGAGAATAGCGGGTCAAACCATTAGCGAAAAACAATTTCTACATGTTTTGGCGAGCGTGCTTATTGGTAGATTTAAACTCAATATTTACCCTGTGTTTTATACTTTTTCCCGTTGATACCTTATTCGTTGTGTCCAGGTTGTCCAGATGACTTTTTACGACGTGGTCCTTGATTTTATCATCATGGACGCTTTCGACGACCTTGCTCAACCACCCGGAACGTTGACCGCAATCATGCAGAACCGGTGGTTGGCCGAGTCGCTAAGGGAATCGGTGAGTGAAATGCGTGTTTTTCGATTTTGTTTCGTACAAAATCGGTAAATTTTGATTTCTTTTTTGCAACTTATAGTTTTAATATGTTATATAGGCATCGTTTAACGCAAGAATTTGCATTACACACTTATGTTAATAACTTTTAATAAATCATGCACAAGAGTGCTTTACGAAGAGCTTTTGTGTTTTTGTTCATTTATTTTAATTTAATATGAATAAGAGTTTATTAAATAAAGGGACAAACTAAAATCTTAGTTTGATTTTATTTTCAATAAATTCAAATTTTGAACATGATCGTACGATATGAATAAAAATCAACAACTGACAGTGTTAGAACAGGCTTAGTTCCCAATAAAAACAAAAAGTAATAGCAATACTTTTATTTTATCAACTAATATAATTTACCTCCAGGCGCTTTCTGCCGCTGTTTGGTCGGTTTTGAAAGCGAAGCGAAGCCGTCTCATCTACAACGACGGATTCATCGCGCACCTTTATGACGTCAGCCAACACGTGACCCCCGTGCTCGCTTGGGGATTCCTGGGGCCTGAAGGTCACCTCAAGGACATCTGCATCCACTTCAAGGTGACCTTGACTAAAGATATTTGTAGGACGAATCAGACAAAAACGAAAATTAAAGTCGTTCTTAAACGAAAGTTGTAAAATATTAAGAACTGTCATGTGTTAGATTGGAATATATGTCGATTCTTTTATCGTATTTTTTATTAAATTTTGATAATTTTTTAGTTTTATCTCGCTTTTTTGACGAAACCCGCTCCCTGTTTGCGATAAATGTTTTAACAACTAAAATTGCATAGTTATTCAAAGCGTAAACCCCGCGAATTTTGGTGTAAGTGCTTAATGACCTATTTAATTGTGTAAGCATTTCTGGGTTGTCCTTACTTAAGTTGGTGTGTCGTGGTAGGAGCTCACATTTAAGTTAATTGTGAGTGTTTGGCGATGATGAACTTACACCGATGCTGTTGTTAATAAAGTCCACTATAAAGACCAAGTATCGCATCCGTTAGTTTTCGCAAAGATTTTTTAGAAAAGCCTGTTGCAATGATAAATCTCAAAACCAACTTACTTTTTAGAGCGAGGTCGTTAGTTTCCTTCGAAGTTTATTCTCGCTTCAAAAAGTCCGATATTCTTCCAACGCCCAGATGGCAGACGACATTCTCCGACTCACGCGAGATAAGTTCGACTCCCTACTGCATTTCCTGCAGGACTCTGCCGCTCTGGATGTCAGCAGATAACACCCCTACCCTGCCGCTACGGATCAGGCGACTTTTTATTTGTACGCATTTAAGTTTTTTTCTGTTTTTAGTTTTTTATTTTATTTAAATAACTTGACTTGTCCTGAAACATAACACGTAACATGAGTTTATATGACAAGGGGAATAATACATAAACCTAGTACTTTATTATCTGATACCCGAAATTTTAGACAAACTATCGCAAACCACTTACTACGACTAAACCAAAAAAAATGCCGTATTATATACTTCTAATAAGCAAGATTAACAACCTCCTGTTTTTAGCGATATTTTTTGTGCAAAAAGTGTGAACCAGTCGCTTTTAATACCACTGGTTCGCTTGTAATGTTGTGCAACTACTTATTTGCAATTTACAAACTTTAAATCATGTTCTTCCTTTAGTGTTGATGCTAAACTGGTTTGTCCACAACGTTTCGTGTCACGCAAAGCATTACCAGCACCAGTCGCTGTGAATTTCCCTCCATTCAAAACTGTTGCGTTAAATCAGTGGTTCTCAACCTTTTTTATCCCTATAAGCAAAAGAGTTTGCGGACTTAAGTTATAAAAATAAATTTAAAGATCTAAAGCTATATCCATTGACACACTCTCCCACTTTATTTTAGTTTTGAATGCACCAAAGCCGTCTCTTTTATATAAAATGCATCAACGCCTGCATTTAACATGTACTTTAACAACCCAAGTCACCCACAATACATAGTTAAAAATTTTGCCCCCAAATTCCACTTTTACAATTTACATTTTTCGGCTTTATCAATTTCCACCTTGGTCCGAATCTAGAGAATTAAACCGACTCCGCATCCCTGGTTTGAACAAATAGTAATTATACAAAATGCATGTTTCGCCGTGAACGCTACAAAGGTAAAAGGTAATTTTTATTAAATGAGGCTATAAACTTCGCACTACACGAAAGATTTTTTAAGATTGTATGACGTGACGTCATTCTTTCACGTAGTGGTCCTTCAATGATACGTCATCCAAGCCTACTCAGGTGCAAAGCCCCTGATGCAACGAGATAGTAATTATACAAAAATGCAACTTGATGGACTGTGGGTCGTGAAACTGCTTTAAAGCTAGATCAGTCGTTTTATCCGTTTTCCAGCAATTATGTCACTGTGACATTTGTCCTCCTGGTGAAACTATAACTGCAACAAACTGCGTGTTTTCTTTCGTTTTGTGATATTTGTTGTTTGGTCGTCGTATCAGTATAACGTGTTTATAAACTTGATGAAAATCCAATTTTATGTTTTATACTTGTAACCAGGTTTATATTTCAACAAGATAAACAAGCCACCCACTGTTAACCCGATTTTTATCTTATTCACCTTTTAATATCAAACAACACGGTTCAGCAAAACCAATTGACGACGAGACCAAAAAATCCGCAGTTCCAATGGTAACTATTGTTAAGTTTAAACGTGTAAGGCACAAATTGACTATTATTACAACTTAACCGAAAATATAACAACACTTATCACAAGTTAACAAAATATGGCGAATGAGACGTTTTTTGTAGGTAGCTTTAAATTATTTTACTCGAAGTCACAATATTGAATTACGCAGCAAAACGACTTGAAGCTATCGAACATTCGTTTAAATTAAATAAATAAAAAGAAAAACCTTTTTATCTGCGCAAATTACTACTTGCTCGCGGCACACTTAAGTATATTTACAATCGCCCTTGACACACAACAATCTATTTGTCAATGTCTCAATGTTATCAATTTTAATGCTTGCGTGTAATGCCTATTGGAAATACAAATACTTCTTTTTTCAAAATTACAAAAATTTTTGCGGCACACTTAACAATCTCTTAAGGAACACTTGTGTGCCGCGTCGCACAGTTTGGGAATCACTGACTGAGCCAGTCCTTTACTATAAAGAGTAATTTCTGTGTAAAACATTAAACAAAGCTGTTTATAAATTATGTGAGATTCGTTTTTACAACAAGTAATTAGACTTCAAATGTGGCACTAAATGAAATGTCCAAATCAATCTTTCTATTTTATAATTAAGTAACAACGAATATTTGTGTTTAAGCGCCGTGAGCTAATCACCATATTGGGATTTGATTAGAAGGTTCTCGTTTGCTTACAAGTTTGCTCACACTTGATTCGACACTATAGCAGTACAAGACATAGTTTAGTGAGAACAGTGGTTTTTCATCTGTGGTAATACTAATAATATAGGAGGGTATTTAGCGTTTTTTTGCCGTCGTATTTTTGTTGGTCAGTTTAGCAATGATATGAGATACCGTCTACGGGTTATACAGCTGTGTAGCAAAACTGCCGTACGCATTCAGAGTTACTTGGTTAACATTAGACGTAAATAGTAATTGTTTTCAATACAGCTTGCAACGTATAGTGACTGTATTGTTAAAATGTTCCTTCTTTTGAAGAATAATTTTTGAAGATCTTTCAGTGAAAGACGTGATAGTTTACAAACCGATACTTTATGTTAATTCGATGAACATTTCTCGCGGAGGTCGCGCTTACCAAAGAAATGGCAGCAATATCGGTAAGAAGTTAATTATTATGATAAGTGCCGTGATGAGTGTAATTATAAAATAATACTCTTTTCAAGCCTGGATGATATTTAGACTGTTTATAAAAACAGGTAGGCCCTATAAAATATAAGATAATTTTTTTAAATTTTACAAAAAACTATGTATTTCGCTGGATAGAACGTGCGAGCTACAAGTAACTAGATTTATAGTTTTCCGGTATTTTGACCTTGTCCGGATATCAAACCTACTTCAAAAAATAATAATTAAGATTAACCACCTAACATATTTTTCTCTAATTTACTTATTTTAGCTGCGAGAGATGGAGCCAAGCCAGATTTTTTGCGATCCTGGGAACTTTCTTATTGGAAAGGCAAGCACTGGAGTAGTGATCTTGGGGAAGCACCCGGTACATGGACCAGTGGCGATCAAGTGTTTTAAGACAAACTCGAAAAGGTGAGAAACACTGAACCTTGTTGTGCAACCGGCGCGGATCAAGGAATTTTGTTTGGGAGGGGAAACGTGACGTCATAAAAAGACCATAAAGTCTTACAGTTTCGTTCATGTTGTTTGATATGCCCAAACTTTATTATTTTCGGGGGTGCTATGAGACGCACAAACGACTTTATCAAAATGGGCGAAGACATTCTTGAAACGTAATAAGATTCACGCACAGCGCAAACAATTGTTGTCTCTCCTTAGTTAAAATAGGCAAAAATACAGTTTAGGTGCTCCCATTGGATCCGTCCCTGTTGCCATTTCTAAAAGTTCTATGTTTTATTCCACTAAGTTCTAGTTAAATTATTTAATTCAAACTTACAATTGGAAACCCACAAGTATCAAATTTCATTCGTTTTAACGAGAACCCAACTTCCGTAATGTTTATCAAACTACGTTTTGTTTTAATGTATATGAATTCACAATTGCGCTTGTTGTTCCTTTGTGACGTCACACATGAGACTTACAGTTATGACAGGGTGATTCCCCTTCGATGACGCTTTGACTTGGTAAGTTTTTAATTTGTAGAAAAAGTCTGAAAAACGGAAAAATGATAAACCATTCATCACCAAACTTTTTACTTATGGTTGGTTTTGTTCGAGTCTCTCTAGAGGGGAACCTTCTGGATTTTAAGTTTATTTACACGTTGACAGAAATAAAACATTTTAAAACGCCATTTTTAATTTAAAACAAGTCCTATATATTTCCTCATAATACATCCCACTTAAATTACTAATACTTTTTTTCCACATTCAGATTCAAAGTACCGGAAATTCAGGTCAGTGGCAACCACGACAACATAGCTCGTATTCACGGGTGGACGAAGTGGCCAAAAACACTCGGACTCGTGATGCAATATTACGAAGGAGGGAATCTAAAGGACTTCTTGCTATCCAGAAAACGCTACACAAAGCGCTGTGTATTGGAACCAGTGCTTTGCCTTCGTATTGCCTTGCAAATAGCAAAGGCTCTCACATTTCTGCACAACTTTTCGCCGGATAAATGTATAATCCACGGCTCTATACACCCAGGAAGCATTTTACTTACTGCAGATTTGCATTGTAAGCTGGCTGATTGTGGTGGACATAAGCTACTTAATAAACCAGCATTAAAATCGACAGTTATCCCACAAAGCAACGCATTTACCCCGCTTTTTTGTGCACCTGAAGTGTTGAAAGCTACAGTTTCAAACTGCCCACCTAAGCCAAGCACACAACATGATGTTTACAGCTACGGGATGCTAATGTACGTTGTATTAAAACATAATCTTCCATTTGGAGGAAAATGCAACCTCTTTGTATTAAACGCCATCTTCAACGGAATGCGTCCGGATTGTTCTTCAATTGAAAAGTGTGAAAAACATCTTCCCGGATCAGAAAGAGTTATTATATCGAGGATCGCTTCAATTATGAAAAGATGCTGGAATCAATCTCCCAACCATCGCCCAACTATGCTTGAAGTACAGAACGAGCTTCAAATGTTGTTCGACGGTCTTCAGCAAACTTTCCACAAGCAAAGACCCGACCTGGATTTGTTCCAACGCATCGCCGGAGCCGTTAAACAACAGAAAAGACAATCTGAACTCCATCTGAGACCGACCGATCAGAAGAAATCAGTTCCACTGGAAAGCTTCTCAACTCGAACCTGTAAGTTTGTCCGATAATATCGGACCGAGGCCGATATCCGATACAATGTTGTAGTTACAAGTCCGGTACCGGATGTCATGACCGAAATAGAGTCACGATAAGCATTTTGTTTTTTAAAGTTTTATTGTAAAATTTTGTTGACTAATGTAAATATTTGTTGATTCCTGTTAGGTAAAAAATTGACAAAATCATAGTTAATTTTTTTTGTTTCTGTTCTGTAACATTTTAAATTCATGTTCATTTTACCGTTCGCCCAATCAAGCATGTGGTTTGGCCTTTAGCCTCCATATAATGTTTCTTTGTTAATTCTTCGCCTACACATTAAAATATTGGCCATACAACTCTTGTTAAAATACAAACTAATGCATACAATGTTCTTCAATGGTTTTAAACAAATCATTTTTATCTTGCATTTAATGTGTTAACAGATTTCACCAAACCAGTACAAAAACCTACTTGGCCTATCACCGGTAAATGAAAGTTGGTTATTAAATAAAAGTATTTGCAACACAATTTTCAAATTCAGTTTCATTTCAAAATAAATCAATTTTATTTTGTCTACATAACGTTCCTGTGAACTTGTTTTATATGTTTATGAGCAGTTTGTTTAATTGCCTAGTCTTTAGTTTGACGTTTTCGTTTTATTTCTTTTATTTTTCGGGGGAATAAAATTTCTAAACTGGTTTACGCTGGAACTTTGGGTAAAGCACAAAACTGAATTTTTGAAATGTGACACAGCTACAGTCTTATCCTTAAGCCTACAGTTTTGCCTTTCATTCTCATATAATCTAAACCCGACTTAAGTAATATAAGACATTTGATGTCGGGCTACATGTTATACATACAATGTTCTCAATACGGTATTAGACTATTCACATTTACTTTGTTCCTGTTTTGTTTAACAGATTTCAGCAAACCAATAACACCACCTGCTGCAAAGGAACAGGATAGTCCGATCACCGGTAATTAGATTTGCTTATTAAATCGATTTAAGCTATTATTTGCATTTAAACGTAGTTTTTTGACTTGAAGCTTGTACGTCCGCTAATAGGGTTTACTATTAAAAAATATATTAATCGTAAAGGTAATTAATTATAAGAATTAACCTACACCACGTTTATTTTTATATTTGAGCTTATACCCTCAATTAACTAATCGATGGACTAACTTTAGTAATGTTAAATAAATAAACGTGACTCTCGAAATTGAATTCCTTATTATTGTATAAAGGCGGGTCCAAAGCTTCATATTTGTAGATAACTTTTGGGATATTTTTTATGAAAACCAATTACAAGCCAACATGTGACGTAGGGTGGACACAACAAGCTGGGAAAGCATTTCATATCCAGGGGTAAAAGTAGAAAACTTTTTCTTAACGTGACGCATGAACATTTTCAGATATGACGTCACTAAGTTACGTCATAACAAGACGTAAAACAAGTAACCCTAAGAAACCTGGGATTGATAAAGTATATGCAAATGGGCCCTAATTTAAATACATTAATGGAGATGGCGGGATGGCCTTGTGAAAAATCCACTTTTAGAAATACGGCATATCTGCGAATATCTCACCGGAAACGCGTTCATGTTTGGGATAGTAGGAAGCTTTATTCAGTTATTTAACCACAACGCCGTTCCAAACCGTTCCGACTTACTTGAACAATTTGGTACATCTAACTTAAAAGATTAGTCACAATATCACTGGGTAACTTCTGATTTTTTATAGATGTTACTAACCCTGCTGCGCAGCCCAAACCAGTCACTGAAAGTAAGCAAGGTCTGCAGCAAACCTTTCATCCTACTGGTGAGTAGTTTTTAAGTTTAACACTAACATAAATTTGTAAAAATGCCATAGGGCCCTGTACAGAAAAAATTAATTACGATGGCTTCTTGCGAAAGAGGTACATGGTTTATCCTAAAATTCAGATTTTTGTCCCACTATTGGTAATTCCATGAAAAGTTAGCTATGATAACTAACCAATAAGTTTAAATGTTATTTTATCTGCGAAATATACTTTAGTGGCTTTTTTACTAAAGGGCTAGAAAGACTTTATCCTAAATTCCGCCAACACTGTTAAAAAAATTGTCCAAAATCAATAATGTAGTGCAAAGTTAACGTTGAAAAATATGGAATTTAGAAAGTAGCCTTAAAAAAACCAGCAGCTTAAAGTGTTGTTTATTTCAGACGGAGACCTTTGTGCTCTCAACATTCTGCAGCGATACGTGAAACGCGTGCGCAAGAATAAAAACACGGATCTCATTGCCGAAGAATTCCAACATTTAATTCAAAACCACCTCCAAGTTACAGCAGAAGAACTGAGATTATTCGCAATTCAACTCAGAGAACAAAACAACTTTATCGAATCAATTCTGTTTTTCCAAATATCGTCTTGTCAATTCGCAAATTGTTCAAATTCCTTCGAATCTGTCGAAGGCCTCAGGAAATGTGCTCTGGGATTGCGGGAGGTGAACGTCACAATGTTCGAAAGTGACGTCACAATGAAGTATCATCTCGCAATCGATCGCGTGCTGCCGCTATTGCACGAGATGCGCCGCAGAATCGAACTCAAAGAAGATTTGGAGGAGAAAGTTCGTGTTTTGGGAGTTGTGTGGTGTTTACATGCGATAGAAGATGGCGAGGGATTGGTTGGAGAGTATAGAGCACAAAAAAGAACTTTAAAAGAAGCGATTTCGCTTATGGAAGATACTTTTAAACATAGAGCGACCAAGTACAAGGTTTACTCTTATTGTTTGAACAGCCTGGGCGCTGTTTACATGCAAAGCTCCGTGTCAAAAGCGGAGAAGTATTTTACGAGGGTTTTAGAAACTTGGAAATACACCGAAGACGTTAGTGAGGAAGAAAGACCTCAATTTGAAGAACATGTCAAAAGTTGCTTGGCTAGAATTGCAAACAAAAGTCGATAATATGTTGAAAATTAAGACTTCTCAATAATTACACAAAAATGTGTAATACGTCTTTGTTTTTATTGTTGAAAAAATTAATATTGTGAACGTGTGTATTTCGTGGTTTTTAATAATTTTACTAAAAATATTTCCTCCAAAAGTATTTAAGAGTACAATTCATTAAAATACTATTTGGGCTACCTTAATGGAATATATGAATTGCGTTGTTATTATTTTTTGATATGTATTTGCAATAAGTTTCTTATTTCTCGTGACATATTATTTGTGTACCATTTAACTTATAATTTGCCACTTTTTCAAACGACTGTTTTGTATTGTCATTTTACATATTTCGCTTATATATGCTTGTGAAACAAACGTTGTTCGAATCACAGCCTAATATTCAAGCGAAACGCGACTACGGTTTCTCAACTGATCGAAGATTTTTGAAGTTGAATTCTGCACTTGAGGGGGTAAATATTTTTCTCATTATTGCAAGTTAACACTCATTTTTAAACTAATTTTAAGTTCAATGCAACCTTATTTCAAAATGACGTACAGCAATTTGACAAATCGAAAAAATTACCAAACTAAAGACAAGAATTAAACTTAAAACAACGTCAAGAATATATAGCCTTGCCGAATTTTCATTTGTTATCAAATCCGTTTTTTCATTTAATTGCACCAAATTGAAGATTAAACCAGTTTAGGGCGGTTCTCACAGGTTTATGATGAAAAATCCGGTGAATTCCCCACAAATAGCCTTGCCAAATTTTCATTTTTTATCAAAAATTTTTTTGTTTATAATTGCACCAAATTGAAGATTAAACCAGTTTAGGGCGGTTCTAACAGGTTTATGATGAAAAATCCGGTGAATTCCACACAAAAATTGGATCTTTCAAAAATTGTCAAAAATCGAAAAAACATCAAGGCTATAGCCTTGCCAAATTTTCATTTTTTATCAAAAATTTTTTTATTTATAATTGCACCAAACTGAAGATTAAACCAGTTTAGGGCGGTTCTAACAGGTTTATGATGAAAAATCCGGTGAATTCCCCACAAAAATTGGATCTTTCAAAAATTGTCAAAAATCGAAAAAACATCAAGGCTATAGCCTTGCCAAATTTTCATTTTTTATCAAAAATTTTTTTGTTTATAATTGCACCAAATTGAAGTTTAATCAGTTTAGGGCGGTTCTAACAGGTTTATGATGAAAAATCCGGTGAATTCCCCACAAAAATTGGATTTCTTAAAATTTGTCAAAAATCGAAAAAACATCAAGGCTATAGCCTTGCCAAATTTTCATTTTTTATCAAAAAATTTTTTTGTTTATAATTGCACCACATTGTAGATTAAACCAGTTTAGGGCGGTTCTAACAAGTTTATGATGAATTCCCCACAAAATTTGGATCTTTCAAAAATTGTCAAAAATCGAAAAAACATCAAGGCTATAGCCTTGCCAAATTTTCATTTTTTATCAAAATCCGTTTTTTCATTTAATTGCACCAAATTGTAGATTAAACCAGTTTAGGGCGGTTCTAACAGGTTTATGATGAAAAATCCGGTGAATTCCACACAAATAGCCTTGCCAAATTTTCATTTTTTATCAAAATCCGTTTTTTCATTTAATTGCACCAAATTGTAGATTAAACCAGTTTAGGGCGGTTCTAACAGGTTTATGATGAAAAATCCGGTGAATTCCCCACAAAAATTGGATCTTTCAAAAATTGTCAAAAATCGAAAAAACATCAAGGCTATAGCCTTGCCAAATTTTCATTTTTTATCAAAAATTTTTTTGTTTATAATTGCACCAAATTGAAGATTAAACCAGTTTAGGGCGGTTCTAACAGGTTTATGATGAAAAATCCGGTGAATTCCACACAAAAATTGGATTTCTTAAAATTTGTCAAAAATAGAAAAAACATCAAGGGTATAACCTTGCCAAATTTTCATTTTTTATCAAAATTTTTTTTGTTTATAATTGCACCAAATTGAAGATTAAACCAGTTTAGGGCGGTTCTATCAGGTTTCTGATGAAAAATCCGGTGAATTCCCCACAAAAATTTGATCTTTCAAAAATTGTCAAAAATCGAAAAAACATAAAGGCTATAACCTTGCCAAATTTTCATTTTTTATCAAAAATTTTTTTTGTTTATAATTGCACCAAATTGAAGATTAAACCAGTTTAGGGCGGTTCTAACAGGTTTATGATGAAAAATCCGGTGAATTCCCCACAAAAATTGGATCTTTCAAAAATTGTCAAAAATCGAAAAAACATAAAGGCTATAACCTTGCCGAATTTTCATTTGTTATCAAATCCGTTTTTTCATTTAATTGCACCAAATTGAAGATTAAACCAGTTTAGGGCGGTTCTCACAGGTTTATGATGAAAAATCCGGTGAATTCCCCACAAATAGCCTTGCCAAATTTTCATTTTTTATCAAAAATTTTTTTGTTTATAATTGCACCAAATTGAAGATTAAACCAGTTTAGGGCGGTTCTAACAGGTTTATGATGAAAAATCCGGTGAATTCCACACAAAAATTGGATTTCTTAAAATTTGTCAAAAATAGAAAAAACATCAAGGGTATAGCCTTGCCAAATTTTCATTTTTTATCAAAATCCGTTTTTCATTTAATTGCACCAAATTGTAGATTAAACCAGTTTAGGGCGGTTCTTACAGGTTTATGATGAAAAATCCGGTGAATTCCCCACAAAATTTGGATCTTTCAAAAATTGTCAAAAATCGAAAAAACATCAAGGCTATAGCCTTGCCAAATTTTCATTTTTTATCAAAAATTTTTTTATTTATAATTGCACCAAACTGAAGATTAAACCAGTTTAGGGCGGTTCTCACAGGTTTGTGATGAAAAATCCGGTCAATTCCCCACAAATAGCCTTGCCAAATTTTCATTTTTTATCAAAATCCGTTTTTTCATTTAATTGCACCAAATTGTAGATTAAACCAGTTTAGGGCGGTTCTAACAGGTTTATGATGAAAAATCCGGTGAATTCCCCACAAAAATTGGATCTTTCAAAAATTGTCAAAAATCGAAAAAACATCAAGGCTATAGCCTTGCCAAATTTTCATTTTTTATCAAAAATTTTTTTATTTATAATTGCACCAAATTGAAGATTAAACCAGTTTAGGGCGGTTCTAACAGGTTTATGATGAAAAATCCGGTGAATTCCCCACAAAAATTGGATCTTTCAAAAATTGTCAAAAATCGAAAAAACATCAAGGCTATAGCCTTGCCAAATTTTCATTTTTTATCAAAAATTTTTTTGTTTATAATTGCACCACATTGTAGATTAAACCAGTTTAGGGCGGTTCTAACAGGTTTATGATAAAAAATCCGGTGAAATCCCCACAAAAATTGGATCTTTCAAAAATTGTCAAAAATCGAAAAAACATCAAGGCTATAGCCTTGCCAAATTTTCATTTTTTATCAAAATCCGTTTTTTCATTTAATTGCACCAAATTGTAGATTAAACCAGTTTTGGGCGGTTCTAACAGGTTTATGATGAAAAATCCGGTGAATTCCCCACAAAAATTGGATCTTTCAAAAATTGTCAAAAATCGAAAAAACATCAAGGCTATAAGCCTTGCCAAATTTTCATTTTTTATCAAAATCCGTTTTTTCATTTAATTGCACCAAATTGTAGATTAAACCAGTTTAGGGTGGTTCTCACAGGTTTATGATGAAAAATCCGGTGAATTCCCCACAAAAATTGGATCTTTCAAAAATTGTCAAAAATCGAAAAAACATCAAGGCTATAGCTATAGCCTTGCCAAATTTTCATTTTTTATCAAAAATTTTTTTTGTTTATAATTGCACCAAATTGTAGATTAAACCAGTTTAGGGAGGTTCTAACAGGTTTATGATAAAAAATCCGGTGAAATCCCCACAAAAATTGGATCTTTCAAAAATTGTCAAAAATCGAAAAAACATCAAGGCTATAGCCTTGCCAAATTTTCATTTTTTATCAAAATCCGTTTTTTCATTTAATTGCACCAAATTGTAGATTAAACCAGTTTAAGGCGGTTCTAACAAGTTTATGATGAATTCCCCACAAAATTTGGATCTTTCAAAAATTGTCAAAAATCGAAAAAACATCAAGGCTATAGCCTTGCCAAATTTTCATTTTTTATCAAAATCCGTTTTTTCATTTAATTGCACCAAATTGTAGATTAAACCAGTTTAGGGCGGTTCTCACAGGTTTATGATGAAAAATCCGGTGAATTCCCCACAAAAATTGGATCTTTCAAAAATTGTCAAAAATCGAAAAAACATCAAGGCTATAGCCTTGCCAAATTTTCATTTTTTATCAAAAATTTTTTTGTTTATAATTGCACCAAATTGAAGATTAAACCAGTTTAGGGCGGTTCTAACAGGTTTATGATGAAAAATCCGGTGAATTCCACACAAAAATTGGATTTCTTAAAATTTGTCAAAAATAGAAAAAACATCAAGGGTATAGCCTTGCCAAATTTTCATTTTTTATCAAAATTTTTTTTGTATATAATTGCACCAAATTGTAGATTAAACCAGTTTAGGGCGGTTCTAACAGGTTTATGATGAAAAATCCGGTGAATTCCCCACAAAAATTGGATCTTTCAAAAATTGTCAAAAATCGAAAAAACATCAAGGCTATATAGCCTTGCCAAATTTTCATTTTTTATCAAAAATTTTTTTTGTTTATAATTGCACCAAATTGAAGATTAAACCAGTTTAGGGCGGTTCTAACAGGTTTATGATGAAAAATCCGGTGAATTCCCCACAAAAATTGGATTTCTTAAAATTTGTCAAAAATCGAAAAAACATCAAGGCTATAGCCTTGCCAAATTTTCATTTTTTATCAAAAATTTTTTTGTTTATAATTGCACCAAATTGAAGTTTAATCAGTTTAGGGCGGTTCTAACAGGTTTATGATGAAAAATCCGGTGAATTCCCCACAAAAATTGGATTTCTTAAAATTTGTCAAAAATCGAAAAAACATCAAGGCTATAGCCTTGCCAAATTTTCATTTTTTATCAAAATCCGTTTTTTCATTTAATTGCACCAAATTGTAGATTAAACCAGTTTAGGGCGGTTCTAACAAGTTTATGATGAATTCCCCACACAATTTGGATCTTTCAAAAATTGTCAAAAATCGAAAAAACATCAAGGCTATAGCCTTGCCAAATTTTCATTTTTTATCAAAATCCGTTTTTTCATTTAATTGCACCAAATTGTAGATTAAACCAGTTTAGGGCGGTTCTAACAGGTTTATGATGAAAAATCCGGTGAATTCCCCACAAAAATTGGATCTTTCAAAAATTGTCAAAAATCGAAAAAACATCAAGGCTATAGCCTTGCCAAATTTTCATTTTTTATCAAAAATTTTTTTTGTTTATAATTGCACCACATTGTAGATTAAACCAGTTTAGTGCGGTTCTAACAGGTTTATGATAAAAAATCCGGTGAAATCCCCACAAAAATTGGATCTTTCAAAAATTGTCAAAAATCGAAAAAACATCAAGGCTATAGCCTTGCCAAATTTTCATTTTTTATCAAAATCCGTTTTTTCATTTAATTGCACCAAATTGTAGATTAAACCAGTTTAGGGCGGTTCTAACAAGTTTATGATGAATTCCCCACAAAATTTGGATCTTTCAAAAATTGTCAAAAATCGAAAAAACATCAAGGCTATAGCCTTGCCAAATTTTCATTTTTTATCAAAATCCGTTTTTTCATTTAATTGCACCAAATTGTAGATTAAACCAGTTTAGGGCGGTTCTCACAGGTTTATGATGAAAAATCCGGTGAATTCCCCACAAAAATTGGATCTTTCAAAAATTGTCAAAAATCGAAAAAACATCAAGGCTATAGCCTTGGCAAATTTTCATTTTTTATCAAAAATTTTTTTGTTTATAATTGCACCAAATTGTAGATTAAACCAGTTTAGGGCGGTTCCAACAGGTTTATGATGAAAAATCCGGTGAATTCCACACAAATAGCCTTGCCAAATTTTCATTTTTTATCAAAATCCGTTTTTTCATTTAATTGCACCAAATTGTAGATTAAACCAGTTTAGGGCGGTTCTAACAGGTTTATGATGAAAAATCCGGTGAATTCCCCACAAAAATTGGATCTTTCAAAAATTGTCAAAAATCGAAAAAACATCAAGGCTATAGCCTTGCCAAATTTTCATTTTTTATCAAAAATTTTTTTGTTTATAATTGCACCAAATTGAAGATTAAACCAGTTTAGGGCGGTTCTAACAGGTTTATGATGAAAAATCCGGTGAATTCCACACAAAAATTGGATTTCTTAAAATTTGTCAAAAATAGAAAAAACATCAAGGGTATAGCCTTGCCAAATTTTCATTTTTTATCAAAAAATTTTTTTGTTTATAATTGCACCACATTTTAGATTAAACCAGTTTAGGGCGGTTCTTACAGGTTTATGATAAAATATCCGGTGAAATCCCCGCAAAAATTGGATCTTTCAAAAATTGTCAAAAATCGAAAAAACATCAAGGCTATAGCCTTGCCAAATTTTCATTTTTTATCAAAACTTTTTTTGTTTATAATTGCACCAAATTGAAGATTAATCCAGTTTAGGGCGGTTCTAACAGGTTTATGATGAAAAATCCGGTGAATTCCCCACAAAAATTTGATCTTTCAAAAATTGTCAAAAATCGAAAAAACATCAAGGCTATAGCCTTGCCAAATTTTCATTTTTTATCAAAAATTTTTTTTGTTTATAATTGCACCAAATTGAAGATTAAACCAGTTTAGGGCGGTTCTAACAGGTTTATGATGAAAAATCCGGTGAATTCCCCACAAAAATTGGATCTTTCAAAAATTGTCAAAAATCGAAAAAACATCAAGGCTATAGCCTTGCCAAATTTTCATTTTTTATCAAAAAATTTTTTTGTTTATAATTGCACCACATTTTAGATTAAACCAGTTTAGGGCGGTTCTTACAGGTTTATGATAAAATATCCGGTGAAATCCCCGCAAAAATTGGATCTTTCAAAAATTGTCAAAAATCGAAAAAACATCAAGGCTATAGCCTTGCCAAATTTTCATTTTTTATCAAAACTTTTTTTGTTTATAATTGCACCAAATTGAAGATTAATCCAGTTTAGGGCGGTTCTAACAGGTTTATGATGAAAAATCCGGTGAATTCCACACAAATAGCCTTGCCAAATTTTCATTTTTTATCAAAATCCGTTTTTTCATTTAATTGCACCAAATTGTAGATCAAACCAGTTTAGGGCGGTTCTAACAGGTTGATGATGAAAAATCCGGTGAATTCCCCACAAAAATTGGATCTTTCAAAAATTGTCAAAAATCGAAAAAACATCAAGGGTATAGCCTTGCCAAATTTTTATTTTTTATCAAAATTTTTTTTTGTATATAATTGCACCAAATTGTAGATTAAACCAGTTTAGGGCGGTTCTAACAGGTTTATGATGAAAAATCCGGTGAATTCCCTACAAAAATTGGATCTTTCAAAAATTGTCAAAAATCGAAAAAACATCAAGGCTATTATAGCCTTGCCAAATTTTTATTTTTATCAAAATCCTTTTTTTCATTTAGTTGCACCAAATTGTAGATTAAACCAGTTTAGGGCGGTTCTAACAGGTTTATGATGAAAAATCCGGTGGAATCCCCACAAAAATTGGATCTTTCAAAAATTGTCAAAAATCGAAAAAACATCAAGGCTATAATATAAGCCTTGCCAAACTTTCATTTATTATCAAAATTTTTTTTGTTTATAATTGCACCAAATTGTAGATTAAACCAGTTTAGGGCGGTTCTAACAGGTTTATGATGAAAAATCCGGTGAATTCCCCACAAAAATTGGATTTCTTAAAATTTGTCAAAAATCGAAAAAACATCAAGGCGATAAGCCTTGCCAAATTTTCATTTTTTGTCAAAATCCGTTTTTTCATTTAATTGCACCAAATTGTAGATTAAACCAGTTTAGGGCGGTTCTAACAGGTTTATGATGAAAAATCCGGTGAATTCCCCATGAAAATTGGATTTCTTAAAATTTGTCAAAAATCGAAAAAACATCATACAGCCTTGCCAAATTTTCATTTTTTATCAAAATCCGTTTTTTCATTTAATTGCACCAAATTGTAGATTAAACCAGTTTAGGGCGGTTCTCACAGGTTTATGATGAAAAATCCGGTGAATTCCCCACAAAAATTGGATCTTTCAAAAATTGTCAAAAATCGAAAAAACATCAAGGCTATAGCCTTGCCAAATTTTCATTTTTTATCAAAATTTTTTTGTTTATAATTGCACCAAATTGTAGATTAAACCAGTTTAGGGCGGTTCTAACAGGTTTATGATGAAAAATCCGGTGAATTCCCCACAAAAATTGGATTTCTTAAAATTTGTCAAAAATCGAAAAAACATCAAGGCTATAGCCTTGCCAAATTTTCATTTTTTATCAAAAATTTTTTTGTTTACAATTGCACCAATTGTAGATTAAACCAGTTTAGGGCGGCTCTAACAGGTTTATGATGCAAATTCCGGTAAATTCCCCACAAAAATTGGATCTTTCAAAAATTGTCAAAAATCGAAAAAACATCAAGGCTATAAAACCTTGCCAAATTTTCATTTTTTATCAAAATCCGTTTTTTCATTTAATTGCACCAAATTGTAGATTAAACCAGTTTAGGGCGGTTCTCACAGGTTTATGATGAAAAATCCGGTGAATTCCCCACAAAAATTGGATCTTTTAAAAATTGTCAAAAATCGAAAAAACATCAAGGCTATATAGCCTTGCCAAATTTTCATTTTTTATCAAAATCCGTTTTTTCATTTAATTGCACCAAATTGTAAATTAAACCAGTTTAGGGAAAATATGAAGTTTTTTGCCGAACCTAGGCTTTCTCGCGTCATAAGTAATAATTAGTGGATAATTTTGAATTGATCGTATTGCATATTTTTACCACGTTTGTTTTCACATAAAACCTGTATTTTATCGCTATGACGTAATGGAAATTTACCGTTAACACGCCGTTATGTGATGACACATATTTCCGCTGCCCTAAAAAAGGTTTTTCGTGCCATGACACGTGACCTGTTTCCGTCATGCGAAGTGTAAATATGTTTATGTGTCGGCCTTTCGATAAACCAGTTGGTCGCCAGTCTTGACCAGTTAATACAGTAAGCGGTTCTGTTGCTTGCCGGCTTCTGGCTGGCCAGCTCAACACCAGCCAACAAAAACTGTGTGGATTTGTAATCAGACTACAGCAAATACCTTGAAATAATAGTGAGGTTGATTGGTCGAGGCAAATTAGTTTAATGAGACTTGCAATTAAACTACGCTGCTTCAAATAAACGAAGGCAATATTTTAATAAAGACAACTAGGACTTTTAACATAGGAGATTTCTTTAGTTCCTGCCTATATACTAAGTAATAGTGTAGAACACTGTTGCACTGAATATGTGAATAATAGAAATCACCTTGACCCTTGCAAGATAAATGTCGACCTTAATTCCTGATCAGTAACAGCAAAATAATCTAGCAAAGCTAGCAATTCAGGTCAGACACATTAACCAGATCTTAAAAAGATGAAACATTCATTCGAATTAAGATATACTGACGATGCCTTAGTTGGCGAAATATATATATATCTTTTTAAGATCTGGTTAATGTGTCTGACCTGAATTGCTAGCTTATTTTAGCTGTTAGTGTAGAACACAACACAACCAACCAAAAGAAAAAAAGAAATTTAATTTGACAGATCAGATCACAAAATGCGAATCTTGGCGAATAGAAAAAAATGAACTTTTTCCCAGAAACTTTAAAAATAACAGACTAAAATAAATCAGTCCGAAAGGATTGAATTTAAAACTAAATATATTTAAGTCCTGGATGGATATTTAAAACCAAAAGTATTATAAGCATAAAGTGTAAAGTTAGATGTTAATTAAGTTTTAAACGAACAAAGTTGAAATAATCAACAAAATAATCAGCATTCTTCCAAAACCACATCTGACTAAATGAGTAAACATAAATGAGTTGAAACTGCAGTAAAAAACAAAGCTAATTAATTCCAGTAAAATAATAAACACCTAAACTTTGACAAGCCAATTTCATCAAAGGTTCTGGAGATTTCTTTCAATTCTTTTGAAACCAATGTATTGTGTTTCGAAAAGAAATAAAATATAAAACGAATAAAAAAATGTCCATCGAGTCCCATCCATAGCCTGAAGCCGATGAGCCTGTGGATTAAATTGCGCTAAACGTCACTCGATGTTCATTGTTTGCTCTGTGCTGCCTCCTTGCGCGCAGCGTCTTGCAACAAAGTCGTGTCGACTTCATCGGCTGGAAGTTGAACGTACCGAACCACAGAACCACGGATGAAACAGTTTTTTACTGACAGCTGAAAAACAATAAATTTTAGTAGAAGTGTTATTAGGAATTAAACATACAAGTGTCTTTGCTGTGATGCAAGTTAAAATGATTGCCTTGCTTTTTATTATTTGTGTACATCAGTTTTTATCAACCCATGGGTTTTCGTTTGATTTGGTCACTAACTGCAGTGCTTTTTTTTTTTTTTTTTAAGATTTAACAAGATTTTTCAAAAAATTGAAAAAAATAGCGTAATAGAAAGACATGGCTTATATTTTTCTAATGTCAACATATTGTTGCCATGGTCTTCATTGCGATTTGTCCACTTTAGGCCAGTGTTTCTTAACCTTTTTTAATTGGTGGTGTACCTAAAGACAATTAAAAAAAGCGAGGGCGAAAAATTTTATTACTCTTAAATTGCTTGCAATTTTTTGTTATATAGGCTTTATAGTTGCATATCTTTAAAGGAACTCTAGCCTTGCGACCAAGATAAGAACAACAGCAACTTCGGAATGAAAAACAGTTGGGAATATGGCAAAGATAGGACTAATACCTAATAGCCCGGATCCGGCCCGCAGGCCGTAGGTTGCCGACCCCTGTCTCACACCGACATTTGATATTAACGCGGACAGCAAACAGCGAGAAACATCAGCACCATCTAACTCGACGACCACTTGATTTATTGTTGCTGATTGTCGAACACACACTTGCTAATCAGCTAACCCGAACGAATAACGAAATGCGAAAGAGAAAACTATCTAGCGTTTACAGTCGACCAAACAAAAAAAACCCAAACCCCTAAGGTTGCCGAATGCAGTAGTTTTCATGGTTAGATTTTTTAAAAGTGAATCTGCCCAACATTTCTCCAAAAATTTGACAAAATTACCTAAGCAATAAAGTTCAGTAAAGAACATTAGGTTCGCTGTTGTACTTAGAATTAATATTTTTGTTACCACAAAAAGTTGAAATTGTAATTAATGTGTTCAACTTTTAAATGCAAATGACAAATGCAAAGCCATTGTTTAATTTGTGTTTTGTTCGCTTTAAACTTACAAAAAGTTAGGTTAGATAATTGGTTTGTCCAAGTTTCGTTGTTATACTTAGCCCAGTATTTGAGCCACCGCAAAAATTGAAAAACACTTTTATAAAACAATTACTATTTAGTGGCGGTAAGAATAAAAGCAAAATGAAATAAAATAGTTAAAAATTCATTTTTTTACACAGGTAAACCAAATTAATTTGTTTTAGATAACAAAAAAAGCACAAAGAAAATCATTTCTATAATACTAAAGACTACGAACCATGTGTGGGTATTTCTCTGGATCGGTAACGCTTATGTCTTGTAGCTTAATGTTGAGGTACTGATCGACCGAGTGGAGAGTTCCACAAACACTGAGGTCATTCTTTAGTTCAACAACGACGTCTTTACCGACCAACGATTTGAAGAAGGAATAGAATAACTGAAAGAAAGATAACAAAAGCAAATTAAAACAAATGGTTAAAACATTGATCATACACTTCTGCAGTGACTCTCAACCTTTTATGGCTAACAACACCTATCAAAAATAATTATTTAAAATGAAAAAAAAAAATAATAAAAAAAAATAATTAATTGAAATGTCACTATAAATGGAACTCGTACACAAATAGTTGTATCAAGAAGCTAACCAATTGAGCAAAAATCAGCTTCTCAAATACCTTTCGGCAACCTGGTTGAGAACCACTGCACTTATCTGTCATGGTGCTCATGGCATGAGCCTACAGTTTATACAACATACACTATCTTCAGTTCAAAAAATAGAAAACCCATTTCAGGTTTGTAAATACAAGCAATGTTAAAAAACCTGCAGTGCATGTTTTTTGGGGGGTGCACTTTAACCTTTAATGCACTGGGTCACAACTTTTTATGATAATTCACTTAGATCAGCAGACAACAGAATAGCGTAGCAAAGCTATTAATTAACGTCAGATAATTTTATAGATGTTAAAAGTTATATATATATTTCGCCGTCAAAGGCATCGTCAGTAGATCTAAATGTAAGTCTTTATAAAATGTTTGGCCTAAATTACTAGCATTGCTGGACAATTTGGCGCTGGTCTAGAATCCTACAACAACCTACATTATTTGGGTTAGGTTAGGTCAAGTATTATTATCCAATAAGTAATATAATAATACTTGACCCACCCTCACTCAAACACCAACCCACACCCTAAGCCAAATATTGTGCGTTGATTTAATAATTGAGGTAGGATTCTAGACCAGCGCCGACAATTCTGCTATTACCCATCAGGGTTTAAGGTCGACATTTTTTTTGCAAGGTCCCAAGGTGGTTTTCAATATCACACATTTAGATCAACACTTACTCAGAACAGTCATTCAATGAAACAAATTCACATTGCAATTAGTGTTTTATGAACGCCCAAGATTTGAATCCTATCACAACTCAAACTATATATGGAAGTTGGAAGTTGTTCAAGGGCATTAAAGCAGATATTGGCATGACAGCAATAACTTTAGGAGAGCCACACAACTTTAGACGGCATAATCTTTATGCTAATAGTTACGTCTTTTATAAAACAAAATATACATTTAATGGCCTTTATGCAGGGCAGCGGTGGTCTATGGTGTTCAGTGCCAAATTTTTGGCGCTGGTCTAGAATCCTACCACATTTTCTTTTGCAATGATGAAATGAGTCGTCAATTTTGAAATTGCAAGAAAGAAAAAAGTATAATAATAATGCTAACTCTCACCCGAACTCAAATATTGTTAGCAATATAAACCCCTGGACGAAAATGTGGTTCTAGTCCAGGGCTAAACTGAATTAGTTTGAAGACTGATGCTAGTTTATGCTAGATTGAAACCGGCATATTTTATTGAGTTGACTTGAAGGCTGCGTGTTCTAACAGTTTAGCCACAGCAAGGTATTAAACGGATCTGAGTTTATTGAGAACATCAGAACGGCAATCAACTTACAGGAATAGCTTAAGGTCCATGCACAGTAATAACGGTCCAGCATAATAACTTCTGTCCGTTACATTATATCAGTTGATTAGTTTCGTTAGCCTCGATTGGCTTAATGCCAACAGCTTTTGTACACATCGCCTGGCCATAAAGGCATTTAGCAGAGGCGTGTTAACGGGTAACGTCTCCGTGTTACTTGTTTATAGACACGATCAAATGTTTAATGGTGACTGTCTGCGGTTTGGCCACGTCAATAAGTTTGTTGTAAAACATTAAGTTTGAATAATACCAACAAATAACAATACCTACTCTACACTAGACCAGCGCCCAATTTTTTAGGTGTGCATGGGTCAACCATGTTTGTATCCTACCACAAATTAGCTTCTTTTTCTAATTTTAATGTATAATTCACTTATTTAGTTTTTCACTTAAAATCGCCTAAAAATCTCGCGTGAGCATCTGCCACAAAACGAAGATTTGCTTCAAACTATTTCAATAAAAAACACTCCGACATGGCTTTAATAGCAAAATCGGAACTATTTCAAATCCTATTATGAAACTACATGATGTCAGTAAGTTGTTTTTATAAAAACAAACACTTTTGCTTACCATAGTTGAATTATTCCAATTTTACTCCGTTCTTCAGAATTTCTTCAGCCTTCAACAAAACGTTTTGCTTCAATAATTTTCGTTTTCAGCGCCAAATAAAATGGATACTGGAAACATAAAGTTACTAAATACGCTATTTACAATTACAAAAGATTAGATTTTAAAACATATGGATTACAAAATTAAAAATAATTTTTAATAATCATACATTTCTGTTCTATATTATTTCGTTTTGATTGTTATTGAATATAATATTAATATTTTTTTGTAATCTTATTTTGATCTCATCCATGAATGAATTAGATTGTAAAAAATGATTCTCCAGCATAACATTATTAAAGCAAAATATTTGGACACTAACAAACTGTTAACCGTTTGGTAAGTGTAAAACCTATAGAATTTTCTAAAAATATCACATGAATCCTTTATTTTGCCTTACTTAACCAGTTTGTGTAAAACTCTGTACTGATACCTAACGGCCAAACTGCAAAATTTGTTTACCTACTAGAGGCGCAACCAACATAATTTTTATGGCAGAGGCTGTAATCCAGGGGGGATTCCACATTGATGTTTTGTTTTAAGGGGAAATTAAAAATTTTACCCAAAATAAAATTGGAAAAATTTGACCAAAATCTACGGGTGAAATTTATTGATGCATTTATAAACCAAATCCCACCTTTAAATCTAAACTGAACAATATTTTTAGCAAACAGGACAAAATTAAGACAAATTCCTTATTATAATTGCTCAATGTGTTATTTGCTTCTAATTCTTTACTGTGACGTCATATACTGCAAGTAGATATACCATCTCTTCGTAATTAAGAAAAATACTGCTGTTGTTTTTATTAGAGGGTAATTGATATGAAAAAGGTTAACCACTGATTTAATCAGATTACTAAAAACAGCAATATTTTGCTACAAACCACATTATTCCCGTTGTTACTCAGTGAGGAGCGAAATTAACCCGGTTATTTCTACAGCACCAAATAAATCCCATTGAGTTAATAAACGCAGTATTTACTGCAAAAATGAACTTAATTATAGGGAAAAACTGGTTCATTTTTTTTATAAACTTAATGACAAGCAAAACGTAAATATTCATCTAAGTTGCAAAAGACCACAATATTTTTTTTCTGAAAAGTATTCCATATTAAGCGCAATAACTTGCAATAAAAAACTTGCACAAATACAACGAATAAATAAACGGCGACAATTAACAATAAAAACGCATTAAAAACGACGATGTCCGAAGAAAAATGTTTGATGAGTAGAGAGCAGGTCCAACTCCAATGAAGCGAGGTGACACGTCACAATTGTAGTGGCGCAAGAAAGCATCTCATCATTGCTGACATAGCGATAGCTAGCCTGAAATGACGTCACGATAACGAGATGAAGTGACGTCATTAACTCCGCCGGTGCCTCCGGATTGGTTAGTACTTCAATGGGTGACCGCCTACGAACACCAATTGTCGTAGCAAGGAAGTATCTCCTCATTGGTGACGCCACGATGACGATTGAGTGACGTCATCAACTCCGCCGGTGTGTACATAAAAAATAGAAAGTGGTTAGTGGAGGCAGAAAATATTGCAGGCCTTGGGTTTTTTTGAGCCTAACCCTGAACCCTAACCCTATTCCTATTCCTTAAGCCCTAATTCCGAAGGCAACTTACCATAACTTACCTGTGTTCCGTGTTCCATGTTCCATGCATAACTTACCGGTTTTAACTTACCATAGAGCGCATGTTCATTCTTGAAGGGAAAAGGATTATTGTACCTGGAAGAAAAAAATTAGTAAACCTGTAAAAAATATTGTTAAAAGCTGAAAAGAAAATTGTTAGACCTGTAAAAAAGCATTAAACCTGGAAAAAAATTGTTAACTCCGAAATGTTTGCTGTCTTAACCTGCCCCCCATCGGCAACTATAAAAAGTGCAAACTGCCTCAAATGTTTCATTTTAGGGTTTGTGATATTTTGGTTTGTTTATTTGTTGTTATGTCGCAGACTTACTAAGTGCATAAACATAAAAAACACACAACACACAGTTCTTTCGTCGGGGAAGAATTCCATCGTCTCATCGCATCGTGGTTATATTGGATTTGCCCTTCACGAAAATAACTTCTGGGTAGAAATGAAACCTCGCAGTGTTAAGGTTCATTTGCTAGCCAAGGGTTATTTTCGTTCAGTGCGAGTTCGATTGAGGTTATAGTTCGAATAGCTTTTTATTTTCCATTTTTATTTATAAATATACATGCATATTACATAAACACGTGATTGCCGATACTAATGGTTCAGAGCAGTGCAGAAGTGAATTAAATAAAGTGCAGTTTTACGTGAAAAAGCTCTGAACCAATCCTGACACTATCCTGCTTTCAGATTGAAAATAAAAAGTGCAAAACATCTACAATAGAAGGCGTGGCTGTCACGCGAATATGCCAGTTGCGAAAATCAAAGAATATTGTTTATTTGTTGGTAGATTTGATTTTAAGTTCGCAACAAAACAACGTCAATGTCAGCTGTGGAGTCGATCAAACTATTTTTAAAGTTCTGCCTGCAATTATAACTAAAGAAATGGAGCTCATGACCGGACGAAAAGCTTTTGACAGCAAGACTTCTCGTTTAAATGGATTTTAGATTATTATCGATTCATATTATGAAAAACGCGCTTTTATCATCATTTTTTTAAAGATTTAAATCGTTCACATTTAACTGGTTTTCAAGCGGTTGCCTTGCCCAGCAGTTTTATTGCTGCCTATTCACGGGGACAGAAGGGAAAATTAAAGAGTGTGAAATAAAACTGCAAGGCAAGGCCTGATTATGATACAGAACATTTATAATTACATCGGGCTACTCCCGTCAACTATCTTGAAAACCAGTTCCTACGGGGACCAGTCATAGCTCCAGGAAAAAGAAAAGAAGACTTCATAAACCATAACTTTATTTGTTGTTTTAAACGTGGTTTAGAGAACGGTGCCAGTTCGCAGCCCTATAAAAGATTTTCACACAGCACCGTTCTTTCCTTAAAATCCCTATTTTTACCCAAAAATTCACACAGGGCATTTAACTGCATTTAAAATCTAAAGCCAGGGGGTGGGGGATCCTATGCCCTACGCGAGGTTTGGAGCCAATACCGGTTTGTATTGACTTGCGTTACACGGACACAAGACAAGCCCATGAACACAACCGTCGGAATCCAACCCTAATCCTTACTTAGTTGTAACCGCCATACTTACTATATCCTACGGAAATAAATGGCGGTATATCCCACTATTTATATGCGAAGCTAAAAGCAACTTATTTATTCAAAATGGTGCCACGACCTTTTCTATGGGACACCTACAACGCACCCTAACCTTCTCGTGGCACCAGAACTACGTTGCACCGCCAAGATCAAGCAAGGTTCCCTGCCCGAATCTTGCTTTGACCCAAGCGGTTTCCCTGCGTCAAAAGTTGTTAAAACTAAAACCTATAAACTCCACAGTCGAGATTGACGCGCGTGACAGCCACTAGTTGTTACAGCACCTCATACTAGTTGTACGCCCCAGTGGCGTATAAACGAGATCATCCAAACAAAACGTACAAAGTTGCTTCCTCCATTCCAACATCGAACATTCTTCTTCCAGTTCCGTCGCCGAATAACACGTGGAACTGTCAAACTCGTGTTTTAAGCAACTCGCCGCGCATTCCAAGAACTGTCCAGAAAGCAATCAACGCTGGAATTTTGCGCCGCGCTTAAACTTAAGGCTGGTAACCTAACTTAACCGCACGTGTTTAGTAAAAAAAAATTAAACGGGATTTATTTATTATTTTATTTCAGATTTCACCTTATGTCTTTATTTATTGTTAGTGTTTCTTACAAATTTGTAAATTATTTTGTTTCTTATTCGCAATGTTTACAAAATATAAGTCACACAGTTTGTGTGTTCAATATAGATATGGGTGGTTAGAAATTTAGTCTTGAACGTTTGTAATTTACAACTATTTTTTTTGGAAACGTGGAATCTGCGAATAACTTGAACCATCGCGAAGTGAACTTCGTTGACAAATGTGGCTCAAAAAGTTAATTGACTTTTTTAAGGGGCTAATTTAGACAGGTAAATTGCCATATGGAAAACTGTATCAGTTTATTGTTGGATATCTTTTTAACAAATAAATGCATATTATTGTGTTATTAATAGGTTGGTTCTGCATATGATGATCACAGAGGATTTTGCGTTACTTTTTAAAAATCAGTCGATTCCATAAATGTTTTAGCAAACAATGATACTTTAAAAATTAAAAAGGGTTTGGAACACTATATACGGATCTGTTAATTTAATGGTGAAAATAACGGCCCCAATAGACGTAAAAAGCGACATTTCACCATTAACGAGTGTAACTGATGTGGCCTTCATATCACTGATGACGGCATGAGCATTTGCCGGAACGTTTGAACAATAAAGCATGTCGCTTTTTACGTCTATTTGGGCCGCCATTTTCACCATTAACAAGGTTTGGTTCTAATTGTTTTTTACCTTGCAAACTAGAATGCATATACCGCCATAAATAAGCTGCACACATAGAGCACAAGTTTGTCGATAAGTGTCGTTTATTGTAGCCTTCACAGATTTTGGCAAAATAGAAAAACATACAATAAAGCATCGGTTTGGTACCCCGCTTCAGTTTCCCAAGGACGTCCCACAATAATTTCGTTTTGCATCTTAGTATATTGCAGTAATAAAATGCTTACAAACTAATTGTTTCAAAAAACTATAGAACATATTTTTGATTTCCTGTTACAAACAAATCATTTCGTTAGTGTAAAATTCTTGGCAAGTTCAGCAAACTTTTCCAAAGGCGCAACAAGAAAACAAGTTTGACTTGGGAACATTTGTTGTAAAACCTCCACTCAAACTTCATTTTGACAAGCGCCGCTGTTTGTGATCACGTGACCTAAATCGACCGATTTAATCCCGAGCTCCAGGGCAGGGGAGTTCTCTTGCAACCGATAATCGTCGTTATCGATATCGACGAACATCGGATCGGCGATAATCGACGATATATCGTTCCCAGTGTCCGATCTCCACTGCTGGAAGGAAATCCCCTTGGGGAAGAACCGGTCTATGTTGGCTTGGGGGGTGTTGACGAAATAATAATCGTTGTGGTCGACATCTGGCACGTCATTCCGCCAGGTGTCGCCCCTCCCGTACATCATGGGGTTACTCTGGTTCACGTAGATCACGTTGTATCGAAATGTTAGCTCCTGGCGAAGGAAAAGAAACGTTACTGTAAAAATTAGGAAAAAGAAGTAGCTTATAGTTTGGAATGTTAGCTCTTGCACAAAGCAAAGTCGAGGTAATAACTGGGCTTTGCAGGGGATGTGTAACGCAGCGCTCCAAAAATATTAAAGTCTGCTGTTCCTTTAAATTTTTTTAAAACGTTTCGCCACCTTTAGGACAGGTTTAACAATAAACAGCAAAACATTTTTAAGTTTTTATTTTCTGTACGCATTTGTTAACGAAATGTGCAGCTAAATTAATTGGATGTTATATTCTTATTCGTTTTGAAATTTCTCCATCAAAACTTCATGTGAATGCAGCACATTGAAAACTGCAAGTGAATGCAACACATTGATTGAAATGCCCAACTTGCGCATCTTAAAATAGTTGTGCGGCCCCATTTAAGATTTTTAAACACTGCTCTGCAACAATCTTTAGCGGTAATAAGAATATGAATGAAAAAAATACTATAACAAGATTAATCCTTTTTGTGCTTAAAAATTTTTCTGCTTGCTAAAAATTTTCTAACAGACAAGCTAAAAAACGCCATTGGGTAAGGTGGCATTATTGATAAAAAAAACTCTATGAAAGACAATTAGAACATCTTAGTTGCCCAATTCTGGTTTGGGCATCGCATAATTTAATACGGGGGAGGTCAAACGTTTGAATACAACCCCCTCACCTGTCTGGGTATTCCCCCTGGCCCGACGGCGCCGTTACAGGCCCCAAAGACCCGGTGCCGGCTTCCATGGTTAATGACGTTGTTGAGGGCGAGGTTCTTCTGGCCACAATGGAAGTTGATGGCGGTGTCCGACAACTTGTACATCCAGTTGCGACGCACTAACGGGGAACAAGTCAGTTTTAAATCTTTCAACTCAAAGTCAAGTCTTTTGCAAAAAAATCAAGTCAAGTCCCAGTTAAGTCATTATGAGATCAGTCAATTTCAAATCATGTCATTGACATAAAAGTCAAACGTTAAGCTATCAAAATTGATAAACTCGTTTGATTATGAGCAATAATTCCAGTAAAAAGTATAATAAACGCATATTTTTGCGTTTCGCGCGGACGCATTACCACCGTGGTCCTTGGTCTTTCGACACATTTCAAGTTGCCAAAAATCCTAGGTCCAGTCCTCATTAACAAATGTTAGAATAAAATGCTTGAAAACACTCGATTTGACGTCATAATTACCTGTCAGTGACGACACAGCTGTATCTCCGTAGATTCCCATCGCTCCGTATAAATAAGACTTGGAGTCGTGGATCACGTTGTGTTCGATGAGGGCGTGGATGTGACAGATCGACATGTTCTGGGGGGTAAACAGTGATTTTAGGGGGGGGGGCAAAAGTTACGTTAAGAAGGGACGGTGCAATACAGTTGCCGTAAATTTGGTTTAAAATGTGTGATACTGAGTTCTGAAACAATTGTGAAATTCATTCATTTTTTTTTCACTTTTGTCAAAAACTCATTCGTCAGGCCTGACGATTAGAACTGTCACAAAATACCCCGTAAATATAATATTAGCCCGACGCGTTGTGGTGCCGGTTACTTTTGAGGTTTTATTCAAAATACTCCAACAATTTGAAAATAATATATTTGGGCGCTCACAAACAAAAAATATTTGGATGCAAAACCCTTCGAATATATTGTCGAATAACCGTTACAAATCTTTCAACGGTACGCTTTTTACAAATCTTTCAACGGTGTCTAATTTATAGTGTTTTAAACTGTACCTGTTTTCACAAATTTTAAACGGTACCTGTTTTTCCCCGCAGTCTCTCATGTTTGATGAAAGGTAAACTCCAGCAAAGTCGTTTAGTATTCCCCTCCCATAATTCCAAATATGGTTGTGTGTGACGTAAAACACGTGCTCGCCGGGTGTCACGTGATCAAGCGTAAACACTTTCTGCCAACCGACCTGGAAAATGATAGAAGTTTGAAGTAAGCTTAAATAGCAAAAAAAAAAAAAAAGATTTACAAACTTATAACGCAAAAACAATTCGAGGTGAGTTAATTGAAAGATATTGAAAGAAAAACTGTGTTCAATTTGGAGCTAAAATAAGGTTCTAATGAATGTAATACATTCTGGGCTTTTTGAAAATAACAGGTTTTTACCCAATTTTTATAATATTTAAATAAGTTATTAATTTAAATCTGGCTTTACAATCTTTACATAAAAAAAGAAAAATTTGGGTTACGTTTTGCGGTTTCTAAAACTCAACAAAGTTAGAAAAAATAATTGCTTATTTATAAATCCTTTCAACAAATTTTCCTAAATACGTTTCGAGTAAACTTTTACAAACTAAAATCAACAAGCTAACTCCTCGAAATTACAAGCAATAAAAACTCACTCTAATAGCCGCGTATGACGACAGACTGACGTCGTTATTCGTGACGTGTATATTCCTGATTCCCTTGACAAGGATACAGCAGGGTTGGTACATGTTCGAAACTCCGCAGCCCCTGAACGTGTTATGATCGATTGTGACGTCACGAGTTGCCATGACGTCATCGGGCTGGTGGTTGTACGCGACGCTGATGCCATGGTAACCGATGTCCTTGAACACGCAGTTCGTGACCTTCAAAACACAAATTAAACCTTTAGTTGGTTTGCAAAGTTTCATGACCTTGCCGGTCAATTAAGCACCTTGAACCTGAAAAGGTTTGACCTTCAAGTTAGGCCATGACCTTGCATTTTAAGAAGAACTCTAAATAAGCTGCTTCTAAACATGTTTAAAGTTATTTAAGCTTTCTGTTTCAACTTGAGTTTGCTCTTATTTGCAAACTTAAGAAAATCAAATCTTGCCCAAGTATAAAACACATATTTTTAGCTGAAAGATAAAAGTTAGCGAGCTTAAGATACGAGTCACGTGCGTAATTTATACTCGTTTTTTGCCGCCGACCGAGTTAAACACGAATCTCCTAAAGATACCAGCAAGTTCTCGTACCTCAGATCAACAGGAGTAAAATAAAAAAAAAACGAATTACTCGTTATAATATTAACACAAAAAATGCGTGAGTTGACTAGATGACTTCGCAGTCTTGCGCCGCACCCTGGGAACTACAGATGCTTCTTTTACTCCAATTTTTTGCGTGTGTATAATGTATATAATATACCGTTGTTCCGGATATGTTTAAATCTATCTATTTTACTCGTTTCTCTTACAAACCTCGAGTCCGACCGAGTTATAGACGAAGAGTCCAGTGTAACCGATGTGTGTGAATTGACACCGGTTGAAGCGCACCCCTACACTCCTGTCCACCAGCACTGCACCAGGTTTGGTGTTGTAGCCAGCGAAGTTCGAGTCGTGGCTGAAGGTCAACTCAAGGTCGGAAAACGTGACGTTGGCAGCTTCGCGCACTGAACAATGGGACCATTGTTTGGTAAACAAAAATTGTTTTCTAATTTACGCCAAAACTTGTTATTTGGTTGTTTTTTGCCAAATGTTTCTACAAAGAATTTGTAAAAAGCGCTACTTACAATTCTACATTAACATGAAAAGAACATAAATGTAGCGAATATAACATCTTAGAAAGTTTATTTTCCTTTTTAAACTAATGAAAAAATGTTAGCTGTTTAACAAAGAATTTAAACATTTGTTTTAAATGCCCAATTCGGAAACATATGATTTTTTTTTTGATTCCAGAACTTTGTTATAGAGTAATTTACATTTCGTTAATGTTAAAAGTGTACATTAAAAGCGTTTTGTTCATATATTTTTAATTCACTCACGTCGAAACAAAACCGAGGTTTTTGCGACAAACACGTCATCGTGCTCCAGGGCGCCGTCTGGCGGAATGACGTAAAGTCGTTTTTCTTCAGGATCGCAATAAAACTCGCCGACAGCATCAAGCACTGTGGGTGAAACATGAGGTTTGGGTTAATGCGAAATATTTCATTCGGGAAAACCATTAAATACAGCCTTGCGAGAAAACATTAAACAAATGACGCTTTTTTTGACATAGAGGGGCAATATATTATCTATCAAAAGACTGTGCTTAAAGCACGAAAAAAACATTAAAAAATATAAAGTAATTAAAATAAAACAGAAAAAATAAAGGCTAGAATTACCAAATATCTTCAAAATTAACTGGTTTACAATCAGATCTTAATATTTTAAAACTAAAATAAAATAAAGATACCTATGTTCTGCCTTGGCCGCAATTGGCAATTTCGTTTAGGCTTAAAATGTGTTGCTAACCTTGTTTAATAAAGCAGCGGTCTATACATAATATAATCCTAGATTAACAAGATTTGCTGTTTAATCTATACATTGCTCACGTATTTGTTTGAGACAATATCGGCCAATGATTTTTCTATTATAACGGTATATCAATTTGATACAAGAAGAACTTCAACTTTAATCCCAGAACTTACCTTCTTTCACATTCTCCAGCACCACCCTAAACCCCGAAGGCTTCGGATGTTGACCAATAGGAATCCGCAGAGGTTGGCGGAAGAACACCTTTCCATCGTCTACCTCCGCGATCGACCCCCTCTGCGCCGTCCAAGCGTTGAGCACCAAAACTTCACCCCCAAGTAGCGAGCCCCAGGTGGGGTCAATGTCACCCTCGTGGAACTCAAAACCCTCCTTGTTCTTTTCTGGGCAATTTCGCTGCAAGAAATACACGAGTGGTTGTGAATTTGAAATCTTTTAAATCCACTGTGACGGAAATACCAGGTGAATATGGTTTAAATATTTATGTTAGGGTTTAAAAAATGCATCAGTTGAAGGGCGAAGTATGTAACAGTTGACTTGAAATTACAAAGCAATTTCGCTGTAAAAAAGATGAGTAAATATGATGAAAAGTTTAAATTAGAGTTTAAAATGTATCAGTTAAAGGGAGAGATAAATGTAAATAAGTTGACTTGAAAAGTAGAAATTGCAGGGGTAGAAGTTTGGATGTTGTAGAACATCAGATGCATAAGGCGCAGGGTTGAAATTATATATATTTTTGGTAAAAAATATATAATAACCGTTCCAAATCTGACAAACGTTTTTTTTTCGAGCTCAAAATTAAACAACTTTTTGTCGTCCTTAATCATGCTTCGAATATTAGATAATTTATGCAGGTATTATTACAAGGCAGCTTAACAAATTTTTATGAAGGAAAAACTGGTTGGGCAACATTGTTTTTGGTAAACCCCTAACCCACCTGCTTGAAGCCCCCGCTTCCCCTCATGTTACAGTCGGGGGTTTCCTGGAGCAACCCCTTGATGTACAAGTAAGGCCCAGAACCAGTCAAGTCGTTTCCCGTCCATTCGAAGATGTTCGGTTTTCTACAAAAAGTAGCAAAGTAAAATAATAAGAGCTTTGTAACTTGCTTTTTCTTTATAATACAAGTATAATGCATACGTGCTTATATAATTAGGCTACCCTATTTTAAAACAAATTTGTAATACATATAACTTTACAGTTATCATATTATTTGTCTACTAGTGACATTGTTGGATTTCATTAAATTTTATAAACACACCAAAATTTATTGCGTAACTGTTTTTATGTTCATTTTATCTATTTGTTGAGAATTGTTAAGTTATTGCGCTTTCTAACTTGCTAAAAATCCTTTTTTTATGTTATAGTCAGAAATTTTTATGGAAAACAAATTTTCTAAAAATCTACGTTTACAAATGCAATGGTATAAAATTTTCAGCTTTTTGATCGACGGTTTGTTAGTGATTGCCGTGTTTGCAATCCTACCTTTATCAAATTTGCTACCGCACCTTGCTCTTAGCAACCTCTTGTCCCCGATAAACACGTGACTCGAACAAGAGCCGCTGATTGGTGCAGAGTAGATCACGAGATCACCAACGCTCTTATAAACTTCGAATGAAGACCCGGGAACTTTGTACCCCCCCATTATTCTGGGGGTGCGCGTGTTTGGGGGATAACCGACGATTTCAAGGTTCGGGATCTAAAAATATGCAAGTTGGAAAATTTCTTTCAACGTTTATTTAATTTACAACAATATATTAAGATTTAAAGCGTAAAATTTTTGAAAAAAAATCCTACAAATTGATTGAAATAAAATTTTCTGTTGGCCCAAAAATACGTTTAAATCACCAAATTTTGGTAATAAGGTTTTGACTAACATGTTAAAATAAATCAATTCAGAAGTATTATCTGGGTGTTTTAAAGTGTCTAACCTTGATTACTAATATATATGTACTTAAATTTAACTGTTATTTGCAACCACATATTTTAAAACTCATGTTTGATATTTTATTTATATTCTCCATTTACATATTTTGCAAAAAGGGTGAATATCTTAAGAAATCCTTAACAACACAAAGAGCCATTATTACCCGCGAGTCAATTGTGATTGTTCCGTCTATGACGTAATCGCCTTCCAGAAGAAACAGCGTCACGGTCCGCTGATTATCCGCACGGTGGCGTCGTATGTACGAAACAGCGCCCTCTATCGACCGGAAGGGGCCATTGTTGTTTTTGCGATACGTCACAAAGCGACCGTCCCACGCGTCATTTCCGGTTGTGACGTCAACGTAGAAAATCTCGTTGCCATGGAGATCCGGGGCGGGGATGTCATACTTGGTGGCGTCAGAGAGCTGGAAAAAAAAAACCTTTCTTATTTTTGTAATTATAAAATTTGTTAGTAAATTGTTACAGTCAAAAAGCAAGAATGTTCACCAATATAAATTTAATGTTTCAAAAAATAAAAACATTAATTTGCGATATAATTTGAATCATACTAAGTTACTTTTTGTTGGCTAACTTTTTAAATTTTATGTTAACTTACTGTTCGTTGCATTCGTCGCATAAACGGTGTACATTTAATTATTACAATAAGGTAAATTTACATACTAGGCTAATTTTTGATGGATAATTAGGATTTTGGCCGATGAGATTTAATATGTATATGTCCTTTATTGTAATAATTAAGTCTACGCCGTTTATGCGCCTAAAAGTTTTACTTTAAACAGATTTTTACGACTTGATATTTACGTTTACAACAACTTACCGAAGCTAGAAGCAGAACAAGTAAAAAGATAAACAACAGCAAATTGCTAAGAAGCGTCATTGCAGCTAAATCGCTTAATGCCTAAAAACTGGGAATTGTAGATGGAACATGTTAAACCAAGCCTCCTTACGATCCTTATAAAATATTGTTAATTGCTTATAAAAAATGATCCCGAGAAGTAACTAACACGAGTCTTTTATAGTTTTACTGAGTATGTAAAAAACGTTGTAAGACTAAGGCCCTATTTTAGTTTGTTGCATTATGTTATGTTGTAAGCAAACAGCCAATAAAGAAAGCATTTTAATAAACCAGTGTTTTTAACCTTTTTTTGCTGGCGACCCAATTACCTAGCGTAAGTATAACAACAAAGCTTTGGCGAACCTTTTTTACTGAACTTTTTGTTAGTGAAAGAAGCATAAGAATTAGCATAATTGAATTAAAATTTAGTTAATATGAGCTGTGTTCGTATTGCTTCTGCAAATTTTTCGAATTTTGGGAAAATCTTCTCAATAAATCTAACCATGGTTCTACTGCTTGACGACCCAACCACACCAAACGACGACACAACTTTTGGTCGCGACCCATGGGCTGAAAACCACTGTGATACACCTGGTCAGAAAATAATATAATATAACACTACTCGGCGAATTACTAAGTTATACAAGTCATTAAACTGATTATAACAATATTATTTAACCCTTGCTTACTACCTCAACACTCAGCAAACCTATAATAAATATATGTTAACCAAGAGCTCCTATTATAGCACAACTCACCTGTTTCGCAGTTTGATTGTGGATTAGGCATGCCTGGCCTTATTTGAATGATAACAGCTGAACAAACGGTGAAGTGTGACGTCATAAACACGTCAACAATGCAAAGGTATTGAATGCATCTTTGCTAGACTAGGAGGATCTGACATTTCCGTTCTGAAATGTATTGTAATAGAAAAAGCTGGAATAAGGATTGCCATTTCCTTGTATTTTTAGTAAATAAATTCTTGTCAGGCATTTTGTCTTGCAAATGTGAAAAATGCTGGCTTTAAATATATCTTGCTAATAAAATATAGAGTTTATAAAACCCAGTTAAAATTTGAATTAAAAAACAGATTTACTAAATGCAGAAGACCAAGTTCGTTCAATTGTCCCATAACGTTTAATGATGCCATGCTGTTTTTTCGATATAAAGTTGTAGTTTCGATAATACAGAAGGGAAACCGACATGACACAAGCATGTCAGCTATATGTGTCCGATAATATCGGATCGGATCATTCCCCGATACCAAGTGATAGTATCGGAACCTAGTATGGCATTGGTGCCGATGCAAAATTTATTTATTTAAAAATAGTGGGCTAACAAGTGGAGGTAAAAAAACTTCCCAGCACTAAGCTTACTTAGGCCTAGAAACATTAGAAATTGGAAAATACTTTGACCAAATGTTGAGTCCAAGGCAGGATAAGGTATGACGTAATGTTTAATGCAGATACTCGCAACGATAAAAAATATTTTATTCATTTTTTAGTCATTTATTGACCTATGAGAACAAATATAATATCACTTGGCCCAACCCAAACGTTAACCAAAATTAATAGCTGCAGTAAGCATTACGTCATACCTCATTCTTCCCAAAATTTTGTCAAAATATTTTCCTTAAAAATTACATTTTTGGTTTCAGTTCTAATTATTTTGCTTATTTGATTATAATAATGACTGTCATTTCGTGTAGGACCTTGAAAATTATATAGTGTTCAAGAAAAAAGGTATCTCCATCAGAAAATTCTGAGCGACCGTTATAATTGCTCAAAACCTGCTTGTGTATATTTAGAAAATATCATTCCCTAGGTTAAACATGTTTCTGCTAAGTTTGTTTGTGGTTTAAATAACTAACGCTTTTTATTTATAATAAGAACCGGTGTAAAAATATAGGTTTAATTTGCATAAAAATTCGAACAAATACAGTGATGACAAAATACGAAGAAATAAAAACATATGAACTACAACAGAATTCTAAATTAACCATGCCAATAATATCGTATTAGGAATTTACGAGTGGATATATGTTAAACAGCGGACAACGTTATAACTTCTTTTAAAAAAATAAATTTAACAAAATGGGAAATAAACAAATTGAAGACTTTAAATTTTAAAACTATTAGAATTTGACGCGGTAAACCAATTTTACCCTTTTTGCAAAAGATCAGCTTTTTAAAGTTGAATTGAAACCAGTGTTTGAAGTATCCCAAAAAATTAGGCCAACGAAGTATTTTGAACTGTTAATTACAAATCTTAGCCCTTAGTTTTAGTTCTGTAAAAATTTAGGCAAAAATAACTGAGGTATCAACGCTTTCATATCAAAAATCACATTGGAAGGCTGTTTAACCCAAAATGTTAAACGAAGTTTGTTTTGGGCAAATATCCAAACGTGTAAAAATTTTGACAAAAATCACTAAAACTAGTTTTCAATCTAATATGTTTTTTTAGCAGCAAAAATACCATCGTTAAACTGCAATAAACGAGTGTCCACCAAAAAACTAAAAAACATTAAGTTGAACCGAGCCTTAATAGCGAGACATCGTTGTAAAGATTTCCCAACGAGTCCATTCCACCAAACACTATAAATACTGGTACACTGCCACTGATTTCCACGTCACTTTGGGGCTGTTGTGACGTCACACTGTCACCTGTTGCGTCACCGAGGGTGGAACCGCTTGTACTTGCGCTCCAGTCATCCAATGGGACGATGGTTGGGGCGGATGATAGGGAGGTTTTCTCACCAGAATCGTCGCCATTTTTTGTCTAAATAAAACATTTTATTTCGTAAGAAAAGTTTTTAATCAATTAAAATAAATTCCAAAATGTTTGCAGCTCTACAAAGACAAATACCTACATTGCAAATACGTTATCGGTTCTCACAAAGCGAGGAGGCCTTTACCTTGTTAAGGTTGGGGTTAGTTTTGATTTTCGTTGCGGCTTTGGCTGAAAATTTATCGAAATGGGGCAAAAGCCACAAGACCTGCCAAAACGTAATCTATATTCGCACGGAACGCGAAAAGTTGTTGCGTTAATGCAGTAAGGATTGGCAAAAAATAGTTGGGGGAAGGCGGATTTGATATTCTGGATTTCAAATCTGTTACTCTGGGGTAACTTGGGATTCTACTTTGAACATCACTATGCGCTATGACACCAACCTTGAGTTTAACGATTGGAAGATCGATAAGTAGCAGTGAGTGGTCGAGTCTTGGGGTCGGAGGTGAAACATCAAATTTCACTTTTGACCAAACCAAACCAACTGTTGAAATACAAACAACAGATTAACAAACTATAGATGGAATGCATCCTTGGGACAAAACATTTAACATTTAAAAGTGGAAACATTTTTTTTTCGCAATGAAAGGACATATAAAAAAGTTACCAATATATATATTGTTTTATAGCAGTTCTATAATCGCCTTTAACAATTTTTAGTTAAGCAAATCTGTAGCATGCAAGCCCTTGCCTTGTCTTACATTCTTTTGTCTTAGAAAATTTTCCAATGCAAGGCTAGTAGTAAAAAGTTATAAGTAATGTAAATAAATCAGCTTAAGCTAGTGATTCTGTAATCTTTAACGAATTGCAACAACTTACAAATACGCAAATACCCACCCCTCAGACCCTCACCCATACACCTTTGCTAATACTAGGGGTGTCAATGAAAGTTTTAATTTAACAAAATCATTGACAATCTTTAGACTGTAATTTTCAGGAGATATATTCCTTTTAAAAGCAGCTTTTCTTAAAAAAAAAGATGAAACAAAATTCAATCTCATGTATTAAATCACCTGTGTCAAGTTTAAACATTTCGTCAAGTGCGCCATCTTGTGTCAGACCACCAAAAATAAAGATGTCTGTTTCTCGGGAGACCGCTGTGTGGCCTGCTCTCGCTGATGGGAGTTCCCCTGTTGCGTTTAACTTGGTACAACTAGAATAAAAATATAAACAATAGCTAATGATATGATTTCAGCTAAACATAGTAAAAAAAGGTGTTATTATAGATTTTTTGTTTAATTGCCAATTTTTTTGATCTAGCCGTAAAAACACAAAGTTGGAATGGCTGTCTAATTTAGAGATATATTGGTTTACTGATAATATCGATAAACATTACACTTATATCAAAACATTTGGGCAAATTATTTCACCAATATCCAATATTTCACGATGAAAATATTACATACCTTTTCCTTAAAACCAAAAATATCCTATTTTATAAACTTACAATGTTTCCCATTCAATTTTTTTATTTTCAACTAGTTTAACATTGAGTTTGGTGTACTGTGTTCAGCACTAGGCAAAGTAAAAATGCATAATAAAAATACCACAAATAGAAAGACGTAGATAAACTATCATATCCCACGTATATGAAAAATTTGAATCAGGTATCGGTTGGAAAAATTTCTAAAAGTTATATCGGTCGATCTTTAGTATAATTTAATATACATTTTGAATGAAAGACGACAAACTTAGAACTGAATTTGTAGGGACTGTTTTCCATAGATTAAGATGTTTACTAAATTTAATAAAAAACAAAACTTTTAGTTACGAAAAATTGTTAATAAAAATATCAAACATGCTTTTCGGTTAAATTAATCATAAAAGGGTCACAATACACATAAATGTTTTTGCTAATTTTTTATAAAACCTAAAAAACTTTTTGAACTTTTCTTGTAAATTTGTATTTCGAAATTACACAAAAAACATTCCGTCAATATTTTTTATTGAAAATGCCATGCTGCTCTTTTAATGAAAAAAACTTCTGACAAAAAAGTGCAACAATACAAAACATTTTTTTGTTTTGTTTCATTTTAAAAGGAGTCTTACGATGATGCAATGAGGTTTATTTTGTAGAGGTCTTGGTGAAGAGTTGGTCCACACATTCCACCGTGGACATAAATGTTGTTGCCGACCATTGACATAACATGGCCGTGTCTGGGACTTGGCATGCTGCCTGCAAATATACATAAGTTATAAATATTTAAACATTGTATTAAGCAGGGCTGTGGAGGCGGAGTTTTCCAACAACGTATAGTGTTTGGATGAATTATATAAACCCACTAGGAGTGGTTTGCTTAATATCCACTTTGTTTTAGTTACATGAATGGGTGGAATACAGGCTTGTGGCCAGATTTGGGATTATATAAAATTGCATATTTGGACTGACTCAGTTTAAATTTTTTGACCAGAGTAAGACTATGGTTAGTTTTACCCGACTCAGCAGCATTGGCATAAAGTGTTTATTTGTAACTCGGATGATTCACTTCAACAATGCTAATGGCCAACAATAACAACCTTAACTGTCAACAAGATCAGTCTGTTTGTCAAATTAAAGATAAAATTGTGGACTCCAGCCAGAAGACTGAGATACGAACAACTTCAACGTCGGAATAAAACCTAAAACCATCAGAATACAACATGTTCCAGGGCGTTATTTTGGCCATTTAGGTCTTATTCTGAAAAGCCCTTCATATGTCATTGGTCTCAATACTATTGTTTTGATGATATTACTGCCTTAGCTATTGTCGCTTTTTAGGTCTTATTGTGTGTTTCCAAAATTGTCCGTTAATTGATTAAACATAGAAAACATACCTTTGATCATCGGTTGTTTCCACAAGTTTTTCTGCGCATCAAATACGTGAAGTCGCTGATCCATGACTGGGTTTGACCCCTGGTGACCTCCGCACCAAATATACAAACAGTTGCCACTAGAGACAGCAGAGTGGATGGTTCTCGGGGAAGGGTATTCACCAGATACATTCAGCAAAGTTGCTTCTCCAGTTTCTAAATGGTGTTAAAAAAAATTAAACAAATTTAGATGGCATTTACCTAATTAAAGATTTATTGTGTGCTGAAATACACTTAAAAACGGTTAAAAAATGTTTTTTTTTTAAATAATACTATGTAAAAAAATAGAAATGACTATATTTTTCCTTAAGACTCTTGGTTAGAAATTTTAGAGTTGTTTGTTTTTTGTGCTTATATTAAACAATCACCTGAATTCAATATAAAGATTTTTTTTTAGCTTTTATCATTAAATTTCAACCCAAACATTAAGCACGACAGAAAGTATTCTTGTACTAGTAGGACTACAACTTATTGTGGCTTCAGTTTATTTAAGTTGATATTAAATTTATCAATGGTCATACCTAGATGCATCTTTTGCACTGAGTTAAGGTTTTTGCTTTTATCAGCTCCTCCGAACATATAAACAGATTCACCATCAAATTCTGGTATAAATGCACAATGTTCATATCTCTCTTGGAACGTTCGGTGAGACAATTTCGACCATGTATGTCTTTTCAGGTCAAATCTGCAAAATAAAAAGTGTAAGATGTGTTCACTGATGTATCTGCAGATCGGTTTAAATTTCTAAAAAACAGGACTGCGGAGTCAAAGCCGGACTCGAGTAAGACCACATAAAACTTAAATTTTAAAGAAGTGTTGTTCTGTCGAAAGTATGCAAAGATTTTTTTGATTTTTTACTGTCTCAGAGGTAAAAAAGTTAGAGAACCACTGCTAGTGCTAGATACTAAAAGTTTAAAGTTTTACTGTTGTCTTAAGGCTACATTTGACAAGAAACACAACACCATTGCTATTTGAAAACAACAAGTTTTGGATTATATTCTAGTTCAGTGCTTTTCAACCTTTTTGCTGGAGTGGAACCCTAAGGAAACATTCCAATGTCTCGGGGAACCCCAGTTCAATTATTTTGACTGTCTCGAGGAACCCCAGTGTAATAAAAACACCTCAGTTAGCTAAAGAATTAAGAAATTGCGGAACCCCTGTGTTACGCCCTGCCGCGCCCTAGTATATTAGAATCTACCGCCTAACCTATACTTGTCCGACAGGACGCAACCGCAATGAGTTCTTAAAAGATAATCGGGAGTTATTTGCCTCAATGCTTAAGTTTATTCTACAGACCACACAACTTAACCCAAGCAACTAAGTGTATTAGATGAGCCAAAATGTCAAACACCACACCAACGCTTAATACGTGAGCAAAAGTTACTTACAAGGCAGAACACTACACAAAACGTGCTGACCTCTATACGCAATGGCCCACTTCCCAAATACTGGACAAAAGAGACGCTCTGACGCCGATTAATATAGGCACCTTCTAAAAAGCAGTTACGCAAGAACTGGAAATGCGAGAAGGGCGTCGACGAGTTATAGGAAAGCACGCAATTTAATAAAGACAGTAAAAGTTATAGCGATGGCAAACAGATTAATTCTTCGGTCCGAGGACGGCTGGCGCCAGCGAAAAGATTAGATCAGAACAAGGCGACCATTATTTGCGAGATTGGCAGTCATTAAATTTAAGAGTCCAGTGGAAAATCGCCAGAGGTCAGATTAGAAAGAACGCATCACTAGAAACGCACCATTAAACGTCCCGTGTGCAGAGAATGTTAAACTGGCGTAAAAAGGGCCGTGTGCACATCTTAAAAACACATACCAACCAAAATAAGAATCAAGGTTACAGTTTAATACATTTCGAAATATGAACCCAAGTCCCTAGTCCCTATTTTTAAAGTAAGGCGCAAATTAATAATTAAAGTTAGAATTCGCAGTTGACAAAATGACAAGAAAAACACGCTACACCCTGGACTGTACAAGCGGAACCCGGGTTGAAAACCACTGTGCTAGTTTAACAAATATTGAAAAATGCTTTGTCCTAATACTAATAATTAATTATTTTTTGACACTTTAGAAGTAGATACCTTAAGCTGCACAATAAATTGAAAATTGACTTTTTGAAAATCCCAGAAATATTTAATTTGTGAATTAAAAAAACTTGGCAAACCTGAACGAGACTATATAAATAATTAATTTTATGTAATTCAAAAACAACTTCAAAATTTTTATACCTGTAAAAATCATTGTAGGCCAGTAAAGGATCAGCACCGCCAAATATGTACAAGTTATGGTCCCTCCCACAAAGCATGGCTTGTCCCACCCTCTCACATGGAGGATGGGGTGACGAAACGACGTACCACACGTCAGCTTTCGGTTCAGTACCTAACTCTATAATCGGGTGTAACTCCATCTAAAGTAAAAATACAAAATCTCAAATTTTTCGCAATTTTTTAACGACTTTATCAAGATTGCAATGAAGAACAGCATTACAAACAAAATTTATTTGAGAAAATTAGATTTAAACCTTGAAAGCGGTTTTAACAAAACATTGATGTTATTCAGTCTGTGCATAAATTACTTACAAGACTGAGATTGCAATCACAACAAAACTTATCTCCATAGAACCAAGTTAAATCAAGGCAGTGTATATAAAAGTAAAATTATAAACTCGTCAAACTTGATCCAAAAACAAAAAAACAAGCATGAAATAATAGTTTTTTTTGTAACTGTATCTTACTTCGTATTTCCTACTTTATTATGTAACTTTTCACAATATTCATGACATGGCAGATATAACATTGCCATAAAAATACATTTACAATTGGTCTAAAAGTAGAAATTTCATGAATATTGTACAGCAAAATTTAAACTGCCCGGTGCGAGAACAACATCTTGACATCGCAAAATACAGTAAAATCAGGATCAATTGAAAATAGTTTTTGCGATTTTGTTCACATTCCTGCAGGTTGTGGTAGTGAATCTTGAACTTGCTGAATAACGCTGATGTTGTCTCCTTTCAACATAACTCTCCCTAGCGTTTTGCGGTCGTTTTTCTTGAGATGAACTTCTTCTGCATCGTCCAACACAAGGTTCATGTACTCGTCAAAACCGACAATATGTCCTTCGATGCGCATGTTCACCTGCTCGTAAACCCATATCGATACACGCGAGCGGTTTTGCAGATAGCGAAAGATAAGGTTGATCGGCTGAACCATGACCTTTTGAACTTTCTGTGCTTTGTAAGCCATAGTGGATGTGTTTACTATATTTTTATCGAGAAACACAATGAAAAACCTGTATAAAAACAAATCATTTTAAACAAAGAAAGGTTGCCAGTGTATTTTATGGCACTGCGCACCAAGCTTTAAAAAATCTCTTTTTTTCTCACTTTTTGACAGATCGTGCCCAGCAAGAAATAAAATTTGCTATTTGCCCGGATCGCTTAGGTTAACATAAACCCATTAGTTAAAAATTGAAATGATTTAGGTTGAAGTTAGGGTTAGTATTCAGGCTTGGGTGTTGCTTGATTTAATTTTCCAAGTTTTATTCCGTAATCCATTTCAACGTGCTGGTCTAGAATCCTACCACAACGCACATTATTTGGGCTAGGGTGCGGTGTTAGCGTTTGGGTAAGTCAAGTATTAATATTAAAAAACAAATATACTAATACTTGACCCACCCTCGCCCAAACGTTAACTCAAATATTATGCGTTGATTTTATAATGTGGTAGAATTCTTGGCCAGCGCCCAATTAAATTACTTCATTAACTTGATAAAAAACCTCGTTCAAAGTTTCGGGCGCTGATCTAGAATCCGGGTAATACTAATTTACGGAATGATGAATGGTCGGAACGCTCACTAATTTACGGAATGGTTGGAATTGTCGGAATGGAATGAATAGGGCCGAAACTAATTTGATGAATGGTCGGCACGGAATTAACTGTCGGAACGAAAAGAACGAAGCTGTAGGAACAGAATGAACAATTCTGACCATTCCGTAAATCAGTGAGCGTTCCGACTATTCTGCAAATTAGTGTTACCCTAGAATCCTACCAAAACGAATTTTAATATTTGGGTTACGGTTCGGTTATAGCGTTTGGGTAGGTCAAGGGTTATTAATAAAAAATAAATATAATAATTCTTGACCCACCCACTCCCACACCCAAAACCCCAACCTAACCCAAATATTGTGCGTTAGTTTATTAATTGTTTTAACGCTGTGGTAGAATTCTAGGCGCTCTTTCACTTATGTACGTGAAAAGTTATGCAAAAAACAAAACAAAATAATACCGCATACCACAACGCATATTGTTTGGGTGCGGGTGGGTCAAGTAATATTATGTTTATTATTAATAATAACTTCACCCACCCTCAATCAAACGCTAACCCGCACTCTAACCCAAACAATATGCGTTGTGGTATGCGGCATTTGAAGAAAGTTTTTTTTTATTAATTTTTACGTACAATAGTGAAAGAGCGCCGAATTCTAGAGTAGACCAGCGCCATTAACTATCCACGCCAAACGTGACAACCAATCACTTCCTTATGAACTCGATATTTTTTGAAAAGATACCTATGACTACTTAAACGATCAAAATTAACAAAGGAACATATACAACGTTTTTTACAAGGGTAATCTTGACATTTATTTTAAATTAACGTTTTTCGCCAAAAAAATCGAAAACACAACGCTTTTGAAACGAAATAGAAACGCCGGTGTTTAAAAATATCCAACACTACAGTATTACAATTTAAAATAAAATAAACACACTTTGTATTACAAGTGGTTGTTTTAAAATTTGTTTAACAAAAAAAAATAAAATTTTAGACACACGTGTCTAAAAGTTGTTTAAAAACATTCTTTAAAATCGATAAGAACTTAAAAGTTGCGGATATTATATTTGGCAAAACAATATTTCAACACGTGGAAATTATTTTCATTTAATTGGGGAGTGAAAACAAAATACAAGTCTACAAAGTAAAACGATAGAATATGTTGTCCTGTATTCTCTTCCACTTTTAAGAAGCACTCAGTCAAAGTTAAGATAAATTATTTGGTAAATTAAATAAGATAGTCGTTTTTTCATCCGACAAATAGTTTGATTACAGATTACTATTAATCATGACAGAAAAAAAACGGTTAAATCCGAAATACCAGTTTGTTTTAATTAATGTAATTTGATGTGGTACATAGAGGTTTCATCGACTCCTGAGTCCGGCTTAGACAACCTGTATTTGGACGATTTACGTAACTAAAATAAGATGGATATTCAGCAATCCACTCATAGGGTCATGAAAAATGTGCCACGCTATTCCACCTATCAATTTGCAGTTTCGAAATCTGGTACTGCTCATGCGACACGTCGAACTCTGGTAGTTTACCTAGTATTACCCGAGTTCCACTCCGCAGCCCTGCTGTGATCTGACATCCAATTTACTAATAATCTGATATCAAATTTACGTATCTTGGTAGACGCCATTAAACCTAATTTAATAAGTTAAATTCTGTTAAATACACAATACTGTGCCCGCTAGTTTGGCGTACTTCGCTTTTCAGTCGATACCTGGAAGTGTTAATAATATCAGTTTCGCTTTTGTTTCTTAGTCGCCCAAAAAACACACGCTTACTTTTATTGTAAAATGCCCTACCCCGGTGACTTTAACGCGGTTGAACATCACGGCAGTTTTAAGGCATTGTGACGTAATACGAACAGTTAGTCGTAAACAACAAGTATAACACCCACAAAAAATAGTATTAAACGCAACAGTTAAGACACTAATTTGTGACACAAGCTGGAAATGTGTGCAACCGTTTAGTTAGCGCTAGTGTTAGCGAAGTAATAATAATGTTAAAGATATGTTAGTGATTTAATGGTTGCTTAAGGTGATATAACATGAGCGTTAAATCGTTTGGCGTGCCGGGGGTTGCCGACCCCTGGTCTAGTAGCTTAATAACTAAACTTGTGTCCATTAACCTGGAAGACATTCCGTTGAACGTCACGTATTTTTCTATTTTGCTTGTTCGAGCCTAGTTATGACGTCACGTGGTATCGGGCCGCGATACTTTCTGTCCAACTATATTGGTATCGGAATAAATGTATCGGACAACCCTGATTCGTACCGCACTGTTGAAAACCTAAAAACACATTTTGCAGCGTTGTCAAATTCCAACAACATCTGGATCCATATTTGAAACCAAACACCTTTGTTACATCAAGGCACGCTAACAAGGAACCATTGTTTTGTCATCATGTATGCTATTGTTGCGTAATGTATATTGAATTGTCGCGGGGGCCGAGATTATTTATGGCATGTTTTTATGTCAAATTACAGATAGCAAAAGCTTTAAAAAAGCTAATCATTTTCGTCTATTACGCTGCACAACAGGTTACCAAGTTAAAATGCAAAATCAAACTGGCTTATTTTTTGTGAAAGTTTTTAAAGATATTTCTTGGTTCTATCATATTTCCGATGACATTCATTTAAAGCAGGGGTGAAAGGAAACCTGAACTGTCCTTAACAGCGTTTTTATTAAATTATCAATTTCAAGTACTTTACATCGGTAAAAAGTGTTTATTTTTCACAGGCTTTGCCTTTTTTACCTGTCCATCCCACCACCTTCTTAAATAGATTAAAAACAAGATTCCAGTTGCATTTTTTTGCAAAAAATCGAATGACAACTTCAGATTCCTAAGGTTACTGGTTTAAACGTCTCGTTATGACGTAAATTCATGACGTCATCTCTGACATTTTTCATGCTTTCGGGTAAAAAAATTATTCCACTTTCACCACTGGGTAAGAAAGTCAAACTTAACTTTGTGAAGTGTTTTGTTTTGTTGTTTTTTTGACCAATTTAAATTACTTGAAATACATATTATGACTTTTAACGTCGACATAATTAAATTTTGGTAATTACTGTATTTCCTCAAAAATTACAATTACAATTTTTTTTAATATTAAAACAAATTTAAATCACCTTGGCGAATAAAAACGTAAATCTATGTGGAGCAAAAATCCTGTTTTAATAACAACGGATTTCTTATTTAAACACAAAACTGTTAACTAGAGTTTTTACGGGTTCCATATTTCAAAATCACCGCAATTGTTTGTTTAATGGTTAAATATTGTATATAATAGAGCATGAAACTATAGATCCAATTGTGCGATAACAATGCTCATTGTTGTCGAAATCCAAAAAACAACAAGAAATTTACGATCGTTACGTCACAAAGGCGCATTTACTCGTATGACATTTAGGCTACGGCTACAATAGCGAAGCAGCTACGTCACAATGACTTGAGGCGCATTATCCGTTCTTCTTTTATTGTTCGGCGTCGCTCGCGTTTCAGCGAAAGTCTGTTTGGCGTGAAGTGGCGCGCGAAGCACTCGTGAAAAGTTTCTGGGAAGGTTAAAGCACTTCCTAAATCGATAAAGAATGTCGCAGTCGGCAAAAGTCGAAAGACAGGCGAGCAAGTTTGCAAAACCAAGTCGAGTTTCTGGGGCAAAGTCGGCAGGTCACGTGATGCAAGGCGCCAAGAAGTCAGCGAACAGCTTGGAGCAAAGACGAGCGCTCCGCAGCGTGCAAGCATTGCAAGCTAACCTCAACATGCCACCTGCAAAGCTGCCAGCAGTTCTAACCTATCTCAGGTGGGAAAGAAAAAACTGAACGTCCAAAATCAGAATAAGACCTTAAACGCCAGAATAAAACCACGTAAATGGTTTGTGCTATGTTCTATATTTAGGGCCTTTAAACCTGTCACGTAAATGGTCAGAATCAGGCTATACTACCATATACTTAAGCCAAAACTCCCCTATAATATTTGTAACTCTAACTGAAAGTTAATTAGAATATCGTTATCGGCGCCAAAACAGCCGCTCCCAAACGGTGCCGTTCAAACTATTGGGCGTCCAAACGTCGAGATCAAAAGGGCCGATGCCAGAGCGACGGCGCCCAAACGTCCCATACATCTAGATCTAGATCATACCTTCCGATGAGTTTGGGTCTTATTCCGTGGATTTTTGGTTTTATTCCGTCATGGTTATTATTGTATATTTGGCTTTATTATTACGTTTGTCCTAATACTATGTTAGATTTAAATGTCCGATAACATAACATCAGATCGGAGCCGAAAAGCCAAGTTGTAGTATCGGTCATCGTCCGATACTAGAGGAGTATCGGTGCCTATCCAATACTAATTTAATATTGAATTTAAGCCATAATTGGCGTTTTAATGCACTTATCTAGGTTGAAATGTAATTTTATCGAAAAAATATAGTAGGATAACAACTGGCGGTAAATTTTGTCTCAAATATCGGGTATCGGGACATGTAAATAAGAATCGCACAATCCTAGTATCATACATAATCCTCTTTAGATATTGTTGCCTTTATAGCTCTTATTGTTGTGTTTTTTCCATTTCAAGTGCAAGTAAATATGTTTATTATAAAAACTGAACCGGGATAGCGTGTTTCAGCTTGTTTGATTCTAGTGTTTGGGTATTTACCTTGTTAGAGATGTCATCGTCTTTCGCGAACTAAATGCTTTTTTTTTTTTTAGCACCACTGGATTACAGCTTGCTGCCATTTTCAAACAATTATTGATAGTTTTTGTGTTTCTTTTTCTTTTTTAGGTGGCTCGACAAAATGGAGGCGTGGAACGCTAAACGTACGACAACCTTGAACGAGGCATCAGCGCGCCTTAGAGATACGGAAGCCCTCTACTCGTGGCAAAGCGAGTTCGGGAACCCGATCGTTCTTCCAAAGATCAAGAAACAGCGAGACGAGGAAAAATTCAGGAGCGCTCAGGTCAAGAATCGCGTCTTCGCGTGTGACGTCACAAAGAAAATCGCGCCGAAATCGAGCGTGGTCGCGCGACGCAAGGAAGCGTCCAAGAAGCCGACCGCTTTTTACCTTCACGCGATGAATGGGTTCAAGTACTGGCCGACTGAGCTTTATAAACCAGCTGAACCTGCTGGAAAGTACAGCTTCGGCGAAAGGTTTAACCCGGGAAGGGCCGGGGTCATTAACGACCGCATTTACACAAGACCTAAAGCGAACAAGCATTACTGGACCGAGTTCCAACTGCACCAGAACCCAATAGGGTCGGGGAATGCTGTGACTGGACCTGTACTGAGAAACTGAGCACCTTTCAATTAATTCTTGAACGAAAAAAACTGACGTTCCTTTAAAATTTGATGAGCCGTTTGACAGTTTTAATCAGTTGTTTTTTTAAAAACTTTTAGTTTTGAGCAATAGTGTTAGAAAATATTTTCATTGCAAAAAAAATGTGGGATGTTTTGCGAAAAAAATGAGCAATTTAAAAAAAATGTTGCAACCCTATCCTGCTGGCGATTAAAACTTAATAGTGTACTTTTTAGATATATGTTGTGTGCTGAACTACATTATTATTATAAAGATTGTAAATGTTTTAACTTTAGTTACACGTACTATAGTTTTGGTTACAAAGCTACTTGTTGTTCTTAAAAAATATGTTTATTATTGGCAAATTTTTATGTGTCCACAGAGATCATACGCAAGCTTGTCTTGTTTGATTGACAAAATTGGGAAGCAGGAAACCTAATTTGTTAAATTAGAGCGCTTAATTAAACCTAGTAGTTTTATTCGCTTACCAACTGTTGTGAGATTTTTTGTGCTATAATTCGCTTTCTTTTCAAATAAAGAGCTTTTAAAAACGCTTAATTGATATGTTTAAATCTTTGTTTGGCGCTGGTCTAGTATCCTACCACAGCGTTTAAACCATTATTGAATCAACTCACGATATTTAGGTTAGGGTGCGGGTTTGGCGTCTGGGTTTGGGTGGGTCAAGTATTATTATTTTAATAATACAAAACCAAAACAGAGTAAAATGTTTACCATATCAATAAGGTACTAAAACTTCGGTTCAAATTTATTGTTTAACTTTACGATACAAGTTTCTTTAAATTGAAGCAAATAGTATGCTTATAAAACTTTTTTATATTGATAAAGATTAGTAGATTTTCTATAAGATAGGTT